>NW_026596244.1:10003376-10148892 GCF_907164565.1 Psammomys obesus | reverse complement strand
ACAGAGAGGGAGGAAGATTTAGAAGCCCGGTTTGCTCGTAAGACCATGCACTACAAAGCTAGCACAGCAAAGTCTTGAGTGTCGTGAGGTGCTGCTCTAATCAGCAGCATGGTTTAAGAGGTGTTATTAGGGCTGAGTATTAGCTCCCACAGCACAGGAAAACGGTCACCAGCTGCAGATGAGCTGAATTCCAAATGTGAGAGATGAGAGGATGACTGGGGACAGCGCACCTGCAATGAGCGTTAGCTGAGCCACTGAGGCAGACCCACCCCTGGGGAACATGCAAATTCCTTCTGGGAAGGGTTGGATTCATGCATAACCCACTGCTTCCATGTTCCCCCACTGCTGTGCATCCTGTCTTCCCTTGAGGGCACACACCACCCAGCCCGTGTCATTAGAAGGGCAATAAGTGTAGCGTCCAGGTTACATAACTTGTGACAGATCAGCTCTGTCCGAAATATGACAGAGCTCACAGGATGAAGTGAAGGTTAACAATCCAGACACAGTGCGACCAGCCTCATCTCACTGTACAGTGCTCTTCACTTTTGAATCATGTACACAGCCGGTGATTGTATTTACCTGCCCCTGTTAGTCCACAGAATTCCTGGTTTGAATAGTGGTGTGGCTACCGGGACATATTCCTGAGGTACACATGTGCTAAGGGCAATGGTCATGGATGAGTGAGCCCACCAGGCAAGCCTGAAAGTCAGCAAAGAGCAAACAGATGCAGAGCTTACCATCTTCTGGTTCCTCACTTGATTTACAACATGCTTGTCCCTCCAGTCAAATCTCGACGGCAAAGACACATTGGGGATAGGGGTCTGTCCTTCCGCTGGGTATCTGGGAGACCGGGCAGGTTTGCTGCCTAAATACAGAGCTGAACAGAAAGGAGAAGACAGAAGGGAGAATGCATCACACTAAGAGAGCCTTTTTTTGGGGGGGGGGGCGGGGCGGGACAGATTGTCAAGCAAAAACAGTCACTACCTAGCCAACCTGTCATTCAAGATTTTTTTTCAGGCCTTTTCTGTAACATGAAATGCATCCTACTGCGAAGTATAAATGTAGATTTCTGCAGTAGGATTGGAGCTGATGCAACATGGCTTGCTTGATAGAATTAGGTTAGTGGTGAAAAATGTATATAATTGACATTTCTTTTTGTATTACCCCCGAAGCCATGACTATCCTGAACCGAAATGGTTCTAGAAAACTACCAGTGTAATGAGACAATTGTTGCTTACAGCTACAGGAATGTGCATATGAACACACTTAGTTCTTAAACAATGAGTAGCAGAGGGTAGACCTTAATTCGCTTCCCTTATGCTTAGCATATGGTACACACTTCAAATTTGGCATTTAAAAAACAGGAACCATTGCCGGGCAGTGGCAATCCACCCCTTTAATCCCAGCACTCAGGAGGCAGAGGCAGGCCCACCTCTGTGAGTCCAAGGCCAGTGTGGCCTACAGAGCTAGTTCCAAGACAGCCAAGGGTACACAAAGAAACTCTGTCTCAAAAAACAAAACAAAAACATCAACTATCATACAATTTACAAGATTTTTATTAAACCATTTCTTAATTAGACAAATAAGTTAAAACCAGGAGATTAATAAATAGTATTGCCAGACCTTACCTTTAAACTCTTCAGGAAACAAATAAGAAAACTGATTTATTCCATAGAACGCAGTAGAGTTTTCATGAGAAAAAGAGTTCAAGTATCGATGTCTATTAACACTTTCCTAAAATAATGAAAACAAACTTTATACATCCACTAAATTTCATATCTCTGCAGTCATAAATGTATAGCTAACTTTTTAAAACTTTTTTTGAGTGGAGAAATCAAACTTGATTTTCAGGCTGGAAAAAATATGCCTGATGCATTTGTAATTCTTCTTCCCGACAGGTGATGAGACTACTGCGTACATGTTTTGAAAAGTGTTGACAAGCACAGACACAGGCAACACACTGTGATTAAATAGTCATGCACATGAAATGTGTCTTCCACACAGTTCTTTTTCTCTGTGCAAAGTAACAAAGCTTGAAAAAAGGACTAAATATATATTTATTTGTATATATTCATTGTATATATTCATTCATTCATTTGAATGAAGAAGCACAGTTCTCTTAAAGCTGAATCCAAGTTCTTTTCATTTGGGACAAAAGGCTTTACAAAAGATGCAGTCCTAGCGGCTGCTCCAGAAGAAGACCTGGTTTCCCACCTAGTTGGAAGAAAAGACAATGTAAGCATAATTTATCTTCCATTTGCCTTTTCTATGAAGATGCTTAAATTTCCAACACTGGCTTGTCGTGCAGGCTACACGGAAATGCAGGGGACCAGTTTTCTCAATGCTAGCTTGTGTATATATTGACTTATGCACGTACTTGTGTTGTGTGTATGACTCAGAAACCAATAGGCAAAACCAGGGCTAGCATATCAGTCTGACCTGTCACTACGCCACCCGCACTGAAGACATGCCTGGAACACAATAGCTCCTCAACACTGTCTGCTTTTTAGTACTGATATATGTGTAATTTCCATATGGTCTCCTCTTAATAGCCTTCATCAGTATGTTTTTAGCAAAACCATGGCTGGGACATCACCGTCTTGCTTAATTCTTTCTTACTGAACATGACTAGAAGGACTGCTAGCCAGTGAATTTTAAAAGTTGAGTTTCGGGTACTTATTGTCGGCAAGCAATGCTTTGAATATAACCCACACATATCCCTCTAAAAATAGAACTAAACATAAAGTAATTTTTCACTACACAAATGACAACATAAGCCACAGAAGACTAACTACAAAAGAATTCACAGGAATCTTTCATAAGATGGTTTGGTCATTTTCCTAAACAGCAGAAGACAGGGCAGAAATGGAGAATGCAGGGTTTTTTTTAGCATTGTTGCAGCATGGGCACAATCATCCATGGGAACTGCCTCTGTGGGAGTTGAGATGCGGGTGGCTGAATTGTCAGGAACCCACAGCAGGCAGCGGCAGTTACCATGGTGGCAAAAGCCGGGGCCTAAGTGCTAAGGCTGGTGATGTAGGGCAGACACAAAGAATCTTCTGATGGAAAGTTATTAAATAATAGCCATCTGGTGACCTTGAAAACCTTCAACCATCTGTAGAGGAATTTTAATCCAGCAACATGGCTGCTCTGATCACATTCAGAGACCTTTCAGGTCTGTGTGACCCTGCTGGAATGCGGACCTGACATACACTTTTAATTGCTCTGGCTGGAATACAGACACTCCCTTAGCACACACCTTTAATCCTAAACAATGTAGGTAAGGTTAGTTTGTAGAAGGAAGGAGCCATGTTTGAAAGTGCTATCTAATTAAAAGGCAGACAAAGTGATGAGTCAGAAAGATTTGACAGGATATGATATGCCCAACTCTCAGGAGAACAGAGAGAAAAGAGAGGAGACTTAAGAGAGAATAGTTCAGAGAGAGACAGGGATGGTGGGGTGAGAGGGGAGGCAGTGTTCCTGGGATATTTTTTGAGAGACAGGTTGAAGAAAAAAAAAGCTAGATAGGCATGAAAAGATTATGACTACAGTGCTTCTTGCATAGAAAACTAACTATTTTGACAACTTTATGCCAACAAATTTTACAACTTGTATGATAACTGTTTAAGAAACAGATTACTGAACATGGAAGAAAAAAGGAAACTTGAATCTTCATCAACTCACAGCATTAAAACCGTAATAGGAAATGGCCCCAGAAGGAAAACTAATTACAGATGGCTTCAATAATGAATCGCAAACAATTAAGAAAGAACACTGTTTTTTTAGAAAACAAAGAGGAAGAATACATTGAAACTTAAAAAAATCTAGTGTTGCCTTGATTTTAAACCAGAAAAGGACATCTTAAGACAGCAGGACTATCCACGAGTAACTAACTCTTTTGACTACAAACATAAAATCCTTACTCAAATATTATCAATCCTGTAATGCTTCAAACAGACAACATGTTACGACTAAGTACCCTGATTAGACAGGAAAACATATCAACAAGATAATCATTTTAACAGAGTAAGGAAGTGAAAAGACAGGATGTTTTCCATAGGAATTTATGCGTGACCTGGGATCTATAGCATGCTTGTGATTTTTAAAGCTCAGTCTGTCTGGTTGTATAGTAAAAGTAATAAAGGAAAACAGTGTAAGATTGATCTATTTTAAATGCTCACAGACATAACTGTAAATGATCAGGTGACAAGTGACTTGTGTCTTGTGGGATGAGGTTCTCCCAGCAGCAGCTGCTGCCCTTGCGGGGCTTCTCTGAACAATGGTTACTTCCACTCCACCAGACACCACCTGCAAAGTTCCAGGTGTGTGTCAGTCTTATTATCAGCTCTGCAATTACTCCTGCCCTTTCATAGCTCTCTAGACTCATGCTGGGGACAGTCTACTTATTATTGCTGATGTCTTGAAAAGAACAAAATATTCTCTTTCACTTCCTCCTACCACTAATTTCACCTCCCCCCTTTTAACTCTAGCAACACTGAAAACTCCTCCGTAGCAGCTTCTGAAAAGTCACAATTCTCTCACTTCCCTGTGCATGCAAACATATACATACTTGACTTTGAAATAAACTGAAGTAACTATCTTAACATTGAAATGCAATCTAAAGGTACATACTCAACCTCTCTGTGCCCCACTTTCTTCATTGACAAACTTGGTTACTGGCAGAATACAGGGATTAATTATAATACTGTTGAGACTATATAATGCAATCACTGGCAGGGTGAGTGTCTAGTGAGACACCTACAAGCTTTATCGTCATTCTTAAACGCAGAACATTTGATTGTAGAAAACATCATGCCATGCTAAAGAAGGAGGACCTTCTTTCATGTGATGCCCCTGCACTCTGCCGAAGGTTTGGTTATGAGTCTCAGTATTTGGTTTGATACACTGCTGGGTAGACTCTTTCAGAGGCCCTCTGTGGTAGGCTCCTGTCCTATTACTTGTTTTCTCCTACTTCCAATGTCCATCCCATTTGTCTTTCTAAGTGAGGATTGATCATCTTACCCCGGGGAACCCCTGCTCGGATGTAGCCCATGGTAGCTCAGTAGCCAAGTGGGTTACCTAGTAAGGGGAACAGGGACTGTTTCTGACAAGTACTCAATGGCTAGCTCTTTGACACCCTCCCTCTGGAAGGAGGAGTAGCCTTGTTAGGCCACAGAGGAGGACATTGCAGCCAGTCCTGAAGAAAACTGATAAGCTAGGGTCAGATGGAAGGGGAGGAGGACCTCACCTATCAGTGGACTTAGAGAGGGGCTGGGAGATGAGAGAGGGTGGGGTTGGGAGGGAATGAAGGAGGGGACTACAGTTGGCATACAATGTTAATAAACTGTAACTAATATTAAAAAATAAAAATTTAATTAAAAAAAAAGAAAACATCCTGCCTTCACCTTACATGCGTTAAAATGCAATAATTATTTCTCATGGTACTAGAAAGGAAGACTCGCTATTGTAAAACAATCTGATACTGTTACTGTATTCATAGCAAAGCCAGGCCATCAGAACAGTCTACCTCAGAGCACTGCTTCTGCTATTAGAACTCAGTGCTAGTTTACCTAACATGAGGCTCACATGGTTTAAAATTCTATTTCACTTCTGGAGTTTTCTGTTCTTGGCAGTCATTCTACTTGTGGCCCTCAATTCTCACTGCTAAAGTGAATTTCTCACAGTCTGGGCTTGTCCCATTGCAGCAAAGCCTGTGTCTCAGGACAGACAGCAGGTGAAAGTCCAATTGGTGAGCTCTAACATGAAGCAGCAGAAGACTATGATGGTATGCAGGAACATGGTAACTATCTCTAAAGCTGCATGCAATGTTCAAATCAAAGATCTAAGCCTTTTAGACAGATCTTGGCAATGGGCAATCTGGGGCCTTATATATGCACAGCACATACCCTACCACTGAACTGCACGCACTCCAGCTCTTAGATATGAATTACAACTGCACTTATGAGGGGAAGACCTGAAGAAGAAATCAGACAGACCTTACATAAGGAAAAGAAGAGCCTTTGAACAGATACAATGGGAACAGAACTACTGGTACCTACTTTTGTTTTTAACTAACTGTGTTTAATTGACTGATGTACAGTGAGATATCAGATGCCTTAGTGGAAAAGAATTTAAGGATAAAAAATATGAGGAAAATTTCCAGTTATTATTAAAAAAAAAATAGGAGAAAACTTGCCTTTTGGTTATTGATAGGTACCACACATTTTTAAGGCTCTTAATTAACACTGAATCTTCAGAAACCCTAGAAAACCCTATCTTGTTACCCTTCCAATGGCCTCTGACAGCCAAGTTTCTTCTACACCGTCCAGCCGTTCATCCTTGCTTCCATATCCTGTATGCAGTCATGCACATATGTGTGTGTAGGCATGCATCTGTGTACATGTGCCAGCATGCTTGTATATATGTGTGCCTGCACGTGGATGCAGCATGCATATGTGCTGTCGATCACACCTCCAAACTAACGCTTAACTGTGTGATAATAGATGCAAACCCCTCCATATTCTAATTTGCCGCTTAACTGGCCTAGCTAGGTTGTTTAATTAATGCTTGGAAATGCTTCGAGTCCCACAATCAGAAAGAGAAGACAATGTTTACTGAAAGTCAGAAGCAGAGAGGGCTGTTTCCATCTGGTAGAGATTAAAGAGAAATCTGCAGATAAGAGGCCTGAACTGGTTTCAAGTGGAGATTAGGCTGAAGTTTGAAAATTCTTCAGAAACCAGAATTTTTCTGAGAAAACAGAAAGCCGCTCATTGGCTTTGAGCTATCTTGACTATACAAACCTTTCCAAACTATGGCAAACAAAGCAGTGGAAGCTTATTTTGTTTATGATAGTTGATGGTCACAGTGATTTTCATAAGTATCTAAAACTAGAAACTTGTGGGTGTTCGGAAGGCCCTCAATCTACCCCCTAAGGGAGAAGAGTCTGGGAAATCTTTCTTGCCAGTTGTTAATACAAAGAATAAATTAAATATATACATTTTTTTTTCCTTTGGTGTGTTCAGTAGAAAGTGGAGAAGGAAATGAATCCTGAGGACTTATTTGTCGGGCTTTCCGTTCTCTAAGGAGAATCTTCACAACTAACCCGAAGGACTGTTTTTCTTTGTAAGGATTTTCTTTACACTATTGGCTCTGCATGAAGTACTTGCCCACCTCATCTCTCCTCAGATTAATTAACCAGGGCATAAATGATTATGTGTTTTTCCTAAAGTCACACAGCTGGCACGTGATGTCTGGGAGCAGCCATTGCACCTGAAAGGCACAGGCCGCAGGGACATAGTCTTTGTGGGGCTTTGTGTCGACTTTATTAGCAGAGAAGGCCATGGAAATTGGGTCTCTTTCCCTGTTGCTATCTCAGCTTTCCTCTGTTCACTCTGGCTTGTTTGTTCCCATCAGTGTAAGCAGAGCTATTCCCTGTGATGATGCTCAGGCTTGCAGAACATGCCCTTTGTCCTTGTGCGTTTCAAATTCAGAGATGGGTTTTTCATTGTGTACCGAGGCTGATCTTGAACTCCATGACTCTCAGCCTGTCAATCGGCTAGGGCTGTGTGAACTCACCCCATTGCCCATCTTGTAAGGTCACTTCATTTTAGCATTCTGAGCTCACTGTTTGTTAAGCTTTTCTCTTATCAGTCCTCACTGACAGATCCTAAAGTGTGGTGTGCAACAAATCAGTTCCACGTATGCACATAAAATGTTCTCTCTGGAAGTGGGTTAGGTTTTAGCAGGTCTGGTAAATCTAAGCAGAAACAAATAAGTACAGATTATACTCAACATGGAATCATTGCTGGAAATTCTCTCCAGACTTGGGAACTGTAAACCTTAAGTCCAAGATTCCCAGCTGAGAATTATGTTATCCTTTTTTAGAATGGGGTAAGTTTTACATGTATTTTTATGAATTGAGATAATCTATTTTCTAGTGTACTGTAGTGTTCTCTCTACACACACACACACACACACACACACACACACACACACACTGTGCTATTTATTTTCAGACAGCGTACACCGCATAAACTTGTCTCAGATTCCCCAAGTGCTGCGAGCACTGGTGTGTCCCAGCACACGCAGCTTACATTTTGTCATGCTATGTGTAAGTGTGATATGACGTCTTGGAGGCCTCTACCTGCATCATTCTTCTTTGTCATTAAGGAAACCTATATCAAGTCCTAACACAGGATAAAACGACACACAAATTACTGGACAACTAAATGGTCAGAAAGATAAATGAACAAACATATTCTAATCCAAGGTTTTAGTTTTTTTTTCTAAATTTCCATTTAGACAATGTGTGCCTTAAGCTAAAAATCATCAGAAAATGTCTGGGGAAAGTGTCACTTAACCTCAAACTCACCTATTCATGACAGTTTTCAAGCAGCCACAGATGAAGGGTGTCTGGAAGAGATAATGCAGGTATATGTGGCTCACTCATCATAATCACTCATTTAAAACTGTTATAATTGCTGGGAGATGGTGGTGCATGCCTTTAATCCAAGCACTTGGGAGGCAGAGGCAGGTGGATATCTGTTTGAGGTCACCCTGGTCTACAGAGTGAGTTCCAAGACAGCCAGGGCTACACAGAGAAACCCTGTTTTGGGGGAAAAAAAAGGGTATAATAATCTAGTCATGTATCAGAGCTGGGACACACACAATTTAGTTAAGGTGCAGCATGAGCCATTACAGGGTTGAGGTGAGGCTCCTCACTTATGTAAAGCCACATGTTCGGTGGCTTGTCAAGACTATCCTGAAGGGAGCATGAAGACAACTTTCATTGGATCCAGCGCTGCACCTAGAGTCCCGGGCCTCCTCACGGGCTAAGACCGCAAACTGCTTTTGGTGAGTATTGGGGGGCAGTTCGAGCCCTGGTAGTTCCCCTCTGTTCCCAGCTGCAGAGAGACAAACAAGCGCAACCGCATAAGCATGGACCGAAGAAAACTCCAACGAAGGTACAAAAGGCGGGTCACGTGAGGAGCATCACCCAACGTCATACCAAGCCAAGAGAGGAAGCCGAGCGCACCCTGGAGGAGCCCTTCCTTTCCTTTCCTTCAGGACCCTATGAGACATCCCATAATAAAGAGGGAGGAGTCTTGCCTCATTGAATAATAATGTCAATGCTGAGTGGTAGGACTGCCATTTAGTTTTCAGTTAAGGGATATTCAGTGGAAATTAGAGTGTTTCGTTACTCAGTTTTACTTTATAACATACTGTAAAATTTTACTTCGTGATGAAACAAAGGACCTTCTTAGATTCTGTACACAATAAGCCCTCTACGAAAACAGAAGAGTGTCCATTTAACTAAGTCAACAGTTGAAACAACTTTGTGAAAATGAAGCTTTTTAGATTTATAAACTGAATTTCACTTATCATATATTTTAATCTATACTGTAAAGCCAGAAGAGTCCTTCTTAACACCCATGGTTACCAAAGAAACAAAGTTACAGCATCCAACTAGCTAGCTGATGTCATGCAGGGGCGTTCACAGTTTGTAACTATACTTTACCGATTAGATGTCCAGAGAGCTGGGCACCCATCTAATCAGGAAGGTAGCAGAGACTGCTTGGAAACTGTTTTGGTGTTTCTGTTTGCTTGTGTTTTGTTTTGCTTTTCCAAGACAGGACTTCTCTGTGTAGCCCTAGCTGTCCTGGACTCTCTTTGTAAACCAGGCTGGCCTTGAACTCACAGAGATCTGCCTACCACTGCCTCCCTGAGTACTGGGATTATAGGTATGTGGCCTGTTTTGGTGTTTTTAACCCAAAGTTTTTAAAATGTCCTAAGATTTGGAATGTTTTCTTCAACTTCCAACCTCCCCTTTCCCACATGGATCCTTGGTTGTATTTCTCTTCAAAAAAGTAGCATTTTCCTGATATTTGTCTCAGGTTACAGCCTCCTTAGGAGACAAATATGAATAGGCATGACAACGACAATTCATAAACACAGATTCTATTTTGTAATGTTTTATCTTTAACGGTAGTTGTTCAACTTGAGTGTCCATTTACTGGGGTTTGGAATCGCCATGGCAACAAACCTCTCACATATTACTGAGGGTGTTTATAGGTTAGGGTAACTTAGGAGGAGGACCGTCCTAACGTAGGAGGTACTGTATCATGTGCCGGGGCCGTATCATGTGCCGGGGTCCTGGCGCTGCTCTGCAGCGTCCATGTCTCTCCCTTCCTGGCTGCTGATGTCGTGTGCAGCTGCTCCACACACCCGCCACCCTGCCATCCCCACCACGATGGACTGTCCTCTGGAAGTGTGAGCAAAACAGCCTTCTTTCTTTAAGTTGCTTTTGTTGGGTTTTGGTTTCAGCAACCAGGAAAGAAATTACACACTTATATTGTTGGCCTCCAATACTCAAGGTTGAAGAAATAATCTATTTAGCCAACGAACACATTATCCACACCCAGGACACTGTTTAAGTCAAGGACAGGACTTGGTAACACACAGGCCAAGGACTTTCGTGAGGAGTAGACACTGCTTCTGAGTTTGGCAACAAGAAATGAACTCAAAAGTAACCAAAAAAAAAAAAAAAAAAAAAAAAGCACATATTTTTGGTTTGAGTAAAACACAAAGGTAGCTGGAGCCAAAGGTCTGACCTAACGCTGGAACTCTCCAGGCCATAGAGGACAAGCAGAAGAGGGCAGGGCAAAGGAGTCCCAGGGCAATTTCAGAAAACAACAACAGGAACTAAACGGGAAACACTAGGATAAACATCCGGTGAGCCACCTTACTGAATCCATACTGACTGATACAAAGCGCGAGTGACTTTTCTAATAAAAGTGTGATGGCATCTTTTCAGATTTAAAGATGTGTCAGCAGCAGCTACGGGAACCGAGGCCAACTGCGAGTCCACATCCAGTTTCCCTCGTTACCGGGAAAACAGCTAGTCAGTCCCGTTCAGAATTTTAAGGTTGGAGAAAAATTGAAGGATTATTATTGGAAAAAAAAAATTAGACAATCCGAATTAACGGCAATGAAATGTTTCTTTCTGGTCTACGTCAGTCTCCACCAAATCAGAAGGAACTTTACAGTAATGAGGAACAGAGTTCCAGGACAGGGAACTCTTTAACCCAGCCCAGCAGCCTCCTTGCATTTGAGCCCTCTCCTTGCATTTGAACCTGCAGTTACAGGAGAAGGGAGCCAGCGCCCTCTGCAGCCTTCTAAGCTACAGGTTTGTTGTGGGGAAGGAGGGTGCCGCTTCAGATCAGCTTTCTTTGCTTTGGACACGTCTTTTGGAGCTTTGGGGGCTCAGCTCATAAACCCCTGTCCTGGGGAAGCAAGGCTTTGGGGAGCAGCCCTTCTGAAAAAATGCGCGGTGGAGCATGGGTCCCTCCCTAGGAGTCCCGGGACAGGTAGAGGAGGGAGCTTGGTACCCGCAAGGCTGCCGTCTCCCGCTCGAGGCTCCAAGGCCAGGTCCGGGCAACCCCAAGGCCGAGACAGCAGCAGCAGCACAGCAGCAACGGCTTGGCCCACCGACGCTCCATCCCGGCGCCCGAGGCCCTCCGCACTCAGCCGGCTTTCTCTTTCGCTTCCTCGGCCCCGCCCGCCGCCGGAGCCCGGTGCACGCCCAGAGTAGGAAGCTGCTGGCTCCCTGCGGTTTTGTTTGGCGCTGGTGGCTGTAATCACTGACCTTGAGCTGTTATTGAGCGTCAGGGGTTTGCCTCTATCTATTAGGAAAGAGACCGAAGGATGATTTACACAGCAGCAGGAAGACACGAACTGTTGTGTCTCCTGCCACCTGAGATCCATTATTTTTCTTCCTGTTGTTTCAAATCGAAGGTGTTCCTTGATTGTGTGTGAATTGAATTTCCTCAGGTTGTACGCAGACCTGTGATGTGTGTGAAGTGACACTACGCTTCCCTCTGTGGATACTTGCAAATATATAACAAAATTGTACTGCTGCACAAGAGCACAGTCTCCTTGTTTCTACGATTGTGGCCATTTCTGCCCTTGTGGAAGACTGCCTGCTCCGCGAAGTTTGTGCTGAAACTTAGCTAAGTAATTAATTCTTCTGAACACTTCATTATATGCCGGGCATATTTTGTGTGCCTCTTTAATTGTTTTAATTACTGTCAAGGTAGCTTCATCTTTTTTCCTTATTGTTTTATTACGTTGTTTTCTTCTTGGTTAAATATTTCATAAAACATCCACTACACTTCTCCCTGCTTTAATTAACTGATGAAATTGAAAAAAATCCTGTTTCTTTTTGCCACAGCGCTGGTGAGGGGAGTGCATAACGAACAAGGGGAAATGTTTAAATGAGTCAATAAGTCAGTCTGGTCTCACACAGCGCAGCTTAAAGGGGTTCTGGCCGAGTGGGGCAGAGCTCTGGTTTAAGGAGACTGGGTGCTTAAAGATATGGGATCAGACATCACACATCACTGGCGATCTTTGACAGCTGCCTCTGCCTGGCATATGCACACGAAATGCAACTTGTGATGTTGGTGTGAGTCCTTACTCTGTTTTCCTCCCTCTCTGCTTTCATGCTCCTCCCTTCCCCATCTGTGCTCTTCTTTCTCTTGTCCAAAAGCAGATCCTTTGTGGCCGACTTGTAACCACGGTCCCAGAAATGGGATGGTCCTGTGTCATTTGTCTTAATTTCTGTCCCTACACATATCTGAATAGCCATAGGGTTCTTTTTTTCCCCCTCTTGTCTTTGATAAAATGTTCCTTCATCCTCAGGTCAACCCTGATTACCCTACTTAAAACTGAAACTCCTTCCCCAACCCCCTATTCTGATACTGTTCCATTGCCTTTGAACATCTGTGCTATTTGGTCCATGGCACTTTTCTGTAATGCTAGTTTTGTGAGGACAAAGATATCATGTCTTATGTACCTTTTATGCACCAACATTTAGTGGTTATCCAATCAATAAATATTTGTTGATATAAACTTATTACATTTAGTTTGAATAAACTTTCTTTTGATCACAGCAATTATCCTGAGCTTGACCACCTAAACTTAAACGCCCTAACTCAAAGGATTGTCAAAGAGAAACATGAATTATCATAAGAAAACTAGCTTTAGTTTAATAATAGCAGAAGAGAACGCACAGAGGTGAATAAGCTACAAGGACAGAGAGTTTGCAAAAGGTGTGCTGAGGTCAGAGGCAGCAGCAGTCTGTGGGCTTGTTATCACAGTTACATCTGCTAAACTTTCCAAGGGAGATCCTCTTATTGTGGAGCGTGTGGAAGACCTCCCTGTCTTTCTTCATGCCCAGTTCATACTTTCATCGTCATGTTTGCATCAGAGAACACACTTACTCCCTGTACCTAATAAAAGCTAAAGATATAAATCAGATGTGGGTTCTGCAGATGTAAGAGGCCCATGACATCCACTGTGAAGACATCTGGAAACCTCATTTAAATGCATCCTAATGGGCCCCAGGGAACCAGGTTCGTGCAGTGTGACAGTACAAAAGTAGCGCTGAAGTCACTGTTACTTGAGTTAAAGTTCACAAAACTTGATGAGCAAAGAGGCCTCTATTTTCACTGTACAGCGACGGCTTCTGGAGCCATCTCTGTGGCTCCGAGAAGAGAGCATTCTTCCTAGGCTACCACTCATAGAACAACGATATAAACAGAGATGGAATGTGCAGAAAAGCAGACAGAATTTCCTCTGAGACTGATAACCCAGCCATATCAGGCAGCTTCCTATTACTATAACAAAATACCTGACACAACCAATATATTAAGAAAAACGACTTAGTTTAGCTCTTCTTTATGGAGGTTTCAGCCTGCAATCAGGCAGTCAGTCTCATTTCTTTCGGTATTTGTCATAGAGAAAAGATCAAGGCAGATGGGATATTGAGCAAAAGCACGAGCCTGAAGGCAGGGACTAACTTTAAGGGTGTTCATTGTCTTCCAGTAACATTGGCCAGAGACCAAGCCTTAACTAGGGGTCCCTCAGTGGACCTCTGTGCTGAGGACTACAGGATGAGCTCTGATTCACCCGTGCATAGAGGGATCTGAAGAGTGATACTGAAGACCACTCCTTGCTGCTCACAGCCTTGTCTGTGTGACCAGCATCACACGCAAAAGCCTGAAGGTAGGAAAGTGTTCAGTGTGTTCCATAGACCTAAAGGAAGTAAATGCAGATGTATAGCACATTAAATAAAGTAAATAAGAGTGAGTCACAAAAAGGTAAGTAACAGATATAATTTGGCTTTTCGTAGGCCACGTATGAATGGCATTAGAATTATTTGCTATCTAGTGTGTAAGAATGGAATTAGAATTATTTGGTATATAGTGAATATACAATCGTTTTAAGTGCCCCGAGAAGGCTTTTATCTGGGAAAAGTTGGGGCAAAGACCTACTAATTTTTAGAGTAAGTGTCCACATAGAGGGGAGTGGCTTGTGTGGGGGGGTCTGCAGTGGTGGGGATGTGAGGTTTCTTTAAGGATATAGCCACTGGAAGATGACCCAGGATCCCATCAATACTCTCATGTCCATGAGTTTATGGGCTCTACACCTGAACTCCTTCAGTTTTACAATTTTAGAGTCAACCAAAAAAGAGAGGATGAAGAAGTTGGGATGACGTGGGAGCGGGTCTTCAAGGAAAGGGAGGTGAATATGACAAAAACACACTGCATACATATATGACACCAAATAATTAATAAAAACATTACATATATAAAATACAGAGACTAGCAATACACAGGAGGAGGTAATTTCATTAAATTTACAAAATAATGCTTGGAAGTTTCTTCACCCTTGTATTAGTTTTCTATACCACTTATAAAAATAATCTCTGCACATAGGAACTCGCAATATTGTGTCCTGTGCACTCACTTCTGTGGACTGAGCACCAGGCCCAGGCAGGCATGTGGTAGCTCAGGGTCACTACTGAGGTTTCAGACACTAGGGAAATGTGGCTGAGGTTATCTGAAGTCCATAGGGCTTGATTTGGATCTGTAGATAAGACTTCTCAGTTGTCCTCAGTTTTGGGTAAAGCCCTTAAAACTCTAATTTCTCCTCTCCTGCGTCTGTGTGGGCATGATTTCTGCCTTCCCCCAGAGCTGCTGAGGGCAGATGCAGAGGGTTAATCCACCCTGAGCCTGTCAGCCCTTCTGTCTATAGAGACCAGCCAGGAACAACAGGGAGCAGGGAGAACACAGGCTTCCCTGGAGTCTGCTGCCATCTTGAAGGCCAATTGCCCTCCTTCTATTTTATGCCTGTGTGAGTGTGTGTGAGTGTGTGCATGTATGTGTTGTGCTCGCACACATGTGAGAGTGTGTATAATACCTCTAAAACATTAGTTATCTCCTTAATGCTTCCTCAACCTTTATAATATTCAAATCCTCATTCACTATGTTTTGACTTTCTCTGGTATTTTGAGTTTTCTTCAGTTATTAATCATTCTACTTCAATCTTAAATGTCTTTTCTGAGACGTTATCTTATCTGTTTTTGTTTTTACTTAATAAGTCCTGGTATTTATGATTTACCAATCACTGGGCCTTATAAACATTTAACAAATTCTAACTTTTCTCATAAGAAAATGATGAGAATTTCTCACCTCCCCTGAGGGAGGAGTAGCCTTGCTAGGCCAAAGAGGAAGACAATGCAGCCAGTCCTGATGAGACCTGATCGGTTAGGGGGAGATGAAGGGGGAGGAGGACCTCCCCTATCTGTGTACTTGGGGAAGGGCATGGAAAGAGATGAGGGGGGGAGGGTGGGATTGGGAGGGGTTGCAGGAGGGGGGAGGGCTACAGCTGGGATACAAAGTAAATAAACTGTAATTAATAAAAAGTGATTTAAAAATTACAGAAAATTTTCTTATATTAGAAATCTTATAATAAGTTTCTAATATAGTCAGCATCGGTGTTTCCATTTGCAGGTGAGAAAAACAGAAGAGGTGAGAATTTAGGCAACTCGTTCAAGGTTGTGTGCTCAGTCACAGTTGTGTAAGATTGGCATCTGTGGACCTGACACTAGATTTTCTCACATCAGCAATCAGCTCCTCACTGCCAATTTACACACCTCACAGATGTCCCATGTCTTCTCAGGTCACACATTGCCCTTCGTTATTAATGACCACGGAAACTGCATGGCACAGCATGAACGTTAATGTAACAAAACTAAACTAAATGTGGCGAGACAGTTGGAAGCAGAGACTGATTCAGGGTGGATCTGGGGGATTGCCCGCCTGTTGCTAGCATGACTTTGTGCCGTGTTTTCTCCTGGAGTCATACCTCTGCAGAGTTCCATGAGCTTTCTGTGTTTGCACATAACTTAGAGAAAGGCTGGCATTTGAGAATGTACGTGAGTAATTGTATTCTCCATGCGTTGAATTGTTTTCTTCCTGTTTAATTTGTCACCCTGTACTATGGGGAAGGTGTCCTTTCTGTAAGGAATTAATTACTGAGGATCTGTGTGAAAGACTTCATTTTATATGTTGTTCCACTAATTTGTTGCATTGTCAGGCCCAGTTTCATGTTGCAGCCTAATGCTGTCCTGGAATTCACTATGTAGTTCAAACTGGTTCAAAACTCATGACCTTCTGTATTCATCTTTTAGAGTGTTCAGATTATATGCTAGCCCAATGCAAGGTGATATTTTTTTAATTTTGATTTTACATCTGCATTTTTATGAGTGCCAGGTATCTTAGTTCCTTTTCCAGGGGCTTTGAGAAAATAGCCTGACAAAAGGCAACCTAAAGGAGAAAGGGTTTAGCCTGGCACTGTGGTGCACGCCTATAATCCCAGCACTTTGGAAGGCAGAGGCAGGCAGAACTCTGTGAATTTGAGGCCAGCCTGGACTACAGAGGGCAGCCAAGGCTACACAGAGAAACTCTGTAAAAATCCAAGAGAATAAGAAGAAGCGTAAGAAAAAGAGAAGGAGGAGGAGAAGGAAGAAGAGGAAGCAGAAGCAGAGGAAGATGAAGAAGAAGAAAAGGAAGAAGAGGAGGAGGAGGAGGAGGAGGAGGAGGAGGAGGAGGAAGAAGAAGAAGAAGAAGAAGAAGAAGAAGAAGAAGAAGAAGAAGAAGAAGAAGAAGAAAAAGAGAGGGTTTACATTGGCTCACAGTTCAAGGCAGAAGCTTTTTGCATCTGGTAGCATCACATTTAGTCTGGAACAATGATGTTGTCGAGAGAGTGATGATGTTGACTGCTCTTCAGCTCTTTTCTCCATTTGTACAGTCCAGTATCTTGGTCAGGAAATGATGCTACCTACAGAGAGCAGGTCTTTCCAGATCCAATAAATTAGTCAAGACAGTCCTCCATAGACATGTTCACAGCACACGGGGATTCTAGATTCTGCCCAGTTGACAGTTAACACTAACATCACAGCATGACACACCCCTTTTATTATGTTTGCTGTTAGTGGTATTAGTTGGGTTTCCACAGTCATTGCAATTGTCTTTAATATCTTCTATTGATAACATTTTAGATGGATAATATAAAGGCTGAACAAGAAAGCATGTCATAAATTTCTGTAGAAGTGGCATTCAGATTTTCTTGCTGATTAGAATGGAAGAAATGCTGTGGGATGGGCACCAGGAATGGGCAGAAGATGCCAACCTTCAAAAGCGCCTCTGTGCAGTTTCTCAGGCATAGTGAAAGGCAGCAAGACAGGTTGCCAGAAATGCAGGCCAAGCCAGGAGCACGTGGGAGTCCTGTAGCCAACCTCTAACAAAGAGGGACAATAGCATTAATGAAAGGCCACGGTGCGTACCTTCTTCTCCAAACAGCTGATGGAACAAAATGCCGCCCCAACACCTGAAACGATGAGCAGTTTCTATGGAAACCTCAGTCTGTTTTCATTCTGAAGGCGTTTGAGTAAATGTGAACAGAGGAAAGCATTGGGCCTGCTGCATGTATGCGGGTGGAGATGGTATTCGAAAGGCCCGATCTTAGCTTCATCGTCTACTACAGCCATGTCAGCCGTCTGTCTCTGTCTCTCTCCCTCCCTCCTTCCCTCCCTCCCTCTCTCTTAATTTAAAGTAGCCAACCATTTTCATTATCTAAGAAAATGATTCTGGTGTCTCTTATTTGTCTCTTATCTCTTATTTGTCACCTACATTCATGTTGTGCTCTGACTTGCAGGTGTGTGGTTCCCACAGGTGAAATAGACCCTGCAAGTCTCACATGCTTTTGGCCTCCATTTCCTGTGCAAATATATTATTCAGAAGGATAAATGTGGTAAAGGTAGGCTCACACAAAGAGATGACATATGAAGGGGGAAAACGGTCTAAGGTGGAACTTTCTATGGTCACCTGAGAGCTGTCTGTCAGTAACATGAGGGGAATTTGATTTTTTGATGACTTTATCTTTTCTAAGTATAGTGATTCTTCCTTAATCTTGAATATTTGCACTGATCCGGCAAATACTGAGAAATTTTGTTCTTCATTAACTTTTATAGTCACAAATAAAGGGACACAAGGTTTGGGCATTTGGAATAGAAAAAGAAATAACGAGGTGGTAGGAATGACAGTTCTGTGATTTAGTCCTGGAATCTGGGGAGAGAGAATGTGACATTAAATTGCCTGTGTGCTGTTTTAGAAGGTCTGATGGCATGTGCAGACACACACGTTTTGGTGGGAAAGATAAAGTCATTATTCTGGGTCTCACAGAGGAACTGGCCCAATCTAAGTAGGTTCAATAGCTTCAGGAAACAAACAGCTTCTGACCCGCCAGCATGGGTCTCTGAATCCTGCCTACTTTCAGGGAATGGTTGTGATGTGATTAAACAAAGTCAGAAAAGAGGAATGTGGTTCCGAACCTAAGACTTTTAGAATCCCTGGGAAACGGGAGCTGGGAACAGCAGAGCACCTAAAAGCCCCCTGTGGAGGTCTGTGCTTGTCAGATGATCATTTCCCTGGCAGACAAAGAACATCTCAGGCAACCTGGCAGTGCGTGGACCAGCAGAGGCATCCTGGCATCTGATTCTTAGGTTCTTTAAGAAATTAAGCTTTTAAAACTAACATGTATTCTCTCTCTCTCTCTCTCTCTCTCTATTATTATTATTATTATTATTATTATTATTATTATTATTATTATTATTTATTTTAGAACTAAAACCTCAGCTACATCTGAGCAGGTCGTCTAGGTCCTCCCCATTTATGGTCCTTGCTTAGCAGCTCAGTCTCCATGTGGGTTTCCGAGTAAGGGGAGCAGGGGCTACTTCTGTCATGAACTTGATTGCCTGCTCTTTGATTACTTGCTCCTGGCAATGCGGCCTTCCCAGGACACAGAGGGAGAGGATCTGAGCAGTCCTGATGAGACTTGATAAGCTATGGGCAGATGGTAAGGAAGAAGAATGCCACCTATGCCACCTTTCAGTGGACTAGGGGAAGGGGATAAGAGAAGAGGAAGGGAGGGTGGAACTGGGAGGAGTTGAGGGAGAGGGCTTCAATCAGGATATATAATGAATAAATTGTAAAAAAAAAAAAAATTAAAAAGAACTAAAACCTCAGCGACTGTTCACCTGCTCCATGAAGTCATCCAATATAATTTCCTGTTGATAGGTTTACCCTTCTGAGATAAACGAATTGATAAGAAAACTGTCATTGACTGAGAGCTTTGACCTCTATTGATTTTTGTCTCCATAAGTCATGAATATGGCTTACAACTTGATAAATAAAAAAGTTGACACTCTTTGCATATTAACAACAGGCATTGTGTTAAAAGAGTTTTCACACAGTATCTGGCCAGGTCTGTACACTGTGTGACCATTTCCTTAGAAATGTCTCCCAGACATAAGGAGAATATTAGAGAATAAGTTGTTGCAATTTTAAGGTGTTGGGGGATAACACAATGTTGAAATATTTTGAGGTACGAAATCACACAACACAAACTTGATGTTGCCTTATATCTCATCCATCTATCATGGCCTCTCAGAACATGTGCAACTGTTTTAATTTCATCACCTTAATGTTACAGATTTGAAGAAAAATCATATGGCATGTATAGTTATATTACCTAATGGATTAATTTTAAACAATATTGAGGAATTCACATTGTTTTGCTGTGTGAAAATTTATATCTCTATTGTTTGTTAAAGTATTAGAATTTTGTGGGTATATGTTACAAATTAATTTGTTGATGATTCATGAACTAAAAGATTAAACTGGCCCAAGATACTTAACTGACTTGAGTGATCATTTATGTGCTACTTCTTGTCTGACCACATGAGGGCAGCATAGTATAGCCTAACACAGCACGGGGTGAGGGAGTAAAATCTGATATAAAAGCCATGCAAAAATCATGAATATAAAATTAAACCTAGAGGACTCAATAATGGTCTTTTTTATCCTAACTTTCTCTTTTCAGCTGAAGGAATTGAGGTCCACGGAGACCAATTAACAAGTCCCTCATACAGCTGATGTCTTTGAAGGTAGACCGAAGAACCATTTGACATTAAGAGTGGCCATAATAATTACATTAACTAAGCACCTACATATTTAAAGAGGGTTCTTATTATATGCTGATAGTATGTGAGAAAACATTTTGGCTGAGATGGAATCTTTCTAATAAGGAATTAGCCTCGGGAATGTTCCTTCCTGGAGAACTAGACAAATAGAAGGATAGAGCCACCTTTCCGAAAGACTTCAGAGTACACTTGAAGGCAGAAGCATGATGCTTGTGATTCTTAGGATGTTCATTAGCATTTTATTCAGCACCGTGCTCCTGTGAGTACTCCCAGCCTGGCAGCACTGTCTCTGGGGAACAGCAGAGCTCAGGAGCAGGGCATGGCAGCTGTAGACCCTTCTCAGTTTTCTTTCCTCTCACCCACAGCTTGCTGTATAACACACAAATACATGCACATACAGTGAGACTAGTGCGAAGCCGGCTCTCCCCTAGTGGCATCATGGCTGGAATGCCAGGGGAAGGGAGCTCTTATGCCTGTCTTAGAAACCGCCCCTTTTCCAAATTTCTCAGGTAAATTAAAGATGGACTGGAAAATGTAGCTAGATAGAAAATCTTTCCTACTCAGCTGAAATCCTGCCACCGCTGTCTCCTGCAGGTCTTCACCCATCTTCCTAGCTCTTTCCTTCACGGCTGCTGCTATGACCACAGCGTCACTCAACAGCCTTCTACAAAGGACCTTGTAGTTGATGTGTCAGCCTGCCAAGCTAGAGAGGGTGTGGGTATCTGATCAGACCTTATTCTAGATGCTTCTGTAAGGCTAGGTGCCTCCAGATGAGGTGCTTGCAGTGACAGAATGGATAAAGACGTTTGCTGTCCATAATTGGAGAGGCGGGGCTGGCATCAGTCAGTGGTCAGTCTGAAAAACAACAGGTTGCTCTCTTCGGGCATCGGATTTCTCTCCGCATGGCTGCCTCTCACATCGGACACTGGCTTTCGCTGCTCTCAGACACACATGGACACATCAGCCTCGTGGTTCTCAGAATGCTGGAATGAGGGCTTGGTCTTCGAGCTTCCTGCTTCCTAACTCCCCATGCATACCTTGCGAGCTGCCATCCTCCATAACTGTATAAAAAAAATCTCTTTAATAAGTGTCTTTGTGTATGCATTGTTGGTTGTCTTTCTTTGAAGTGCTCTAGTAATGGAAACTCATTTTTTTCTTTAACACATTTCAGTTAAATACAGAGAGCAATTTTACAGTAATTTATAAGTTGATATTATGTATTAATTCAATGAACAATGTGTGAAGGGAGAGTCATTTGATCTCACGCTGACAGTGACTTGAGTCACCGGGATCTCACTGTGCTTGTCACTTAGTAGTCATTTAACAGGCATGTGCTGAAGGCATGAACACACAGATTCTATCAATTTTTTAAAATTTATTATTATTATAATTTAATTAATTTGTATCCTAGCTATGGCCCCCTCCCTCTTCCCCTATCCCTCCCTTAGACTACTGATAGGGTTGGACCTTCTCCCCTTTTATCTGACCTTAGCCTATCAGGACTGGCTGCATTGTCTTCCCCTGGCAAGGCTGTACCCCTGCAGGGGGAGATGAGAGAGCCTGCCACTGAGTTCATGCCAGAGACAGCCTCTGTTCCCCTTACTAAGGACCCTACTAAGAGACTATGGGCTACATCTGAGCTGGGATTTTAGGAAGAACCTAGGGAAGATGCTCAATCTTCATTCAGAAGGGCAAATGCGATAGACACCGGAAGCAGGAAAAGACCAGGAACAGGACAGGAGCCTATCACAGATGGCCTCTGAAAGACTCTACTGATCGAGGTATCAAAGCAGAGGGTGAGACTCATAGCCAAACTTTAGGCAGAATGCATGGAATCTTATGAAAGAAGGGGGAGATAGAAGACCTGGAGGGGACAGGAGCTCCACAGGGAGACAAACAGAACCAAAAAACTGAGCCCTGGGGACCCTGAAGAGAATAATACCCCAACCAAGGACAATGTGTGGAGGAGGCCTAAAACCCTGGCTCAGATTCTATGAATTTTATTGTGAAAGAATTTTCATTTCTATCAGAGCACCAACCCCTTTTTCTTAGCTTCTTGTATGGGAATATTACCTTATTGCAAAGACAGTGCTTAGCATTTTGTTGCTAGGATACTACTCGTTTCAGCCACAAAACTATGCACCTTGTAATTTCCTATGAAAGGACAATGTGAGCCTGGGAAGCCCTGAGTGTGTAAAGTGAGTGTGTAAAGTGAGTGTGTAAAGGGCAAATGAAGTCCTGAGTGAATGTGTTTAGTTTGACAAGGGCATGTCAGGGCCAAGGACCAATGCCCCAGACTCATGAATAACTGATAAAGCCTTCCACATAAGGGTGAAGCTCAGAAGTGGCAAAGTGTTACACTTGTTTTAAAACTCTATTTTATTCGGGGTTCCTTTAAACTTCTCCCTTCCAACCCCTCAACTCTAGGTAAGAGAGAGGTTAGTGGGGAGAGAAGGCACAGGACTGTTTACTTCTCTGGCTGTTTAGGGTCGATGGGTTATTTTAGGGCCATTTCAGTCAACAACAAAAGCAGCAAGCAGTCTCCTCCAAGCCACTGTGCCACAAAGTGTCTCTCCAAACTGCCACACACCACACTTCTTCTCTAGGCCTCTTCTGTGTGTATCCCTCAGAGTCCTAGACCACACCCCTCTCTGTGCTCCATAAGGCAGGCCATTAGTAGCGGCAAAGTCCACGCCCAGCAGGAGGCAATTATGAGCTGTGGACAAACTAAAGCCCAAACTAAAATCCCACACTTGGGATTAAAACAAAAACAGAATCACAAAACATAACTGAGTTTTAAAAGAAGCCAGAATTTCCATTACACCAAAGCCGTATTCTGGTCTGAGTACAGATATTGGCAATATGTGCAAAACACAAGGAACTTCAGTTTCCTCCTGCTGCTTGCTTACAGCCTGATACTGGCTATGCAGACATGTCCTGCCCAGGCTACACAACTCCACTGCACTGCGCCGGGTGGAATAAGTGAGCTGAGGTTCTGAGTTTCTGCAGAGTTGGTGCGTTCCCTGTAGTATACCATTCCTCCTGACCTCACATTTTCTTTGTCCATGTCTGTTATTTGTCATCTCCAGTCAGGTCAAGGTACCAAACCACACAAGACATGGAAGGACACAGCAGAACCCAAGAGTGTTTAGCCTATGGTGAGAAGTCTTCTTTTGTTTGTTTGTTTGTGTGTTTGTTTGTTTGTTTGAGACAGTGTTTCTCTGTGCAGCCCTGGCTGTCCTGGAATCAATTTGTAGACCAGGCTGGCCTGGAACTCACAGAGATCTGCCTGCCTCTGTGTCCCAAGTGCTGGGATTACAGGAGTGCATCAATGCACCCAGCTCCAGGTGAAGAGTCTTAATAAAAGTTCTAATGTTTACTCAGTATGTTAACTCATGTTTTTTTTTTTTTGTTGTTGTTTAATTCACTCTATTAACATATATAAGTACTTGGACAATCTAGCTTTCTATATAGCACTGCTCAAAGAAATGAAGCCCACAAGGATGACTTATATTCCAAGTTTGCATGTTGAGCAGAGAGATAGTCTTTTTTATTATAAGAAAAACTGACTATTTTGGGTGGTCTACATAAACTATTCCTGAACACCATGATCATCTTCATCCAAACTTCTCAGTGACCTCACGCTAGCACCCCCTTTTCCAATCTCCCAAGTGAGTCTTCTGGGTACCATAGTCTCCTTTCCTCACTTAGCATCTCCCTTCCTCACCCGGCCTTTTCCTTCTTGTGAATGTTGAAGGGCATATGCTCATTCACAAAGAGATCCAGTCTCTTCTACTATACAACATTGCTGACTTGTTTTACTCTTTTGATCTTTTTCTGATGTCTTCCCAGACCTTCCTTTCTCAAGGACAACACACACACACACACACACACACACACACACACACACACACACACTAGCAGCTATTCTCTTCATAAAACTTTACAGCAAAGCTACCTGTTCTTTTTAATTTCTTTGGCTCACTTACCTGTGTCCCTACTATATATAGAATATATGGACCACATCAGGAACCTCATTATGGCATAAACTTGTCAATACAGTTGGCTAGCATATTTTGTGGAATGTCCAATGCTTTGTCCATAGCAAAGAATCAAGGACTGTCAATTACAATAAAAACTTAAATTTATTTTATGAGAGTTGAAGTCATACTCAGACCTAAACCTCTAGTTTAGGACAAAATGTTAAAGCAGAACATCAGATATTGCTTTTTAATTGTCTTCTTTTGGAAACACGGTTGTATAAAGCTTCTAAACTCTAAAATGTATACAAATTGTGACTAATTTGAATGAAACTGTTTGCATGTCTTGAATTAAAATAAAAAAAAATCTGGGATAGTGTTGCTAGTGTTTAGGACCAACCAACCAGGAGTCCACAAAGCTTCAAAGCCCAAAGCTCATGCTTGCTATTGCTTGAATGAGGTTACCAGGAGATCAAAAGCAGGGCATGGATTATGTGTTCAGAATCTATAAATCTTAGTGACAGAGGTCAGGATGAAAGCATGAACTATCTTGCCCTACTGTACTTCATCAGCATGCTTTTACTCAAGTAGGGCTTTTGTTTGTTTATTTGTTTAAAATAAAATATAATATATAAAACCTAATGAGGTTTAAATCTATTAAATAGTCTAAATTCATTGCACAGTTACATTGATTTGTAATTTCTATATCTGAGGAATTATTTAATGATTTTTAACACAGACTCACAATTCAAGCCTGCTGCCAAGCTCTAATGGTGACCCTGTGGTCTAATCTATGGTGGGTGACTGAATATTTGAAGTACCTAGCACTGCTTGAATAAATAACAAGAAAGATTTGACTAGATTGAATGTGCAGAGAACAGAGCGAAATAAAAAGGAAATGTTGTTTGGCAAGTCATTACCAAAACACTACGGCAAATGAAAGTCAAGACAAGTGCAGTACTCAACAGGGAGATGTCTGCGACAAAACTGGAGGGAATGATGGGCAGAGATTCAGCTGCTCCTGGGTCTGAGCACGCTCGATGTGCAAACCTGTGTTTGTGCCATCGCACCACACACTGGGCTTTCGTGTCCATCTTCTACTTGCATGACTGGCTCAGTTGTGTTACTCGGCATTAATCTTTACTTCTCTCCTGTACCTCCATAAATTCTCTATGGGCGATATTTTTTGACCTCACTGACTTTGTGCATTTGTCTCCTGATTGACAGCCAGTTGATGCATTATTCTGTTGATGAAACAATAAGTAGAAATGATGTACTGTGTGTTCCAAGGTGAAGCCTGTAATGCATGTCAAATCAAATCAGGTTATGTTCTTGGAACTTGTGCCATTTGTCATGAGAAAGGCATACCTTAAGGAGCGCCCCTTAGCCTGGGCACTGTGATAAAGCCCTGAAGTAGCTTAGTCTAGTGCAGGAGAACCTAGGTAAGTGCTGAGGGCATCAGCTAACTCACAGATCACTCACCAACCCAAGCATGAAGAAATGATTGTTTCTGTACTCCATTGAAGTTTGACAGGAGTGTTTGCTACTTAGCATTACTGTAGCAGAAACCCAATTAATGTGTAGAAAATGTCACAGTAGAGGCGTAGGTGATCCTATTAAGTGAAAAAGCACTGTTAAAATCATAGCAAATTTATTAAGGAGAAAAAAGTGACAGAAAAAATACTTGCCAAAGTTGAAGATAATATCAAAATACTTAAATCAAAATAATAACGTCTGGCTGGAGTACAGCTTGGTTTTAAAGCCCCCATCTAGCATATTTAGAGCCCTGATTTTGGTTTCTATGATGAAAAGGAGAAGATTTACCCAAGTCAATGTCTACAGACAAGTAATTGGACAGAAGCTGCTCTGGCCTTTGAAGTGCTACATATCATTTCTTCATGCCAGAAAGTGCTTCTGGTGGAGGCCTCTATCAAGAGAGAGTGGTACCTGCCCAGTGGATCATCCCAGTGAGCTTAAGCCAACCGCGTGCCATGTTCACAGTGGCACATGCAATTGTTGACTCTTCTAGTGTGCAAGGCCTGTCATTATTTCCCTGCATTATTACCGAATAATGTTGTGTTATCAGCTGTGCATTCAGTGCTTCCTTATCATGGGTCCATTCCAAACAAGGGGAGGACTGTGGCAACCTCTCCCCTCTCCAGCATGTGTGCTGCGGACTGAAGCACTCTCTGCTCTTTTGCCTATGTTTATATGGCTACCAACGCATTGAGTGTGCTGATGTGCTTCTTTGGATTTTCCTCCTCGATTTTCAGTACTAAAGAGAACGGTGCTCTCTTTAAAGTCACTGGCAGGCCATTTCAGAAGTGTTCCTGAAGAGTGAATATTCAGTAATTGTTGCTAATTGCCTCTGCTCTCCACATCGCTACCACAGACCTGGCAAGAGACTCTTTGTTCCAATGAATCCCATCTTTGTTTTCGGGTGCTAATCACTCATTTGGAAGAATGAGCATTGCTGTCTAAGTCGAGCAGGAAATGGGCATCACACAGAGAAGGAAAGTTCTAGTCGGCACGTGCATCATCATACACACACACACAAGACCGGAATTAAAGGCCAAATTATTTCTCTCTCCAAATATTCAGAAAATCCAAATCTGAGACATTTTCATGTGATAAGCTGAAAATATCATGATCACATTAATAACTCTTATTTCTATCATGTCGCTTAACTAGCACAAAAAAATTTGGTAATGTTAAAAATAAATCAATTAAATAAACATAAGCATATTCTCAAAGATAATTTGGGATGTAAACACTTTTAACACTATGCTTTCCAATATCTAAATGAAATGAATGTATGATTTCCTACACTGAACAAGCAGCTCCAACAAGGGGGGCATTTGTCTGTCATAACCACTTGATTTACTGCTAACTGCCATTTTTAGTCTTTGTTCAGCAAGATTCCATAGCATCTGCCAACAAAATAGTAAAAAAAAAAAAAAAAAATTAACAGATTCCTAGATATTTGCTATTTTTTTCTACTTTTCTGTCTTTAATAGGCCAGTAAAACCAAACTACAACAAGATTTTATTTGTATTAAACTGAGGTGATAAATAAAGTTAATTTATCCAAATATTTGTCAAAAACAGCCCTGTAACAAGCAGTGGCTCCTTTGGTCTGTCAGTGACTTTGGAGGTGATGATCCCTGGGATGTCTCATGGAACAAGGTAGTGGTTCAGATTCTAAGTTCACTGGTGATTAACGTTTCCAAAGAAAACTAACAGGTATAGAGAAAGCATGTTTAAACCATTTACAGAGGACAGGAGAGACTGTGTAATATAGTTCTCCGTGATATTTGTATGTCCACACACAATTCCCATGCCTTCCAGAGTCTGTGTGGAGAGCCCTGTGTGTCTATCATGGCTCTCTTCAAGGCGGAGGTGGGGTCAAGTCCTCAAAGTCTCTAGCTGTCTACATGCCAGGGAAGGGCTTAGTCATGAGGGAGAGGTAGCTGGCCCCAGCACAATAAGTGCTGTTAAGTGTCCAATTGGCAGCCAATTGCAACTGAGCCGAAGGATTTGTAGGACCTCAGAATTATCAGTTGGTCAGTTAAGATGGACTGGACCTCAGGCAGCCTGCAGGAACCTGAGACACTTTGAATGATTCTTCCTCAGGTTCTCATGACCTTGAACTCACCTCAAGCACTGATCAGAGAGGATCCGAAAGAAAAGCTGACAACAGGAAGAGTAGATGAAACCCTCTTTAATCCCTCTATATGAGATTTTGGAGAAAGCCTGCTCTATTACTAAGGCTCAGTCAGATGGGAGTTGCATTGTAAATAAATAAAACTATCTACAGACAAGCATCTGTGCTTTGGACACTTATTCAACTTTGTTGTTTAATAGGATTTTTGTTCTCTTTCTTCATACTACAATGTTATGACCAAACATGGATGCAGATTTTCCCTTTGACTGTGTGTATAGTAGCTGTCTGTATTCATGTCTGAATACTAACAATAGCATCAAGCCACACTCTAGAGAGGACCATGAATCATTGTGGCCAGACATCCTCAGAACCAGACCCATGAAGATAGTAGCCCTGTGCCTGGGGACCGTCTGGAGGAGGAGTGGGAGGAGACATTTTAGCCTGCAGGGAAGGCAGAGCTGAGTCATCCCAGCCCCAGCAGAGGCACTAAGACACTAACATTGACAACGACCAGGGAAAATACAGACTATAAACAAGAGGCTGTGTGCAAAACTGAGTGAAAAGGGAAGCCTAGCGCAGTGAGGCTTTTGAATTCCGGTTCACCAACACTGCTGCCTGTCTGCCTCCTGCTTTCCACACAAGGCAGATGCAGGCCAGAAGAAGATGAGGAACTGACAAGCGATCCCGGTCATGAGGGTGTAACAAGAATGAATATCTTCCTGACCATTATGGGAATCTCCAAAGGTAGCCTTACCTGCCCTACCTCAGGGCCCTGGGGCAAGGTCTCAGCTGAACTACCGAGGGCGGGAGTTGTGGGAGACTAGAGGGTTCAGATGGAGCAACACCCTCCCTGTTATCCATACAGAGAACTCTGAGGAGGACCTCCTACCTGTGCTCAGGCTGGTGACAGCAGGTCAGCCCCAGATGGAGGACCAGCAGTGGCTCCCATGGTACGAGCATAGCAGGGGACTTTGCACAAGGACATGTGTCCCTGTCCCCTGTCTGTCTGCAGGTCACTGTCAAGTAAGGGCATAAGGCTTAGGAATGTGGAGGAGACAAGGACTGAGAACCCTACGCCTTTCATTAGGTCATTTCACAGGCATATTAAGCACTGGCAGGAGGGGCAGACTGAATTAGGTATGAGACTGCAATTTTAGCTTGCACTGGGATTGAATTTTAATGACAATAAATATTCATGCGTTATGAGCTCTTGCAAGATGACATCCAGTGGTCGGAGAAGAGTATGCAAATGAATGGATCTGAAAATGGTGACTGGAAAAACATAAAATCATTTTGTTTTTGTAGCAGCAATATCATAATATATATAGTGAGCAGTATGAAGCTTGATAAAAGCAATATAAACTAATCATAAAGGAAAGCATAAAGGAAACTTGTACTTCCTAATAAGTACATATTAATAGGTAATTTGTCTGGCCCTAGATCTAGTCATACTTAACTCTTTTAATCAATAGGACATTTTCCCCCTTGTTTATACAGCATGCGGCACCCAACGGATGTTAAATAAATAACTTGCCCAGAGATCAACAGCTAATAAGTGATGGATGTGGGAAAACTTCCATGTCCAAGCCAGTTCTTATCCACCAGTGGAGGTGGTTGGTCAGACATGCCTCACACTGAGTGTTTGCTTTGTTTATCGTAACTCAACTGATGTGAAGGCATCCATGCAGTATGGTGATTTTAGACAGACGTGTCAGACGTTACGATGATTCTTTGCCAGTTCGAATTCTGACTACTTTGAAAATTAAAAAAGATGGTGCAGCCCTGGCTTTTCTGTGTCTACCCTTTGTTTGGGTGACATGCGTGGGTACCATGGAGACTGTGTCTGCTGACTGATGTTAGCGCACCATGACAAACATTGCGGGTCTTGCTATGCCCAAGATGAAGAGCTGTGTTTGTGTTGGGTGGCATCCTGACATCTGGGCCCACTCAGGCCTTCTTTCTTGACACATGTTCACCAAGTGACTCACTTCCTCTTTGTGAGCTTCTGTTCAGATTTTCCAATGCCACTGTCTTACTTCCACTTGGAGGAGTAAGTGACAAGAGAAGAAAGAGGCAGAATTCAGGATCAAACAGAGAAAGTGATCTGCAATTTTTTTTTAAATTTCTTTTAATCATGTAGACAGTGGCAGAACTCTGAAGACAAGCATTGGCTGGGAGCTTTGTTAAGATTTTCTCATCGTTAGCATTCCAGGATCCCAAACCACATGTTATACTTTTTCATGCTTACCTATGTCATTTTCTGATACTATACCGCCAGCCTCCTAAATGTTGAGTCAGTGAGTTCTGAGAATCAATACTTGATCTGTGCTCAATATTCAGTCAAATCTTCCTGGTCTATTCATGATTGCCCTGGGTCTTCTTAAAACATAAGCTATGACACTTGTTTTTGATGTGTCCTGTATATTGTAGACCTTACTATTTACCAGTGAGGCACATGTTTTCTTTCCTAAATGCTGCAGCTATCCCATAGATTAATATCAGAGAACTTATCTGAGTCTTAACTTTTATACTTTTTAGAACTTCTTTCTTATGTCCTATATATAATGGCTAAAATGGCTTAGGATCCTGGTAGTATTTTGTGCTTGTAATTTCAACATCAAGAAGGCTGAGGTAGAAAAATTATCACTGCTGTGAGTATTTGGAAAGCCTAGAATACATGGTGGATTTCAGGAGAGCTTAGACTACACACTGAGACCTTTCTAAAAGACTACAAACAAAGAAACAGAAAATATAAAATAACTTGAGCTTGATTGCCACCACTACACAGCAGGTGTGAGCACAGGGTGAGCATTAGTCTCTTATCTGCACATTGGAATGTGTTTCTTAACTGAGGAGAAAAAGGTGTTAGAACACAAGGAGGCGTATGCAGAGACTATTAATAATGGTGTAGAAATTGAGAGGTTTAGTTCAAGCACATTTTGTTCCCAAGGCCCATTAAAAGGGGAAAAATGTAGACAGAATACCCAGTTCCACTTGAAACTTTAAGGCACAAGTTTTCAAAGCATATTTGCCACATACAATAGGGTATTAGATGGACTAGCATTTGACTAACGGAGACCAAGTTCATGAGTATGCTTATTGATTTTGATGGCCAGCTTAATGTTAACCAATTCTGTTGAAGTTTGGAGGTGAAGCTTCTTATATAAGGACTAGTTCTGTTGTTGTTTCCCATACAACATTTGGATGTCTTGGATGTCTTAAAAAAAAGACATTTTATGTCTTCATAAAACATCCAAATGGCAACGCAGACGTTATTTTATTGACAAAGATGATGATAATGTTTTCTGATGAATTTATTAGTCAGAGGTCATCCAAAGAGTTAGCTTAGAATATTTAACTTCCATATGCTATATGAATGTCTAGATCTAACAAAGGAAAAATTAAGTCATAGCTGGTAATAAATAATATATATGGTGATAACATACTTAAAAGCCAAACTGAAGAAACTTTGTAGGTTTTACACTTACATTTCAGCACAGGTAGCTAATACTGTGATGTGTAGTAATAAAAAAAGTATAAAGCCTGTACCCAGATTATCTTGACTTTCAGCGCTGCTTGGCTTAGGGGCCATTTGGTATGGTTTCTGATTTGCTTCCTAAAGAGGGATGGCCAGAGGTCTAGAGACAATGGCTGTCCTTGGTTTAGTTGCTCGAAGATTGTAGTTACTCATTGCAGAGCGCTGGCTGTGTGGAAGCTATGTAGGCACACATATTCTACCTTCACGTCACCAGCTAAGTGGGCCCATGAGCAGGCTCATTACCATATGCTTGCTCTTTAGAGGCAGAAGGACAGATGCCGCCTCCTGGATTCATTTTTTTAAATGATGTTATCTATCAGTTTCTTTAGTATTCCTCTGAGCCGTCTCTCCAAAGCAATATAGCTATCGTACTGGATGGTTATTTGAAAAGCTCAGTGGGTATAAACTCTTTGAACTGTACTTTTCTCTTTAGCTGAATGAGAACATCTGAAAGGCCATCTCCCATTTTCTTTCATTGACACTAACTCAGTTTGACAGTCCGTACCCAGAGAACGATAAATCTCCATGTGAACTAGAGTTGGCCAGCCATTTATATGCTCTCCCAGCCCTGAACGTACAAGACAATTTCTAACTTCTATTTTGCTTGCAGCCTGCTGTGCTAGGAAAACTCACATATACAGTGACTGCCTTTGTCCTGTGTGGAATCCACATCTACTTACTAGATAGACAACCTATTATTTAGTATTTATTATTTTGAAAGACATTCCAAGAGCTCACACTATCAAAAATATTGTCTTCTTTGTACCTCAATCTTCACTCATTTGTAAATTTATAGCTTGCCAGGTGTTCACTATAGCCACCAAAATCAGATATTTATCCATATATATACAAATCATGCATAGAAATATCGGTACAGACTTAGCTGTGTCACAGAATGAACATTTGAGACTTGCCTTAGGTCAAGATCAATGGAGGACATTGCTTTTTCTAAGATGTTTTTCTGGATGCTTTTAGAAAAACTGTTCCAAAATTAAATCCATCAGTATAAAATACTATTTATACTACCAATATAAACCGTAAAACTCTGACCATGTTTGGGTAACATTTTTGAAAGTAGTGACTGAATGAAACATCGTTGGATAGCTTGAAATTTGGTGTCTTCCTTCCCAGTTCAAATGAAGTTCTGTACCCTGGGAAAATCGTCTTTGATCTCAATGCTTCAACACCTGACATTTGGGAGTACACTGAGTGGCCTGATTTACTAAAGCAGTGGGGCTTTTGTCTTAAAACTAGCTTCTGGTTTGATTGTTCCTAAGAAAATCCAGTTAAGTTCATTAAAGAAAATGACATTGTGACCTAATGTATAAGATGGTTTGAAGATGGATTCTTCCCTATATTGTCTTGATTTTTTGCATCACATGGCCAGTAGCACAATCTGACAAATGTGGCTCTCTGGAGATGTAAGAAACTGGGAGGGCCCAGGAAAGAAGAGAGTCTCACGGGACTCTGTCAGTCTAAGAGAATGTGACACGTCTCAGGATAGTTAAGAATCTGATATGCACAAATGTGGTGGAGGTAGGAAGTAGGCAAGATGCCACCAACGTTCCAATGGTTTGGCTTTTCTCTTAGAATCAAATTCAAACTTGTTCCTTTACCACAGGCCCACAGCTGTGATTTTTCTGTTTGGCCAAATGTCAGAATCTAATGCCTGCCTTTCAGAATCAGATATTCAAGCTTCACTCCTGGGGCTTTTTGGTTTACTCATCCAAAGGTAATCTCCTTGTAGAGCTGAGCCTCCATGTTGAGAGGTTTTTCTTTTTTATAGTCTCACTCCCTGTGTTTCATTTAGCTTCTTCCACCTGCCCCAGCCCACTCCACTGCCCTTCTCTGCCCATTCTCCTTCCCCTGCCCACTCTCCTTCCCCTGCCCCTGTGAATTTGGTCTCCCCAAGCAGGTAACTTGACAGCATCCATTCCTGGGTACTCTTCTGCAGAAGGACCCAGTGGTTGCTTTTCACACAGTACTTTCAGGGCCTCAGGTATATTGGGTAGCACATGCTTTGTGACCAATGATAACTCAGTTAAAGCTCCTTGTAAGCCTTTGGGTGGCCCTCATTTTATAGAAGGAACCCAAGGCATAAAACAGCAGTCATGTACACACATGGCTGGCAGGGCTGGCGTTTGAGCTGATGTCATTGGTCCTCAGTGCCGTGAAGCCCAATGTTGCCAGCTTTCCCTTTTGTTTGTTTCCTCTTTCACACCTTGATGCCTCTAATATTATGCCTTTATCCAATATTATCTCTTCAGATTAGAAAAACTCCTACAACCCAGTCCCATGATCCTCTTGGCTCCCATTCTTCCAAAATCATCATGTTTCCTCACGTTTGAGTAGATATGAAGGGTTTTCTTTAACAGCATAATTACATTCGTTTGTCACTGTGTTTCCAGTACTATAATATGTCAGAAAGAAAGTTGCAGTAAACATCCTTTAAAGGGAAAACATGAATTTCTCATGTGATAAACATTCAAGGGGGTGATGAGACTGCTTAGGGCATTGTTCTTTTTTGATGCAGGTCTGTCATAAAAACTCATGCTTTGAAATGTTGAAGGGAAAGCATAGAGGTTAAAGAATATTTGGGTTTATGCACCCAGTAGACCCCATGGGTTATTAAGCCATGTTTGCTGCACCTTTGTGCGTGCGTGCGTGTGTGTGTGTGTCTGTGTGTGTGTCTGTGTCTGTGGCAGAATATTGACAGTCCTTGTTTCCCTTCTCTGAGATGCTTCAGGGCATCCCGGCTGCATATGGAGCATCACAGAGGTCCTGAGCCACTGACCTAAGGACTGATGAGGTCTGAGTGCCAGAGCTCTGCCACAAGAGGTACTGATTGAAGCCGTTGAGGGCCTAATAGCACAGCTCTTCCTCTGTGAGATGAAAACAGGGGGGTGAGTTCCTCTGCCTTAGACACACAAGAAGACAAAATTGTGTCCTAAGTCACACAAGAAGGGAATTCTCATCACTTTAGTTCTGTCTTGAGACATGGACGTTGAATGGCTTAAGAGATAAGAATATGGAGTCAGAGTCAATGAGCTGGTGGTGGTTTTCAAGTTTGCACATCAAACTTGTCAGAACTCTGAACGTGATCATTCTCAAATGTCTTCTTTGTTTCCATTATGTCCCACCTGGGTAAAAATAATTTATATTTTGCAAAATATCAGAAATAAGATGCATTAATATCTACCTCAATGTCCCTCATCAGTAAGAATGAAATAGTAAGTCGTGCTCTTACAGCAGTTTGAGATGCGCAAAGCACATGTCCTAATGCACAGTTGCAGCACTTGGCCAATACTGGCTCACTGCCAGTAAGTGCTAGCCAGAAACCAAACACCATACCCGGAAGGTAGAACCAAGGCAAGGCAGAATGAGGGCATGAGAACTTGACTGAGCCTTGAGCCATGTCAACTTTGAAAGTGTTTTTATAATGCTGGCCTCAAAGATGCCACTAAGTTCACAAGTTCTTGGGTCCTCTGGAAAAAGCATTCCTGGGTAACCGTGTGAAGAATGGACACGATGGAACTGATGACCACTGCAATGGAGACCCTGGGGTCATGAGTTCCTTTTGTAATAAATTCTGGTTAGAGCCTGCCTAGCAAGAAGGGAAGAACATTGGGCACTTAGCTGTCACCAGGGTGCATGTGACTATTTGACTTCAATCTTTGACATGCTTATGTTCTTAAATTTCATGACTATTTTAGCCAATAACAAGTACTGGATCTGATTCCACTGGTGGGCATGCCTCAATACCCTAGATTCTTGTATGACACAAAACATCCTCATCACAGGCTAAGGCAAGGGTGAGAGCTCTGTGTTTTATTTTCTCCCAAATCTAGCTCCCATGGTTAAAATTCTAAAGTCCAACAACTACTGGATCTCATTCGAGCAAAATCTGTTTGATCAATAGGTCCAGCTGTGACCATGGTGCAGCTTGAATTTTCTGATGGCTTTAAAGTGTTGGCTGTGCAGGTGTCATCTGGATCTTCATAGTGGGCTAGCATTAACACTCCAAAGCTATTTTATAGTTCTGTCTACATCCAGGAGAGAGGTGGCATTCTTAAGGAGAACCTCAGTGGACAATTTGTTACATATCTGAAGGGTGCTCCAGTCAGTACTAACAGTTCCGTGTCTCTTACATTTCCATGTTAGTAAGAGAGCAGTTGTGGCTGGAGTTATCCCAGGACAGTTTTTCCCCCTAGGTGAAGGGCTGTTTAAGTGTTGAGATCTCACTGTGCTCCTGTCTACATAATGTTGCTTATGATGGCTGAGGACACAGAATGGGCTTCTTGCTTTGTTCATTTCCATTTCCAGTTTATAAGAGAGATTCAAGAGTGGAGAATGTAAATTTTAGTATATTTATCCTATATTATGTGGCTAATATCCACTTATGAGTGAGTATATACCATGTATGTCTTTCTGGGTCTGGATTACCTCACTCAAGGTGATCTTTTCTAGTTCTCATTATTTGCCTGCAAATTTCATGGTTTCCTTGTTTTTAATTGCTGAGTAGTATTCCATTATCTAAAAGTACCACAATTTTTCTATCCATTTCTCAGTTGAGGAACATCTAGGTTTTTTCCAGCTTCTGGCTATTATGAATAGAGCTGCTACGAACATGGCTGAACAAATGTCCTTGTTGTATATGTGAGCATAGTTTGGATATATGTCCAGGAGTGATACAGCTGGATCTCAAGGTAGCACTATTCCTAATTGTCTGAGAAAGAGCCAGATTGATTTCCAAAGTGGTTGTATAAGTTTACATTCCCATCAGCAATGGAGGAGGGTTCCCCTTTCTCCACATCCTCTCCAGCACATGTTGTCACTTGAGTTTTTGATCTTAGCCATTCTGATGGGTATAAAGTGAAATCTCAGGATTGTTTTGATTCAACCTGTCTTGATGAGACCTGATAGGCTAGGGTCAGATGGAAGGGGAGGAGGACTTCTCCTGTCAGTGGACTAGGGGAGGGGCATAGGGGGAGAAGAGGAAGGGAGGGTGGGAGGAGACAAGAGGAGTGGGATTGGGAGGAGACAAGAGAAGGGGCTACAGCCAGGATACAAATTGAATAAATTGTAAAAAATGATAATAATAAAAAGGAAATATATATATATATATATATGAAAATCAATAAAATCTCTCTAGATGTAAAAAAAAAGAAAAAGAGTGAGAGAAAGTAGAGAATGAGTTTAGAATTTTTTTTTTCTTCTCACCAAGGCAGAAAGAATAAATGGGGAAGAAAAAGGAAGTTCTGCAAGCAGGAAACCTCCCTTTTTAAAGCAAGGCAGTATAGAGGCCTGAGGTAGCAGGTTCCCATTTTGTTCCTGATCTGTCCATGATTGCAGGATCGCACTGTAATTGGAATCAGTCCTACCTGCCATGTGATGCACTTTCTCATTCATCCACAGACAGTAATGTCTATAACAATGTAAGCAAGAAAGAGCTGGGTATGCAGATAATCAGGGAATGAATAACAATGTTTTCTTGCATGGTGACACTGAATGATGTTTACAGCCTTTTCTTGAAGCAAAGACATGCTCATTCCCTAAGTCTGCAGAAAAAAAGCTAAATGTAAGCTGGGTACCCGATGTCCCATCTTGAGTAAGTAGACCGCTTATTTGCATTCAAGGTCACTTTTCCTTGAAAGTATCTGTTTTCACATCTTAAGAGAGTGCAAAAATTTGGTTCATGCTGTTTCTCATGGAATTTATAAACTGTGGCTGTGTGTGTGTGTGTGTGTGGTCAGTGATATCTTTTTTCTTTTTCTTTTTTATAGGATATTTCTAGTTAATTTCAAAGAATTCTCAGTAAATGCTTATTGGGGTTTTCAGTAACGTTGCAGAAGATAATGAATTGACATGTGGAAGGCTTGCTAATGTGTTTATTACAATATGCATTAAGACCTTACCAGGAGGCTATCCCACGAGGTAAAAATTCCTTGCAGCTGTTAACGTTACTTATCCACATAAAATAACTTGACCTCTGTTTGCTTTTAGCTGAACTACATTTTTCAAGTTAAACTTCCACTGCTCACATTTAGCATTGACCATCAGTGTTCTGCATTCCCTTAGTTCAAAGAGGAAAACTCACTCTGGTACTTCTCAGCCCTAAAGATGAAAGGTTTAAATTTGCTCCTGTTCTCCGTTGGTCGTCACCAGGAATCAGTCCTGCTGTAGAGCAGCTCCTGCTGTTTTTCTGAGATCTCTGAATAAAATAAGGATGGATGGTTATGGCTGCAGAGACAACGTCTGCGGGCCTGTGAGGAAGCTCAGCTGGAATCTCAGCATTTGGAATCATAGTGAGAGAAAGGAAGGTGAGGATGTGTGCCTTCAAAACTACCATTGTCTTCATTTTATTTCATTATTCATGTCTTCAGCGCATCACACAAAGAGAAGAAAATAACAGAAATTATAAATGTCCATGTTCCATTTTTACAATGAGCATCCAAGTTCAGCTCAACCATTACAGATCACACATTTCTGGCTAAGCTAATAACAATCTTACACCATGTACATTTTATTGTTATTTGTCAAGGAAAGATCTTATTATGTGCCCGGCATGGCCCCCAACCCTGGTCCTCCTGCTACAGCCTTATGAGTTACTAGGGTTATAGGTGTGTGCTGCTACACCTGGATGATAAAAAGGGAGCCTTATCTGTTTCATACCCAAAGTATTGTAAATATAATTGAGGCATTTACCAGCAGTATAGCCTTCACTAGACTAAACAGGCCCTAGCCTATATGCCAATCCAGTAACACTAGTAAATGCAATCTATTGATTAGATCCTCTCAGAGAATCTTGCCTAATACGAAGAGCCTACAAAAGGACCTTGAAACCATTAGTTGATTTCCAAAAGGAAAAGAAAAGTGATTCACAGGGAAATTATTTGATGATCTATTGAGTGTATGCTAAAATTGGCAAAAGACTATAATGTGTAGGCCCAAGAGGTCAGATTGCAAAAGAGCATGTTGACATTTCGTGATTCTGTTCCTTTTCTCAAATACCTGTAGCTCTTTCTTATGGGAGAAAATATTTCTCTACATAAATGGACCTTGGGCAAATCACGTGGTCAAGCTTTTCACCTTAACAACCTCACATCCTGTATCAGTTTTCTGCATTAGTTCCCTTTCTCATATTGTGACAAGATACCTGACAAAGACAAGCACAGGATGGAAAGGCTGGCATTGTCTCACATTTCCAAGGTACCATCCACTGTGGAGGTGGCACACGGAGAGCTGCAGATGCTGTGGAGTCCAGAGCCAGAAGGTGCTGGTTGCATTATATCTGTGGCTAGGAAGACCGGAGGGATAAAGAACCCACAATTAGATCTCTCTTTCTCGATTTAAAAATAACATTCAGTCCTAGGTAACAGTCCATAGGATAATGGCACCCACTTTCAGAGTGACCTTCCTTTTCTACAGCCATCCTCAGACATATGCATAAAGTGTGCCTCCTAGATAATTCTAAGTACTGTTGACAATCTAAACTAACCACTCCACTTGGCTATTGCTTATTCCTAGACTAAGGCTGTTGATGCACTTTTCTTTCTTTTTCTTTTTTAAACAGGCTTCTGTTTCGCTCAGTGTATTTGTATGTGAAATCAGAGACCTATGAGGTACAGGAAGCTGCCACCACATTCATTCACTTCTTTTTATGCAAAATGTGAGTGATTCATAAAACTGTAGAAAATAATTGAGTGGTGTAATGGTCCTGTACACTTCTTTATTGTGCAATATTTAAATTGGGTTAAATATAACCATGTTCTCAAATATTCATGCTAAATCTCTCAAAACTCTATCAATGTTAAGTATGATCACCCCATAGCAACAGCCCACAGGAGGAACTTCTTACTCTTGCCTAACCATGAACTAGTACCTAACTCCACACTGCTTTGCAAAGAACCTAGTGGCTTCCACGTCATTCAGAAATTTATTGAGTTCAGGATGTTTATCTGTTTCTGACTTATTTCATTAAACATAACGGTCTCCTGGTCCAAATGATAAGATGTCATTTATTTTCATTGCTGGGCAGTACTCCACTGCACATGTGCTACATTTTCTTTATCATTCCTTGGGCTATAGACATTTGTGTCAATTCCGGTAATTATTAACTGTGGATAACACTAACATCATCATACACATGCATGGTTCCCTTCAGCTCACCAATTTTATTTTCTTCAAATATGTTTCTTCTATAATATATTGTTTTATTATGTGCTAGTTTTATTTATAATTTTTGTTTTGTTTTGTTTTTCTGTGTATAATTTTTTGCAGAGCACCCTTACTGATGTCTGTGATTGGCAATACTGTAATGCACACTAACAACAACAGTGTGCAAATATTCCCCCTTTATCCTCCATTCTGTCACTGGTTGTTATCTTTAATCATTTGGGCACCATTTTCTCTCACCATTTTCACCATTTTGGGGTCAGATGATATCTCCTTGTGGTTTTGATTTTTATTGCCGTGCTGATTAGTTCTGGTGTTTATCTATCTGTTGACCATTCACTGTTTTCTTTTGAGAAATTTGACCTATTTTAAGTTGTCACCAGATAGCCTGTGGGCATTTTGGTCAAGAGAGACGAGGAGAGTGCCGCCTGGGCAGAGGGCTTTGCAGTTAAGAGCCTGCACTCTTCTTGTGTGCTCCCAGAATCCATGTCAGGAGGCTCCCAGGCCCCCGTGGCTCTAGCTCCACTGTATTGTACATCTTCTTCTGGTTGCTGTGTGCATAGACAGACATGTACACATACCCACACATCTAGATAAAAGTAAATCTGGAATAAGAGAATGGACCATAGTTCTGCAGCCATTGTTGTAGTCTAACACAGAGACAGAGGTAGTTTGGCCAGTTTAAAAGTTTAGTCAGAGACAGACTCTCACAGAAGCCAGTGTTTTATACAGAATTAGAAGGATGATGGCAGGCTCAGAGCCAGTCAGGAAAAAGGACCTCCAGATAAACATAGATAAGAACTATTGTGGCAAGCTGGGGTGTAAGACCCAGAGTTATTGATTTAAGGGAAGATGAGAGATCACCCTATAAACTCTAAACTGTTGAAATATACCCAATACCATTTCAAATGATGGATCAACACAGAAAGAAAGTGGAGTATTGGGTAGAAGGAAAGGAAGGCAAACAGAGGGGCAATAATCTTGTTTTTTTTTCTATTTTTAAAATTTTTTTTATTTAAATATTTCCCCAATTTATTCATTATATATCCTGATTGTAGCCTCCCTCTCTCAACTTCTCCCAGGCCCACCCTCCCTCCCCCTTTCCCCTTATCCCCTTCCCCTAGTGCACTGAAAGGGGGAGTTTTCCATTATAGCCATCTGCTCATAGTTTATCAAGTCTCATCAGGACTGCTTGGATCCTCTTCCTCTGTAGACTGGCAAGACCACATCACCAAGGGCGAGTGATCAAAGAACAGATGATGTAGTTCATAACAGAGGCAGAAAAACAACCTAATTTCATTTTGCATCAACGTAAATCCTTATGAAAGGATTGAACATTCATGTAGTAAAGGACCAGAAGAGCTCCGGTGGATGTGGAGACAGGATTTGAGAGATTTGCAGACCCAGAATAATTAAGTGTAAAGGGAAACTAGCTTTTGAAAGCATATTCAGACACATGCAGGAAATACCTTCTACCTTATATAAACATTTGTTTATATAAGCGCTCTCAAAAAGGTAGATTTAAGCAGTGATAAATTAGTCCCACCTGACTCTATGTCTAGATGATGCATGGGTGCTCGAGGAGACCCGACAGTGGCAACCACATTTCTACTTCATTTTCAGAATGTATTTGTGCTGAACCACAGGAGGAAGTGGGCCAGGTTTCCTAAACACCAAGTGTACTGTGCTTGCTCATCTACTTTTATTGCATTCTTAATTCAGAATTAATTGGTGATTATTTATTTATTTATTTTTAGTGGACTCTAGTACAATAGTAACAATGGTTAGTAAACATGACAAATGACCTTCATGTAAACACTTGACATGTGTCATCATCCATGTCGCATAGCCCTCTGCAACAGGTCCAATTACTACCTGTATTCTACAGGTCAATGAACAGAGGCTCTACCACATTGAAGGGACAACTAAGGATGTGAATCTGTGACACTGCTAAACTGGGAGAAAAATATATTTCTGTTAGTGGACAGTTCTTTGGATGGTGTTCGTAAACGAAGAGCTACCCAACCTTCCCCGATGTTAAGAGGTCTTTGCATTAGGCTCCCAGATTAAAAAAAAAAAAAAAATAGAGAATTTAAGGTGACTCCACCAGTTTTTTGAGTATTTGTTTTCTGCTCATGTAACTAATGTTGTAAGAACCTCAAATAATAAATGCCAATTACAAAAGGTTTTATTTTCCCAAGGGTTAACTTGCTCTCATTTGTAACAGGCATTTGGGAATTCATTCTGTGAGTCAGACCCATGCCGGCTGTGCACTTGCTTAAAAGCTAGCCGTGTTCCTGTACACAGAAGACTTTGCGGACCGATGCTTCATTACTTTCAGATTAGTTGATCAACAACCTTCAGCAAAACATTAAATTTGGTTCCTGGGAAATTGTTCAGGCTAATAGGTTTCAAAGGCCGTTGTTCAATTTATCTGCCTATTAGAAGAAGTCATTAAGGAGAAGTAAACAGCTTTTAGAAATAACGAGTTTTTCATTTACTGGTGGGAGTACTTTTCTTTAAGAAGGCGCCATGAATCACATACTTAAAGCACTAATTAAAAATGCCTTCCTTTGATTTACCGTATTTTCTCCAACTATATTAAGTAATAGTCAGTCATGGGGCTGGTGTTGAAAGATCAAAGAGCCTTGTGCTCACATTTGTCAGTGAGGAATTCATAATGCATCTACTCTGCACCCATTCTTGTGTGTGGGAGGTAGGGGGTGGGGGAGGCAATCCATTTAATCATTGAGTGAGAAAAATATATTTTCCATTAGCAGAAAATCTACTTAAAAAATACAGATGCTAAGTCAAATACAGAAATGATACTCTGCATATATGAATATGTTAAAATATGATTGGCCTGCTCTTTGATCATCCTCCCCTGAGAGGGGAGCAGCCTTACCAGGCCACAGAAGATGACAATGCAGCCACTCCTGATGAGATCTGATAGACTAAGATCAGAAGGAAGGAGAGGGTGACCTCCCCTATCAGTGGACTTGGGGAGGGGCATGCGTGAAGAAGGGGGACGGAGGGTGGGATTAGGAGGAGAGGAGAAAGGGGTTTATGGGGGGATACAAAGTGAATAAAGTGTAATTAATAAAAGTTAAAAATAAAAATAAATATATACAACCTGATCATTGCTAAAATATACTTGTATTTATGTTGTCTTTTAATTAACTGTGTTGGAAGTTTGTTTCTCTTTACACCATTGAGTTTCAAGGTAACTGACAAGCTCCAGTTTTTGCTTGTGTTTTGTTATTTATTTTAATAGATATAGCAGATTATCCTTTCTGCTATTGGCTTGCTCTAGAACTAGATTATGAATCTATTTGAGTCTCAACTTTCCCAAACTGTAAACCAACAGAGTTGAGGCTCATTCATTCATGTTCCATGATGTTCAGATCTCATTTTGAGACATACTATCAGTAGTCTGTGAGGTATAATCTTGACCTTATGTTAATTTTCAGTTTGGTCTTCATTGATACCAATGAAGAAATAAAACTTTGCAGGTGTTGTAGCATACTCCAATAATCCATGCACTTGGAAGGCAGAAACAGGAAAATTTCTGTGAGTTCAAGCTCTCTAGAGAGAGAGTTCTAAGCCAGGCAGTAATGCGTAGTGACACTCTCCTAATACAATAAAAATAAAAGAAAATAAAAATAATATAAAAATAAATATAACTGGAGGAATAAATAAATTATCATCCAGTTACAATTTACTTGAAAACAGTACATACTATTAGCACAGTTGCTAAGTCCATAGCTAGTTTCCTGCTGATGGGTGTGTTGGTAAAAGAAACTATGGCAACATGCCACATATGGGAGGAGTAAGGAGTTGGGTACATAGAACAGCATGACACTTATTCAGAAATCATTTTTTCTTTACTGTCATCTTAAAAGTTACAAAGTTGTTGCAACCGTTTGGGCTTTGGGAAACAAGGCTAGCCCCATTTGGAAATTTAGCTGCATAACTCAAGTCTCGTGAACCTAATTTACATAATTTATAAAATGAGTCCAACAGTGTCTTGCTCACGGTATTATATGATGGCTAAGTAAAGTGGGATCATTCATCCAGGTGACTGAGTACCTGCTGATTTCCCCACTAATGGAATACAATGGGAGGATGGCAAGGCTCTGTTCCAGGATCCCCCAGGTAGGAGAGTCTAAAAATGGTGGCCTCTCTTATGCTGGTAGTTGTCCAACATCTATACAAAGTTTAGTGAGAGTGGTTTGATCTCTTTTGTGTAACACTGGGAGACACAATAATAGTCTCCAAGCCCCAGTTGGTACCTTGCTTGAGGGGACATGATCATCAATGTCCTCTTACGTTCTATCAGATAAAGGCAAGGCCTGCAGCATGGTGGAATGTGGCAGGAAGAAGGCAGCTTTTCCTGGAGAGGACTGCGGGCAGCAGCCCGTCTTTATTCTCTATAGCTTCCTGCCTGCGGGAAGCTGAGTACCTAGTCTGCTATATAACTACCTGTTAGGGTGTGTGGCTTTTCCATGGCTTACGGCAACAGGGTCAGCTAATCACAAACTAAGAACTTCCAAACTGAGTTGAAATAAACCTTTTCTCTTATACGACATTTGGTGTCAGGTATTTGATTTCATGGTGGAGACAGTGTTGTGCCACACTAACTGGGCATTCTTTGGACTTTCTCTGGGTCACAAGACTCAGTGGCCTCTGTCCTTTGAAGGCACTGGAGCTTCTTCTGTAGATGTCTAGCAATCAGGTTTCTTCTTCCAATGGGAGATTCGAAAGAGTTTACAGAACTCTCATACAATACTGTAGAATTGCCAGTCTACTTAATTACTGCACAGTTTTATAGTGTCTGCATAATTTATATAAACCAAGATGATATTCATACTTTTCATTAGGAATAACAAAAATAATGAGTTAGTGTTGTAGGATCTGCAAGGCTTTGCCCATGGGATCAGGTTCTCTGTGCTTGTGTGGTGGGAGAGGCCATTTTCTGCATTCAACATTCTTAAAGCTTGTCCTTGCTGATGCATTTATCCAATTCATTTAAAATTGTCTGTCAGGAGCACACAGTTCACAGGGAGTTTTCTCTCGCCATCTTGGATTGTCTAATCCCAACTTCAGAATTCTTTACTTCTCCTGCTCTTCTTCCTCTCCCCTGGTTATTCTTCTTCATTTACAAGGAAACAGACACTGGTGAGTCTTGGGGTCTGAGGGCAGCTAGCTTCCATCTATTCACGGTGGGCAAATCATGCAGCACTTGATGATACCCTGAGCCACATGGCAGAGAATCTGAAATGTTTTTGATGAAATATTTCAATATTTAGGCTCAGTTTTGGAATGTTACCTCCTGGAGCTAATTATTAGTATAATATCCCATCTTTCATAACAAGTTGAAGAAATTTCCATACATTAAAAATTCATTTGCATCATCCTAAGTGAGGTATTCCAGAAGCAGAAAGACACACATGGTATATACTCACTTATAAGTGGATATTAGACATATAATGTAGGATAAACATACTAAAATTTGTACACCCAAAGAAGCTAAGCAAGAAGGAGGACCCTGGGTAAGCTGATCAATCCTCACTCAGAAAGGCAAACAGGATAGACATTGGAAGAGGGAAAAAAATAGGTAACAGGACAGGAGCCTACCACAGTGGGCCATTGAAAGACCCTACCCAGAAAGGTATCAAAGCAGATGCTGAGACTCATAGCCAAAGTTTGGGCAGAGTGCAGGGAATCTTATGAAAGAAGGAGGAGATAAGAAGACATGGGGGGGACAAGAGCTCCACAAAGAGAGCAACAGAACCAAGAAATCTGGGCCCAGGAGTCTTTTCTGAGACTCATATTCCAACCATGGACTATGCATGGAGATAACTAGAACCCCTGCACAGATGTAGCCCATGGCAGCTCAGTCTCCAAGTGGGTTCCCTAGTAATGGGAACAGGGACTGTCTCTGACATGAACTTAATGCTGGCTCTTTGATCAGCTCCCCCTTACAGGAGAACAGCCTTACCTGGCCACAATGGAAGACAGTACAGCCAGTCCTGATGAGACCTGATAGGCTAGGGTCAGAGGGAAGGAGAAAAGGAGTGCCCCTATTGGTGGATTTGGGGATGGACATGGGAGGAGATGAGGGTGAGATTGAGAGGGCATGAGGGAGGGGCCTACAGCAGAGATACAAAGTGATTAAATCATAATGTATAAAAAAATACAAAATTCATTTACAAAAGTGGCGTTAATTTGCTTCCATTTGAGCGATATTTTTGATACTAGGAGTTAGAACAAAGCTGTAGTGCATACCGCCTCCACAGCAACATAGAAGAAGCTCAGTTATCATCGATGTTCGTTACGGAATAATTCCATGCTCCTGTTCATATGAAAGTTAGTTGACTACTTAACGGAGATACTCTATTACATAAGTTCACTGTATGCATCTACAGAATTCATTTAGTTCCTTGATACTCATTTTGGTATCAGTATTTTTCCTAAATTAATTATTGCTTTTGGAATCAACCTTTTTTTGGGAAAATTTGTTGATTCACAGACAATTGTATTTTAAAAAACACAAAGATTTTATGAGTGCTTTGCTCAGTTTTCTCCAAGGGTAAAAATTCCTTAATGCAGTGTCACAATCAAGAAATTGAAAGTGATGATCTAGAATTTCCCTGTATTCTCAAGGATTCCCTAGGGCTTCATCTACAGAAACTCTCATCTTTCTCCTCCTCAGTTCTCTGCTGGATTTAAGTCTCTGTAACAAACAAACAAGATATTCAACTTATGTAGGAAGTAATGCGTTTGACCACATTCTTGGACCACGTTGTCTAGGACTTGCTAAACACAGTAGCTTTGGGCTTGGGTGTCTACAGATATGTAACTGGGCGGGAGCACATGTAGAGAAAATGAGCCACCACATGACCAAATCTCAGAGGAAGTGAAGCCTCGGCATCTGCCTCAGGGCATCTTACAGGATGTGACCTATCCTGTCCCACTAGGTCCCACCTCCTAAATATTCAGCATTTGTTGTTTTCAAGAGTTTATGTTTCTTCTAAGGTATCAGGCAACGACTAAGAATGAAGCACAGCAACAGTATTTTTCCAAAATATGTGAAGTGTTGGGTTCCTCCAAAGCACTGCAAAGAAAACATAGTGAAAGGAAAGGAAAGGAAAGGACTAGCAGCAGTGAAGAGTCTCCATAAAGAACAACACAAGCCAATTATGAGAGAAGATATGGAATAGAGAGAAATCAAAGGCCCTAATTTCAGGTGTTGGTTTATAATTTCCAAAGCGGGATCCAGTGATTCTGGTACCCTCCCCAGGGGAGGTGCTCCTTCAGTGTTCTGGAAGGCTTAGCTTGGAGCCTTCCACATCTGACCAGAAATGTGCACTTGAAATGTGTACTCCCTCCACGTTTACATGCCCAAGTGGTTCTGTTAAAGATACACATTAAGTGTTCTAGCACATCATCTTTTCCTATAGTAGCTGAAAATCCTTCTTCAAATAGAGCTAAATCTAGAAATCATGTGCTACAGCCCTATGAACAGTCAAGGGAGTCCTATGTCTTTGTAACTATAAAAGCTGGCAGAATTGGCAGTTTTTTCCAGGTCCTTCTTCCTGATTCTTTTTCTGGCTATCATTCTTTGTTATTAGCAGCACACCTCTATTTTTTCAGGAAGAACACTTATTTATGTTTTAATTTATTTCCTTTCCTTGTATTTCAGCTTGCTAACAGGCTCTTGAAGCCTTACTTGTTTCTTAAGTGCTTAAGTCCAGGTTCTGTATTACTTGTTAACAAAAGAATGACTTGGAGCCCATATGATGACTCACATAACCTATTATCATCACTATTGCTGATTATTGATATGAGAGCCTTGCGTGAACAATGCAATAGTGAGTTATACAGGATATGTTTATAATAAGCATTTCATTTATTCCTAATTTTTTCATTCAATTTATTTAATTGGAGAATTATACCAAGCGTGTATACAGATCTATATACTGAAAAAATAAAATTAGAGTGACACAACTGAAGCCAAACTTGCATTAGCATTAACATGTAGAAAGATGGTGGCTACTATTTAAGGGCATTGGTAAAGCATGGGATGAGGCCACAAAGGTACCCTGGAGTGTTTATGTATGTGTGCAGATGGGAAGAAGGCAGTGGTTCTTTGAGGATGTTTGTGGAGAAAGCTGTGTCATTTTGTCACATAATGTCTTAAGGGCACTCTTTGCCAACATCATGAGTTATGTCATGATGTCAAGCATTCGATAGTCTTCTAAACACCTTGCACAATTAAGGATTGCCCCATGCCTTCTGCTCCTCACCTCCATTGTGAAGCTGCAGGAAGCTGGAAATGCTTCTGGCCACAGATCCTCCCGGCTCTGACTGGATCATTCAGACATATACAGTACAAATGTGTTTTTGAAGTCGTTTCCCACTGTGAAGAATGAAATTGCACAGTCCATCTGATGATGTGTCTTCATCAGATCTACCTTGTACTTTGTAGGCCAATCACAAGAGAGCAAAAAACAGATACTGCATTAAATTTACATTGTACTGGTCTTGATTGCCTTTGGGAGACAAGAACCCCCTGAGTTTTGTCTCTCTAAGAAGAATTTTGACACATTAGTAGTGAATTTTCAGCAAAGCTGGAAAAGCTGAAGGAAATTGGAGCTGTGGCCTGACCCCACTTTCAGAAAGCACTACAGGTGCTGAACTGATCTCCTGACAATAAGAATAAAAAAGTCGAGCAGGAATAAATGATGCTAATTAAATATATAATGATTCTGTGGAAAGTTAATGAAAATGTCTGTTTCAATAGAACAAACAAACAAACAAAAAACTGCTGGTTTCTCCCTCAGGCAAGTGGATAGATGCTAGCCCAACTCTTAGAGTACACTTATTGTTAATATGGAAGAGCTAATTTATGGTCATCCTTCCACGTTAAGTTATTCACATACAAGAACATAGCTGCATGTACCATTTTTAAATAAAGGAAAACTAATAAAGAGAGAACAGACATTATAAGAAACCCTATATCAGCAATTCATGCTGAGAATGTTAAATGTAGAGGAGCTTTCCTGTGCCCAGGATCAAGGATGGTTTTCTGGAAGAGAACAGCAGGGCTTGTTTCAGTTTTGCACAGCCTGATCAGGTATGTCTGAAGAAACTTGCATTTGCTGAAAGTTACTCAAAGTTGGTTCAGAACAACTAAATATTGTCAGAATTTTAAAAGTTTATCTCTTTTTCAATGTGAAATTCAGAATATTGATATAAATGATATTCAACCCTCCCAGTTTAACTTCCAGCATGCAAAATTGCCTTTTTAGTGTTCAGCCATGTAATGAGTGATAATTGTGATACCAGGATCATGAAGGATCCATGGAATGCTCCACACAAATGCATAAAAAGCCATAACTTACATCTCTGCAAGCTTGTCATACTGGCAACAAAAGCCATTTTTCTGGAGTTGTTGTTTAAAGACATCACGTGAAGATGCAATCCTGAGCAAGGGGGCAGAATGCACTTAGCATCGCACACTCTCACAGGCTGTCTGTTATGGGGACCATTCCCAGGGAAAGTTGCTTCATAAAAGAGATGAATCATTTTTAGCCATCCCATATAGTATTCCTTTTTGACAGTCAGGATGTTTTCTTTTTCCTTTTTCAGCTGGTAGTCATTAATATGTATTTGTTAGAATAAATAACTCCATTCATCCATTAGCCCCATTCTTCTATTGTATATTTGGAATTTTTTCAGTCCAGTTAAAAGGTGAAATAATTTTGCGGTCGTGCTCTACACTGTTTGTCCCTCCTTCCTTTCCCCTCTCGCTCAATAAACGAGAAATCTGAAGAAAAGCATATCTGGCATGAATCTCTGAGGCAAGGCTGCAGTATGTATAATTTTGTTCCTATGTTTTAAACATGAACCCTGCATAGAGGGAAAGGTTCTCAGGTCATGCTGAATATCGGCACTGAGTTTCCCATTGCTTAACTCCATCCAGTCTAGTGGTCTGTCCTCCTTTTGGTACGTTTCCATATGTTGATGTATTGAAAAAGAAAGCTACCTTCCTGTGCCTTCATTGTTCATGTGGTTGATGTCTGGGAAGCTCTAATACTAAAATATAGCTTTAAACAGCTTTGATGTTGAGATGGGTTTTGCCATGTTTTAAATGTGAGAACATCTTTGGCTTTCTATCTGTAGTTTGGCAGACAGTGAAAATACCCTTTATTTGAAATACAGTATGTTTAAATTATTTCGTGTGTATTATTTTATTGCCCCTTAAATTTATTTAGACTATTTCGTGGTTCCTTTATACAGATGAATAAATTGAATTTTAGAAAAAAAATAATCAAGCGCATGAAGCCACCTCCCACTCAATAGTGAAGAAAGATCTCAGAGCTCCATGTCTGTGGCCATTGGCTATTGGCTCCTGAACTCTAGTGGCTTCCTGGATTCATTGATGACACCTTGAATATGCTCTGACAGCCATAATCACTTTTGGACTTTTTAAAGATAAGAAGGCCATAGGGTCAGTCAAATTCTCCTCCTTCCCTCCCTCAATCTCACCTTCCTCCTTCCCCCTCTCTCTCCCATACTATTCTTTTTTACCTCTCCATATCCCTTTCCTTCTCTCCCCTTCCCTTTCATCCTCTTCTTTCTGGTCCTTTTCCCTTTCCTTATACTTCTCTTTATTTAGACAGTGAACAGCCATTGGCATGTTGTTCTTTCTTATATCTTTTATGTATTTCTCATATGTGAAGACACATGTGCTTCATATTTAAAGTAAAAATGAAGACCTTTGAATGATCTCTTTGCTTCACCATCATACTTTGAAATTTATTTCAGATTATTACACTGAGGATTGGTTCATAAGACTCTACCAATTGTAACTTCTAAATAGGTAAAGCAGTTTTAGCACAGGTCTTTTATGATTCAGTCAAGATTTAATATTTGTGGTTTTGACACAGAGGTAATAGTTGGCATACATAAAAGTTTGGAAAAACTAGAAATAATAGTATTTCAGATTAATGGGTTTTTCTTATTTTCTGAATAGAAACTGTAATCTTCACGTTGTCTAACTGGGATTCCTTTGTTACCTCGCAGAAGATCATAGAAATGCTCTGCTGTCCGGAGCACTACAGAGCTTTGTTTGAATGTTTACCGTCACAGTGGCTGTAGGAACTATGCAGTGACACTAAGAAGAATTCTAGAGATGAAAGGGTAGTAAAGACCCAGCCTCTGGTCAGATTAGGGTGTTTGCAATGAGATTATCTCTGAGAAAGCAGGCTGTGCAGGGCAGACCCCAGCTCTGAGACGTGCAGTAACGGCGTTTACTGTGATGGACTCTCGGTTTGATGTAAGATGGCACAGGTCACTTATCTGGGACACATCTTTTGGTTAATAGAGCACTATATTCTATCTCTCCCATCAGGCTGTCATTTACATTTGATGGTGACAATTAAACCATTACTAATTTTTATGACATTAAAGCAAACACATTTTTTCTCTAGGTATTTGTTGTATCCAAAAAGAAGATAAATGTTCAAACTATAAGGCAAGTTCCATCATGCTGTTAAATGGTTCATGTTTTAAGTCCAAACAACTTTAACCAGTAACAAAAACCATTGTCTTCTCCCAACCATCCCTGCTTTAACAAAACAAACAAATAAACAAATTCCTGATTTTACTCATGCTATTGAACAAACATGCATCTGGTGTTGTAGACACAGGGAGCATGTTAAGGGTAGAACATGAAATGTGAGAACATCTATACTTACTTGCAATAACGCTAGAGCTTTCCATAAAATGTCATGACAGGGCAAAACACTGGGGATAGTAGATATGAATGGCTGTCAACAGCCTCCTATCAAACAGGATGTCTACCAAGCCTGCTATCTAAGATCTCCTTAGGAAAGATCAGTTTTCTTTTAATGAAAGGAAAAATACTCGAACTGTCTGAGCGATGAACTTCTGCTTGAGGAAATATACAAGTATGGCTTCTAATGACATTGGTGTGTGTCTCCTGTTGTAATGAGACCTGTGCTATATCTTCTGAGTAAACACACACACACACACACACCCTCCACCTTAAAAAAATAAGAAAAAATGTAAATGTATTCCACCTCTACATAATTTCAGGAGAGGCGGACCAGGAGATGCAGCTGAGGCAGGGATGAGGCGGCAGCTGCTGTGACTCGCACAGCCCATCTTAGCTTCTCTGAGGTGTGCTATGTGCTGCTGAATTCTAAAGAATAAACTGTATGATAAAATAGAAATTTACAGCATGGAAAGTAGTCGTTACTGTCAGTCTTGACCTAGAAAGATTCATTATTTACTGGCTTAGTCTAAAGGAAGAAGTATCTTTGCATATTATTTTTAACTATGTAGTGAAAAGTTCTCGAAAGCCTTTGTAATCCTCAGTTTTGGATAGACCCAAGAAAAGACATGGAGGGAAACCAATTATCTTTAGACAGGATGGTGGAAGGAGAGTCACTATCCCGTTGGTGATTGAGGTCAACCTAAGCGTGATCCAGTCCCACAGTTCTGGGGTCCTGGCCCCACCGGCAGCTCATAATGTCCATGAGACTCTCCTCTTGCATTTGCACAGTCATTTCAGATGACTCCATCACTTCCAATACTATGCTGAGGTGTTCAACTTTACATACACTTTAGATCTCACAAATATACTGAGATTTGTGGTAGCAGAGGAATTATCTCATTCTTCAAGTATAGCCTCCACAGTCCTGAAAATTCAACTCTCTCACACATTCCAAAAACCTCTTTAGTAACCAAAATGCCTGAGGAAATGTGAACCATTGATCCTGCTAGTCACTCCTAGCAACTGGCCTGGGATTTGGATGAATAACATTTTTCAGATATCAAATAAATGAATCTGACTGATAAGAGTGAACTTAGAACTCATTTCATGTAAAGGTATTACTATTATAGAGTAAAATCTCTAGTCTTATTAAACTGGCTGAGGTCATGGGGGCAGGGGATTGTCTCTGCTAATCTTAAGAAAGAGCCAAAGTTGCTGGGATACAATACTGTTTTGACAGCCAGTGGCTCTAGGCAATGTACTGTGGATGAAAAACAGGTTTACAGAGCAAAGATGAATGAACACCTTTGAAGATGCAGGAGGCACTGACCAGACAGGAACCTCAGAGGAAACTTAAAAGAGAATGCTAACAAGGAAGCACCTTTTCTGGGAGAGAGAGCCAGCAATCACAGGAAGCTAAATATAACTCCTGCTTCAAGATGTTACTATCATAATCTCTTAAAAGAAAACAAAACAAAACCACAGAAAGGGTCTGGTAACTGAATGATGAGCTTTTCATTCACATAAATAACTAAAATACATAATTAAAATCACTAGCAAATAATTTCAAAGTGCCACAAAATTCCCTCTGCATTTGGAAATGTACCTGTAAGTTCTGACTGAACTTATTCTAATTTAATCTCTCTATATTTCTTCAAAAGGAAGTTCTACTATAAAAATATGTTATAAAGAACACAGGGGCAGGGAGAAGATGAGAGAGGGAGGGTGAGATTGGGAGGGAATGAAGGAGGGGCTACGACTAGGATACAAAGTAAATAACCTGTGATTAATATAAAAAATAAAAATTATTTAAAAAAAGAACACAACACAAACAAACAAAAAACCTAACCAAACAAAAACAAATAAGCAAAAAACAACAACACTAGCTAGTTCTAGTAGAAGAATGATCATAGGTTGACTTCAGAAAACAAATTCTTTCTTTCTTTTATGGACAGATAGAAGTAATCCATGTGGATATAAAGTTTTGAATTTTACCAAAAATTTCCCACCATTTTTTTCTTATGTCATTCTGTGTTTCATTTTTTTTCTCCTAGGAGCCAGTCATTTATTTTTATTAATTTATTTATTATTCACTTTACATTCTGACTGTAGCCCTCTCTCCTCTTCCTGCAGTTCCCCTACCCGCTTTCTCCCCATGGGCATCAAACCTTCCTCCCCCTCCCCCCACATTCAGTCTCTGCAGGATTAGGTGCATCCCTCCCGCTGAGGTGACAAGGCAGCCTAGTAGGGGACCTGGATCCAAAGGGAGGCATCTCAGTCACAGGTTTGCCCCTGATCCAGTTGTTGGGGGGCCACCTGAAGACCAAGCTGTGCATCTGCTACATACATGTAAGGCCTAGGACTAGCCCATGCATGCTCTTTAGCTGGTGGTTCAGGCTCTGTGAGCCCCGACGGGCCCAGGTTAGTTGGACTCTATAGGTCTTCTTGTGGCTCCCTCAGTGCCTCCCTGAGCTCTGTCTAATGTTTGACTGTGGGTTTCTGTATGTTTCCTTCAGCTGCTGGATGAAGCCTCTCGGAGGAGTTATGCTATTCTCCTCTCTACAAGCACAGCAGAGAACATTAATAGTGTCAGAGATTGGTTCTCTCCAATGGGGTGGGTCTCAGGTAGGGCCGTTCTTGAGTTGGTTATTCCCTCAATCTTTGCTCCATCTTTGTCCCTACACATTTTGTAGGCAGGACAAATTTAGGTCGTAAGGTTTTATTGGTGTGTTGGTGTCCTTATCCCTCCATGTAGCTATAGGAGGTGGTCGCATCAGGCTCCATATCCCACACCACCATACTTAGGTAGGGTGAGCCCCGTGGACCTCCTGGGCCTCCTCTATCTCAGGTCTCTGGCAAGTTCCAGAGATGGAACCCACCTTGGATTTTTATTCTCTTGCCCCTGTCCTACTCCTAATTCCCACCCTTGCTCCCTTCCCCATCCCCTTTCCCACCCAGTGCCCTCCTTCCTTCCACCTCCAATGACTATTTTATTTTCCCTTCTGAGTGAGATTCAAGTATCTTCACTTGGGACCTCCTTGTAACTTAGCTTCTTTGGGTCTATGGATTGTAGCATGGCTATCCTATACTTTATGGCTATTATCCACTTATAAGTGAGACCATACCATATATGTCATTTTGATTTTGGATTATCTTACTCACTTTTCTAATTTTTAAAAATTATCTATAGAATGTAATTCCCAGATATATGTCTCATTTATTGAATTAAAATATTGTACCAAAATTGTACCACCTTGTGCTGCAATTAAAAACAAAACAAACACAAACAAAAAGGTTCAATATTCATTTTCAATTTCCAGTAAAAATGGGTGAGGTCCTCTTTCTAACTTTAATTTTTTTGAGATATGATCTTTCTATGTAGCCTTAGCTAGCCTAGAGTTTGCTATGTAAGTCAATATTGGCTTGACAATACCTAAACATAGTAAAGACAATATACAGCAAGCCCATAGCCAACATCAAATTCAATGGAGAGAAACTTAAATCAAGCCCACTGAAATCAGGGACAAGGCAAGGCTGCCCACTTTCTCTGTATCTCCTCAACATAGTACTTGAAGTCCTAGCCAGAGCAATAAGACAACTAAAGGAAATCAAGGGGATACAAATCAGAAAGGAAGAAGTCAAAGTATCACTATTTGCAGATTTGATAGTATAGATGAATGACACCAAAAATTTAACCCCAGAGAACTCCTTCATTTGGTAAACAACTTCAGCAAAGTGGCTGGATACAAAATTGACTCAAACAAAATAAGTAGCCCTCTTATATATGAAAGACAAAAGGGTGAGAAAAAAATTAGGAAAACTACACCCTTCACAATAGCCACAAATAACATAAAGAACCTTGGGGTGACTCTAACCAAAGCAAGCGAAAGACCTGTTTGTAAAAAAACTTCCAGTCTATGAAGAAAGAAATTGCAAAAGAAATCAGAAGATGGAAAGATCTCCCGTGCTCATGGATTGGTAGGATTAACATAGTAAAAATGGCCAGCCAGCCAAAAGCAATCAACAGATTCAATGCATTTCCCGTTAAAATACCAACACAATTCTGTACAGACCTTGAAAGAACAATTCTCAACTCATACGGAAAAACTAAACCCCCAGAATTACCAAGACCAGTACAACAAGAGATCGTCTGGCGCTTTCTCAGACAATTAGGAATTGCGTTTCCTCAAGATACAGCTATACCACTCCTAGGCATATAGCCAAAAGATGCTGAAGTACACAACAAGGACATTTGCTCAATAATGTTAGTAGCAGCTTTATTCGTAATACCTAGAACCTAGAAACAACACAGAAGTCCCTCAACTGAGGAATGGATACAAAAATTGTGGTACATTTACACAATGGAGTACTACTCAGTAACTAAAAACAAGGATATCAGGAAAATTGCAGGCAAATGGTAGGATTATCTTGAATGCGGAATCCCAGAAACAGAAAGACACACATGGTTATATACTCATTTATAAGTGGATTTTAGGCATATAATATAGAATAAACATACGAAAATCTGTACATCTAAAGAAGCTAAGCAAGAAAGAGGACCCAGGGTAAGATGATAAATCTTTGCTCAGAAAAGTAAAAGGGACAGACATCGGGAGAGGGAGAAAACAGGAAACAGGACAGGAACCTACCAAAGAGGCCCTGATACACCCATCAGTGTATCAAAGCAAATGGTGAGGCTCATAGCCAAACTTTGGGCAGAGTGCAGAGAATCTTATGAAAGAAAAGGGAGATGGGAAAACCTGGAGGGGTCAGGAGCTCCACAAGAAGAGCAACTGAACCAAGAAATCTGGGCCCAGGTGTCTTTTCTGAGATTGATATTCCAACCTAGGACCATGCAAGGAAATAGCCTAGAACCCCTGCAGCCCATGACAGCTCAGTGTCCATGTGTGTCCTAGTAAGGGGAACAGAGACTATCTCTGAAATGAATTCAGTGGTTGGCTCTTTGATTATCTCCCCCTGAGGGAAGAGAAGCCTTGCCAGGCCACAGAGAAAGACAATGCAGCCAGTCCTGATGAAACCTGATAGGCTAGGGTCAGATGAAAGGGGATGAGGACCTCCCTTATCAGTGGACTTGGAGAGGGGCATGGGAGGAGATGAGGGAAGGAGAGTGAGGATGGGAGGAAATGAGAGAGAGGGCTACAGCTGGGATACAAAGTGAATAAACTGTAATTGATTTAAAATAATAAAAATTAAAATACAAAAGTTTGGCTTGACAAAAAAAAAAAAATCCTACCTCAGCATCCTAAACATTAGGAAGACAGGTCTTTGCTACCATGCTTTAAAATAGAACTTTCAACCCAGGAAATGAACCTGTTTTAAAAGATATGATTTCTGAATCATTTAAATTCCAGACTCTATACTGCCTATCACAAGTTTTCTCCATTGCACTTTGTACTGGCTCAAATACAAAAATAATTAATTCTGAAGTCACTTTCAAAATGAGATCCTAATTCTCAGATTGCCAAATTGAAAGTATTCATCTAGGTAAGCATTCATTAAATATTGGTGCAGATGTCACCCAGGGGCTATTAGGAACAGGAGGAACCAGAGAGACCCTTACTCTTGTCCTGGGATAAAGGCACCTGGAGCAGTTGAGAAGTTGTTCTAGTTTCCTAGTGAGTTAATTTCTTTACTTGGCATCCATCACCCAAGTGGCAGACGGACATATCACTTCACATGAACTCTAAGGCTAATGAAAAGCAACAAGATAGTGGTCCTTAGGTCCTTAACATTAAATGAGCACAAAACTGGGGACTGTAAGTATTCCTTCTGCTTCTGTCCCTTTTTTCTTGGCCCTCCCACTGGCTAGAGCCAGCTTCAAAGAAACTGCAGGCAACTCACAGCTCTTTCTGACTCACACTGGGCTTTCTCCATAGGCCACTAATCTAATAAATGATTCAGCTTTGCTGCTGAATTCATGAGTCCCAGGGGTGAGCTGTAGGCAGACTTTTCTGGAAGGTTTACTAAAAACAGCCTTTCATCCACATATAGTCATAATGTTTTAGAAGAAATTTCCATTCCTGTGTTGTAGCATACCTACTGCAACTGGTTCATTGTCTGATTACTGACAGCTTTCTGAGGATAGAAAGACATACACCTTCCTATCCACCTTATTCATAGAGCTTTTTGTAGACCCTGGAATGTAATAGTTTATATTTCAACATCTTGTAAATGTATATAGACTTTTTAAAGCTGATGTTCATCCTCATAGAATAAGTATTACTCTAGGGTGGTCAGAGATTGTCTACCAAAATACATACACAAAGTTAGTACAGGGCAAATGGAATCATCTGTGAATTCAAAGGCATTTCATACTGACTCATGTACAGTAAAAGAAAATTTATTTACTCTATTTTTGATAAAAGATAGCATTCTAAAGACCTTTTAAAACAGAAGTGTTTTTAAGTAATTATTTTTTTTTCTAAAAATGAGTGACAAAGTGAATATAAATGTAACCATGAATAATCACCATTTACCATTTTTACATGTTTGGTTCCCCTTATTCCAATAAATACATTAAAATAATATCATGTGTCTTCATTAACTTTCTATTGCTATGATAAAACACCATGACTTAAAGCAACTTGGAGAGGAAATAGTTTATTTCATTTACACTTCCACATTACAATCTAACCTCAAAGGAAGTTGAGCAGGAACTCTAAGCAGGAACCCGGAGGCAGGAACTAAAACAGATGCCATGGAGAAGTGCTGTTTCCTGCCTTGCTGCCCAAGGGCTTGCTCACTCTGCTTTCTCATAGGCAACAGGAACTTCCCAGGGATGGATGTTCTGTGGAATATGGGACCTCCTACATTAATCATTTATGAAGACAAAAATCTACAGACCTTCCTGCAGTCCAGTATTATGGAATCATATTTTTAATTGTGGTTTCTCTCTTCTCAGATAACCTTAGCTTTTGTCAGGTTGACATAAAACTAGCCAGCACATGTCATCACAAAATAAAATGGTTGTAGAAATTGATAACATGATAATTCAATACCTTTATAAACAATAAGGAGATATTAGGGAAAAGTTTACAGTATCCCGAAAATTTTCACTTTATTTGTGGTCTGGGATCATAGCTTAGATATTGAGCACGTGGTGACGGCACACATGTCCACGAACTCTTCACCCCAATGCCAGAGACAAAAGTGCAAAGGTAAAGTACTTGTCTACCATGCATGAAGACTGAGAGACTTCTTAGTGCTACAAAAGGGGTAATAAATATAAAAAAGCACACTATATTTTAACTCTGCATGTTAGTTTTACATTACAAAGTGGGTCCAAAATGGTAACGCTGCTGATAAACTCCTAGGACGATGGCCCAAGCCACCTCAAGGAGCCCAAGGGGTCTGTGTGTCTGTCTCCACACATCATGACTCTTCTTGTTTATTATTTTTTTATTTTAAAATAATTTCATACATTCACTTGTATCCCAGCTGTAGCCCACTCCCTCTTTCCCTCCCAATCCTCCCCTCCCTCCCTCATCTCTGCCCTGCCCCCTTCTGAGTCCACTGAGAGGGGGTGTCCTCCTCTCCTTCCGTCTGGCCCTAGCTTATCAGGTATCTTCAGGATGGTTGCAATGTCCTTATCTGTGGCCTAGCAAGGTTGCTCCTCCCTCAGCGGGGAGGAGAAGCTCATGATTTCATGTCAGAAACAGTTCCTGTCCCCCATACTAGGGAACTCACTTGGATATTGAGCTACCATGGGCTATGCCTGAGCAGGGGTTGTAGGTTATATCCATGCATGGTTCTTGGTTGGATAAACAGTCTCATAGAAGACCCCTGTGCTCAGATATATTTGGACCTTGTGGGGCTCCCTGTTCCCTCTAGGATATACTAATTCCTCCTTCCTTCATATGATTCCCTACACTCTGCCGAAGGCTTGGTTATGGTTCTCAGCATCTGCTTTGATACATTGCTAGGTAGAGTCTTTCAGGTGCCTTCTGTGGTAGGCTACTGTCCTGTTACTTGTTTTCTCCTATTTCCAATGCCTGTCGGCTTTGTCTTTCTAGATGAGGATTGATCATCTTACGCCTGGACCTCTTTCTTGTTTATCTTCTTTAGTTGTACATATTTTAGTATGTTTATCCTATCTTATAGGGCTATATAAGTGAGTATATACCATGTGTGTCTTTCTGCTTTTGGGATATCTCACTCAGGATGATGTTTTCTAGATCCCACCATTTGCCTGCAAAATTCATGATTTCCTTGTTTTTTAATTGCTGAGTAGTATTCCATTGTGTAAAAGTACCACAATTTCTGTATCCATTTCTCCATTGATGGACATCTGGGTTGTTTCCAGGTTCTGGTTATTACGAATAAGGCTGCTACAAACATGGTTGAGCAAATGTCCTTGTTGTGTACTTGAGCATCTTTTGGATATATGCCTAGGAGTAGTATAGCTGGATCTTGAGGTAGCACTATTCCTAATTGTCTGAGAAAGTGCCAGATTGATTTCCATAGTGGTTGTACCAGTTGACATTCCCACCAGCAATGGAGGAGGCTTCCCCTTTCTCCACATCCTCTCCAGCATGTGTTATCTCTTGAGTTTTTGATCTTAGCCATTCTGATGGGTGTGGGTGAAATCTCAGGGTCTTTTTGATTTGCATCTCTCTGATAGCTAGGGATGTTGAACATGTCCTTACGTGTTTCTCTGCCATTCTATATTCTTCTACAGAGAATTCTCTGTTTAGCTCCATACCCCATTTTTTAATTGGGTTACTTAGATTATTGCCTTTTAACTTCTTTAGTTCTTTATATATTCCAGATATCAGCCCTCTGTCAGATGTTGGGTTGGTGAAGATTCTTTCCCAATCTGTAGGCTGTCATTTTGTTCTAATGACAGTGTCTTTTGCTTTACAGAAGCTTTTCGAAAAAAAATGACAGCCTACAGATTGGGACAACGCCAGCTTTTCTTTTTCAGGAACTCCAAGCTTTAGTTTTTGCTGTGCTGGTCAAGTTATACTCTTCATGCTTTAGAATAATTGTTAGGATTTTGGAACAAAACCTGCTTCTGGGTTGCCCAGCAACTTGTGATGTCATCATGTATTGCCTGCCAGGTGGCTACACCAGGAAGGCATGGTTACCTTGCCCCTTAAAGGGACCAGCTGACACATGGGTGCTCTCTTGTGCTCTTGCTTTTGCCTTTCTCTTGGTCCCCTCTTCTCTATTGGGGCGCCCCCTCTCTCTTCCCCCTCCTTTCTCTTTCCCCCTCTTTCTCCCCATCATGTCTTGCTCTCCCTCTCCCCATATCCACCTAATAAACCTCTTTCATTGAAAATCTGTGGTCAGCCTCATCATACATTAATTTATTCTAACAATAATAAAACCCCATATTCTTCATCTCCAATGTTTCCTTCCGGAACTGATGTCTAAAACATTCCCTCTTGGTAAGTAACAGTGTGAAGTATATCATGACAATGACCATTTTTGTGCTGTTTCTGACCCCTCGCTTGATGGTTAGAGGGCACAGTGCTCTCTAGTCGTATCAGACTGACCTGTGAAATTCAGAGCAGCACTGCAGGTTTTGTTAATAGTGCTCTGGCATGCCATCACTTACCATGGCAACATAGAAGTTTCCACTTTTGCTTTGCTTTTTCATAGTGTTGGACCCAATCTTCATTCTCTGTGGGGAGGTTTCTAATTGATAAGAAAATCTCATAAGTAACTCACCAGCTTCTGGTTAGAAAGCATGGACATGGTTGGTGCCTGCGGTTCAGACACATTTACACCCTGAGAATACTTGTTTCCAGAGGAGCTCAGAGTTTTCTTTTCATACACTGAAAGTTTTTAAAATAGTCTTATATATTTACAATGTTTTTGACGTTGGCAGAGATGGAATTCACACATGCTGCCAATGTCTGATGCATGGGCACTGGAAAGCATTGGCCATCTGAACTGAAGATTTAATAAACGTAATGAATAGAAAGAACTTTCTCTTTCTCTCTCCCTCTGCCTCCTTTACATCTCCCACCTCTCTTTGTCTATGTCTCTATATACACATATATAACTTATAATATACATGAAATAATATATAATAGCATATTACATAATATACAACATGTAACGTGTGTGCTATGCCTGTTATTTTTCAGTTCTCTGTATAAATTAGAAACAGAATAAAACAATTTGATTTTGAGTGTTTTGAATGTGAAAGAGAGCAATCTGATTTCATAGCTGCCTACTGTCTATCTTATGTAAGTCTGTTTCAGTGTTCCTCCAGAGCTAAGCTAGGGAGTATTCTTTCTTTGTTTTCCCTGTCTGAGATGCTCAACTATCTGGCACAAAAGAAAAATTCCAGGAAAAGATGAAAAACTCTATGAAATACTTTTATAAGCTCTTGTATCTTAGATGAGAAAATATTTTTTTATTAAGGATTTTTTTTTCTTTATGAATTACACTTTATTCACTTTGTATCCCCCCTGTGAATATTCCCTCTCTCTTCCCATCCCAATACCTTCCTTCCTTCCCCCTCTGCATGCTTTCCTCTCCCCAAGTCCACTGATAGGGGAGGTCTTCCTCTCCTTCATTCTGATCCTAGTCAATTAGGTCTCATCAGGAGTGGCTGCATTGTCTTCTTCTGTGGCCTGGTAAGGCTGCTCCCTCCTCAGGGGGAGGTGATTAAAGAGCAGGCCAATCAGTTCATGTCAGAGTCAGTCCCTGTTCCTATTACTATGGAACCCACGTGGACACTGAACTGCCATGGGCTACATCTGTGCAGGGGTCCTAGGTTATCTCCATGCATGGTCCTTGGTTGGAGTATGAGTCTCAGGAAAGAACCTTGTGCTCAGATTTTTTGTTCTGTTGCTCTCCTTGTGGAGTTCTTGTCCTGTCCAGATTTTACTGTTTCCCACTTCTTTCATAAAATTCCCTGCACTCTGCCCAAAGGTTACTCATAAGTCTCAGCATCTGCATTGATAGTCTACAGGGCAGAGCCTTTCAGAGGTCTTTATAGCTAATTTATAGTTTATAATACTCTGACATTTTTACTGACGCATAGCAAAATAATTTATTTCCTTCGTTAGAACCAACTATGTAGTAACACAGTATACTTTAAAATGCGGAATAAGATATGTGAAGTGATTTTTAAAAATTAGTCACTTGTTCATTCAAACTAATGAAAATTAGAGGCTGAAAAGAATAGATCAAAAATACATATACTGAAATGAAAATTTAAAACTCACTGTTGCCCTGGAAGACTTTTTATACCTGTTTATGAAAAGATCCTACTCAAAATTAATCTGAAAGACATAGACATCTGTGCAGTGTTTTTAATCTTCAAAAAGTATATCAAGATACAGAGATCTCTGCCCTTGCTCCCAAAGTGAGAAATGTAGAGAGGTAAAGAGAAAGGAATAGAAACAATAAGAAACATGGGGGCTAATGAAATGGCTCAGTGGTTAAGAGCACTGGCTACAATTCCATAGGACCTGGGTTCAATTCCCAGCATCCATATGGCAGCTCACAACTTTCTGTATCTCTAGTTCTGTGGGGTCTGATACCCTCACACAGGGAAACATACAGGCAAAACATCAATACACAACAAATAAAATCAAATTAATAACTTTAAAAGTATGGATTGTTATACCACCCTAACACTATAAGACATCGTGCTATGAAGTGTAATATTGTAAATGTACATTCCAGCAAGATGTAGAATATGTGTAGAGAGGATCCAGAGATCCTTTCAAAGAGTGCATGCAAAGTGGCATATTTTAAAATCACAAATTAGTAGGAATAAGTAAGCTTCATAGGAAGTAGAACACCAGTGAAAGTTCAAGTGAAACCCAACTGCTTTTCTCAAGTGGTTTGGAAAGATAAGTCAAGGGGCTGGCGCTGCACTTCAATGGTAGAAGTTGCCTAGAAAATCTGAGCTCCTACGTTCAGGTGCAGTTTCCAGGCCCCAAAAGTAAAAGACAGTGCATTCTGTTACAGAAAACTCTGCTCACAGAAATATCTTGTTTAGATAAAATCTCTTTCACAATACAGCAGACAGAGAAAGTATTCCTGGTACAATAAGAAAACCAATATTTTTTCATTTACAAGCACATATGAACCTATAGGAATAAAACAAAATAAACCCAGAGTCAGCTGTGAACATGATAGTATTCCTTTTTGGACAATACCATGGCAAATATGGAAATCAACACTGAATCCACTGTGTCTGACTCTGGAACTCATTATATATGAAAGAGAGGGGTGAGCATAGCAGGTACGTTGAGAAAATACACAGAGAAGTGACGAGAGAGAAAACACTATACAGATTATGAAAACATTCAAGATTTGTCTGAGGCTATTGGATCATAGCATTGACTAGAGGGAAAATATCAAAAACATTCAGAGGCGTTGAAAGATGTGAAGGTGTTGCCTCAGATATTTTATTTATTTGTTATTTCCTGGGAAATCAAATAAATTAAAGTGGAAGGGCACTGTTGGGGAGATGTGGTGACAAGGAAGGCATGTGAAAACCAAGAGCCACAGAGGAACAAAACAAAATGTCAAAACAGACCAAGCTATCCTCCTCCACCAGAAGAGTCTCACGTTAACCCGCTACATCTTCTTATACTGATGGAGATGTGTGCTCTGAACATAGGTTGGTTCCTTAAAACTGATCTGAATTATCACTGTCCAGCAATAGAAAAGAATAAAAAGGAGGAACAAGAAGAGTACAGGGGAGATTGGACAGGGGGAGAACTCAAGGGGGAACAAGGCAAAGTAAGGTGTACTCAGAGGAAGTTCCTCCAAAAACACAGAAAAAAAGCTTCATATTTCAGTAATTGAAATTATATTATTCTTTGGTGTGGGGCTCGGAGCAGCATACACCATAGACTGATGCTTTGCTATGACATGGACCTTGGGCTAATAGAGACGTGTCATCATGCCTTTCACATGTGCCCCTCATTTACATTAATTTACACTCCAAAGCAATAACTAACTAACTAACTAAATAACTTTTAACTGAGCAGTTAGACTACAAAGACTGAGTAGTAATGACAAAAAAAAAAAACCCAGCTTAATGTGACAGCATCAACTCATGTAAATATTTTTTATTACTTTTAAAAGTTTATACAAAATTATAATGATTTTAACATTTTCCCCTTTAAATATCTAAACATTTATGAAGGCACAGTTTTACAAATAACGTGAATTTTCCTGTGAGCTGCAATGCCAGTTTTGATCAAGTAATAAAACAGCTCAATCATATTTTTAAAGGGCTGCTTCACAATGAATGAAACATAGTTTTGTTGTGGTCAGAGTCTATTCCTTTCTTAAACATTTAGCTCTTGTGATCTCTGTGGATTGAACGGTGACTTAAAAATCATAGCTCATTTGTTAAATCTGATCAACAGTCTGTGCGGTCTCTGATATATAATATTAAGTTTGAAAGATACTTTTCTTTTTGAGGTATTTTTTGACCCACCTAAAGGGCAATTTAAAAATTCATGTGGTATACTGCAGAAAGACTCATAAAGCTGACATTCAAAATTCATCATAGAGAGTCTCTCGGTATGTATTAAATTTCGCTTGCAATTTAGCAGGGAAAATTCCATCACATATTGAGGACCCACAATATGTGACTGGCATGCCGAGGCAGGGCTCTGAAAATAGCTTTTTACACTGCAGGTATGACAGTGTCACGTACAGAGTTGGTTCTATGTCGACTTCCGGGACAAATGTTTTGGTTTACAGAGCAAAAGACAGACAGAGCATGAAGGTGTTGTTCAAAAGAATATTCACTTGATTTTTCAAGGCCAGAGTTTGATTCCCGGAAAGCAGACAAACAAACGAAGATAATGATCAAAGAGAAACAAAGAAGAGAAGAAAAGGAAAGAAGAGAGGAGCAGAGAGGGAAGACCGAAGGGCTCATTTCTATGTATACCTGGCGCCATATGTACTAGGGTCTAAAGCAAAATGATTCATTGTATTTGACTAAGCACCTTTTATGTAAATTATGCTAAAATAAAACTCATTAAATGTCTAATTAAGGTTTCCAACCTCCATAGGAAGTCCTAAGTTAGGTATTTAAAATTCCCTTTTTTACTGGGTCTACTAGTTTCTATGCTTACAAATCCTTTAAAAAAATTTTTTTTTCTCTTACTTTTTTATTCAAATGGTACAACATTAGATCAAACACACATGGTAACAATGTAACATTCCTGATGCATTTGTCAATTTTTTTGGTGTGTTTATTTTGAAAAAAAAAAACATTTCTATGGTAATTTGGTAAATGTGTAGAAGGCAGATAATAGAAAATGCATGTATTTGTTTTAATTCTATATTCTTAAAATCTCTTGGTATAATAATTTTTTTTATTAATTACACTTTATTCATTTTGTATCCCCCCATAAGTCCCTCCCTCCTCCCCTCCCGATCCCATCCTCCCTCCCCTATCTGCATGCATGCCACTCCCCAAGTCCACTGATAGGGGAGGTTCTCCTCTTCTTTCTGATCTTAGTCTATCAGTTCTCATCAAAAGTGGCTGCATTGTCCTCTACTGTGGCCTGATAAGGCTGCTCCCCCCTCAGGGGGAAGTGATCAACGAGCAGGCCAATCAGATTATGTCAGAGGCAGTCCCTCTTCCCATTACTATGGAACCCACTTGGACACTGAACTGCCATGGGCTACACCTGTGCAGGGGTTCCAGGTCATCTCCACAAATAGTCCTTGGTTGGAGTATGAGTCTCTGGGAAGTTCCCTGTGTTCAAATTATCTTGTTCTGTTGCTCTCCTTGTGGAGTTCCTGTCCCCTCCAGCTCTTACTATTTCCCACTTCTTACATAAAATTCCATTCACTCTGCCCATCAGTTGGCCATCAGGCTCAGCATCTGCTTTGACAGTCTATACTGCAGAAGCTTTCAGAGGCCCTCTGTGGCAGGTTTCAAGGTTGTTTCCTGTTTTCTTCTGGCTTTCAGAGGCCCTCTGTAGCAGGTTCCGAGGTTGTTTCCTATTTTCTTTTTTATTAATTACACTTTACTCACTTTGTATTTCCCCCATAAACCCCTCCCTCCTCCCCTCCCAACTCCACCTTTCCTCCTCCTTCTCCACCTATGCCTCTCCCCAAGTCCACTGATAGGGGAGGTCTTCCTCTCCTTCCTTCTGATCCTAGTCTATCAGATCTCATCAGGAGTGGCTGCATTGTCTTTCTCTGCAGCCTGGTAAGGCTGCCCCCTCTCAGGGGGAGGTGATGAAAGAGCAGGTCAATCAGTTCATGTCAGAGACAGTCCCTGTTCCTATTACTATGGAACCCACTTGGACACTGAACTACCATGGGCTACATCTGTGCAGGGGTTCTAGGTTATCTCCATGCATGGTACTTAGTTGGAGTATGAATCACAGGAAAGACCCCTGTGCTCAGATTTTTTTGGTCTGTTCTCCTTGTGGAGCTCCTGTCCTCTCCAGATCTTACTATTATTTCCCACTTCTTTCATAAGATTCCATGCACTCTGTCCAACAGTTGGCCATAAGTCTCAGCATCTGCTTTGATAGTCTGCAGGGCAGAGCCTTTCAGAGGCCCTCTGTGGCAGGATCCTAACTTGTTCCCTGTTTTCTTCTTCTTCTGGTGTCCTTCCTCTTTGCCTTTCGGGATGGGGATTGAGCACTTTAGCCAGAGTCCTCCCTCTTGATTAGTTTCTTTAGGTGTACAGATTTTAGTAGGTTTATCCTATATTATATGTATGTGAGTGAGTTTATACCATGTGTGTCTTTCTGCTTCTGGGATGGCTCACTCAGGATGATCTTTTCCAGTTCCCATCATTTACCTGCAAATTTCATGATTTCCTTGTTTTTTATTGCTGAATAATATCCCATTGTGTAGATGTACCACAATTTCTGTATCTATTCTTCAGCTGAGGGGCATCTGGGCTGTTTCCAAGCTTCTGGCTATTGCAAATAAAGCTGCTACAAACATGGTTGAGAAAATGTCCTTATTGTGTACTTGAGCCTCTTTTGGATATATGCCTAGGAGTGGTATGGCTGGATCTTGAGGAAGCGCTATTCCCAGTTTTTTGAGAAAGCCCAGGATTGATTTCCAGAGTAGTTGTACAAGTTTACATTCCCACCAGCAGTGGAGGAGGGTTCCCCTTTCTCCACCACCTCTACAGCATGTGTTGTCACTTGAGTTTTTGATCTTGGCCATTCTGATGGGTGCTTACAAATACTTTTATCTTGACCTATTAAAAAAAAAATCCTGTCAGAAATAGTTCCTGTTCCCCTTACTATGGGAAACCAATTGGTTACTGAGCTACCATGGGCTACATCCAAGCAGAGGTTCTAGGTTATATCCATACATGGTCCTTGGTGGAGTGTCAGTCTTAGAAAAGACCCCTGTGCCCAGATATATTTGGTCCTTGTGGAGCTCCTATCCTTTACAGATCATACTAACTCCCCTTCTTCCATATAATTCCCTGCACTCTGCAGAAGGTTTGGTTATGAGTCTTAGTATCTGCTTTGAAACACTGCTAGGTAGAGTCTTTCAGATGCCTTCTGCAGTAGACTCCTGTCACACATCCAATGCACATCCCATTTGTCTTTCTAAGTGAGGATTGATCATCTTACCCTGGGTCCTCTTTTTTTTGTTTATCTTCTTTAGGTGGATAGATTTCATTATGTTTATCATATCTTATAGGTCTATATATGTGAGTATATACCATGTGTGTCTTTCTCCTTCTGGGATACTTCACTCAGAATGATCTTTTCTAGATCTCACCATTTGCCTGCAAATTTCATGATTTCCTCGTTTTTTTATTGCTGAGTAGTCCCCACCCCCCAAGGGAGGAGCAGTCCTGCTAGGCCATAGAGGAGGACTTTGCAGCCAGCCCTGAAGATACCTGAGTCACATGAAACAGGGTCAGATGAAAGGGGAGGAGGTCTTCCCCAATCAGTGGACTTGGAAAGGGGCAGGGAGGAGATGAGGGAGGGCACATGGGATTGGGAGGGAATGAGGGATTGGGATACAGAGTTAATAAAATGTAACTAATAATAAAAATAAAAAATAAAATAAAAACCTCAAAAAAAATCCTGCAACAAAAACATTCCTGTTGTCTTTCTTTTACTTCTTTTTCTGATGTGTCTTTCTATGCGTCCTGAGAGAACACGGAGCCTGTGGAGCCTCAGTCCTGTCCCAGCACTCCACAGGCCATTGGAGAAACATTGTATTTTCTAGGGTTTTTTTAATTTTTATTTTTTACACAGTATTAATAACTACTTCAAATACAGTGACATGCACTTTTTCTAAGAGTTCACATGTCTTGGACACTCAAAAATGCTTAAGAAAACATTTTTCCTAAAGCAAGTGTGTGACTCTGGAGCTCAGAAGTGTCAGATCTCCTGGGGCTGCAATTGTAGGTGATTGTGATCCCCACCAAAGCAGGCTCTGGAAACTGAATTCAGTTCTTCTGCAAGAGGAATAAACGCTCTGTGTTGGGCCAACCCTCCAGTTCTTGTTTTCTACTATTCTGAGAGTCACAATTAAGTTTTCTGTTCAAATTGATTTATTATTAACTTTTTATCACCTGTCATTTATCATGACAATTGAAAATTCCTACATCCTTTATTTTCCTTAACGTGGGCTTTTGCCTGAAAGCTTCATGGAAGAGATAGCCAGTGTGATGGCAAATTCCAGGTTGTCTAGGATCATTGCCTTTGCCCATTATGCTGGGAGAGTTATTAACAGTACCCCCTTCAGTCTCCAAGTGGCTGGTTTATGAAAACAAATTACATGATCGACATTCTCAAGGTTCATTTTTTGTAACTTAACTGAAAAATTCTCAAGATGACATCTAGATAGATGACGAAATGACTTCGGTTTTGGATATTTATAAATATTTGTTGTCCACAGATGCGTGGACTACAGGATGAGTAATTGACTTTGGTCATTCAAAACCTGGGAAGGTTGTTATTGGCAGCAAGTTAAACCCTTTAATTGTGATATTATCATTAATCATGGGATTTCTGGTAATGAAGTTAACCTCTGAAAATTTATTACTCTTCAAAGTCATTTATTCTTTAGAAAGACACTTTGTTAATTAAGAAGATAAATTGACCCCCCCCCCCCACCAACAGAAGACTTCACAGTCAGACTGCTGCTCATGGATGTGGCTAGTCCATGATAAATACTAAGAAATTCTATGATCAATTAGGAGAAAGTTCTTCAAATGTAATTGATTTAATTAATTCATTTAAGTGTAGTTTCAAAAACTGATCCAGAACGGAGATTTTCTCCTGTTGGTCACTTAATCCCTGAGGATAAGTATGACTTCTAATGTGATTTTATTAATTGACACCTCTTTCTCACCAGTCTGTTGCCTGATGTGAAAAGGATAAAATAGTCTTGTGTAGTGAAATGTATTGAACACAGATGTTCTGTATACATACTTGGAGCATTTTTGATTTGAAACTCATATAAGGTAATTGGTTGAACATTTAATTACTTTGACCCTGTAAATCAATAAATTCATTTTACCGAACCTGTTTCTGGTTTGAATTCAAATAATTGTGCTAAAAGGAACTGGGGTGACTTGTTAGAGATTAACAGTAAGTGATAGACACTAGCTCCCTTTCGGTGTACGGAGGCTCAGCTTTCAAGCCTCTCTGCTTTGATGGGGTTTTTCTTGAATTTCCTCCTTTTTAATACAAACTGAATGTGTAAAAGATATAAGACTCCAGGCTTGTGAGAAAAGCTCCTTTAGGGTTCCATTGCTGCATATTAGGATTCCTGAAAGTGAAGTGACTCAAAGTTGCAACAGGAATAAACTGCTTTTGCTCAGACCCCACGTTAGCTACAGGCAAAGCCCTAGAAAGAAGACAAAGGTATTTCCTTTCATGAGGACTAAGATGTGCCCTTAAAATCGGCGAAATTCCACATGATGTAGTTTTTATCACCTTGTTTGTTGATCTTGTAAGATTCATGGAATAAACAGGGAAACACTACATTGCCCTCATAGAAAAGATGAAATGGTGAGAGGAAAAAAAAGGAGAAAATTGCTCATAGTTCTAGAGGGAGTCACACCAGTGATCAGGCTGGCATAAAGACTTTTGAAAGCATGATGACACACACGTTCTAGTAACAGTATGTTTCATGTGTCAAGATGGAGAAAATACCCATTGGAAAATTCAGAAGTTTGCAAAGACTGACATTAAGTCTATTATAATTTCTCAAGCTAATTACTAGCATAACATCCATTTTGAATAGAGATTAGAATATATAAAAGCAAAGCATATCATCTTTTTAATTTAAATTTATTTTTTTTTATAATTCATTCACTTTACAGCCTGATTGTAGCCCCGTCCTTGCCTCTTCTCAGTCCCACCCCCTCTCCCTCTTCCCCCTATCCACCCTCTCTATTCCTCAGAAAGGGGGAAACCTCCTCATATATCATCTGACTCTATCCTATCAAGTCTCATTAGGACTGCTTGCATCCTCTTCCTCTGTGGCCTGTCAGGGACCCCTGCCCCCACCATGGGGAAGTGATCAAAGAGAGGACAACAGAGTCCATGTCAGAGAGGCCCCCTGGCCCCCTGACTAGGGAATTCACATGGAGACTGAGCTGTCTATGGGCTGCATCTGAGCAGAGTTTCTAGATTCTCTCAATGCATGGTTCTTGATTGGTTTATCAGTCTTTGCAGGTCCCATGGGGCCTAGATTTGTTGCCTCTTTTTGTCTTCTTTATGGAGCTCCTGTCCCCTCTAGGTCCTTCTATTCCCTGTCTCTTTCCTAAGACTCACTGCACTCTGCCCAAAGTTTGGCTGTGTTCTTTTTAAATTTTTTTTTTATTTATTACACTTTATTCATTTTGTATCCCCTGTGGCCTCCACTTCCTCCACTCCCAATCCCACCCTCCCTCTTCTTCTCCTATGTCCCTCCCCCAGTCCACTGATACAGGAAGTACTCATCTCCTTCTATCAGACCCTAGCTTATAAGGTCTCATTGGGACTGGCTGTATTGTCTTCCTCTATGGTCTGGTAAGGCTGCTCCCCTCTCAGGGGGAGGTGATCAAAGAGCCAGCCACTGAGTTCATGTCAGAGACAGCCCCTCCTTCCCTTACTAGGGAGCCCACTTGGACACTGAGCTGCCATGGGCTACATCTATGGAGGGGATTCTAGGCCATTTCCATGAATGGTCCTTGATTGGAGTATCAGTCCCCAAAAAGACCTGTGGGCCCAGATTTTTTGGTTCTGTTACTCTTCTTGTAGAGTTCCTGTCCTCTCCAGGTCTTTCTATCTCCCCCTTCTTTCATAAGGTTCCCTGCCCTCTGCCCAAAGTTTGGTTATGAGTGTCAGCATCTGCTTTAATATCCTCCTAGGTAGTCTTTCAGAGGAACTTTGTGGTAGGCTCCTGTTCTGTTCACTGTTTTCTCCATCTCCAGAGGTCTAACCTGTTTGCCTTTCTGAATGAGAAGTGAGCATTTTCCCCAGGGTCCTCTTTTTTTGCTTAGCATTTGCTTCAATCCCATGCTGGGTAGGGCTCTTTGGAGGACATATATAGGAGGCTCCCATTCTATTCCCTCTGTGGATTTTGTCAAATGCTTTTGTGGCATCTAAGAAGATGATCATGTTTTTTTCTTCTTTCAGTTTGCTTATATGGTGGATTACATTGATAGACTGAACCACCCTGCATGCCTGGGATGAAGCCTACTTGGTAATGATTGATGGTATCTTTGATAGATTCTTGGATTAATTTTGTGAGTATTTTATTGAGTATTTTTTCATCAATATTCATAAGAGAGCTCAGTTTGAAATTCTTTTTCTTTGTTGGGTCTTTATGTGGTTTAGGTATCAAGGTAACAATGGCCTCATAGAATGAGTTTGGTAATGTTCTTTATGTTTCTGCTTTGTGGAATAGTTTAAAGAGTATTGGTATTAGCTTTTCTTTGATCGTCTAGTAGTATTCTGCACTGAAACCATCTGGCCCTGGCTTTTTTAGGGGGGTTGGAGTGGGGGAAGACTTTTGGTGACTGTTTCTATTTCCTTAGGAGATATAGGACTATTTAATTTGTTTACCTGGTCTTGATTCAAATTTGGTAAGTGGCATCTATCAAGAAAATTGTCCATTTCATTTACATTTTCAAATTTTGTGGCATATAGACTTTTAAAGTAAGACCTAGAATTTCCTCAGGGTCTGTCATTATGTTCCCCTTTTAATTTCTGATTTTGTTGATTTGGATAGTGTCTCTCTGCCATTTACTTAGTTTGGCTAAGGTTTTGTCTATCTATTTGATTTCCTCAAAGAAACAACTCTTGGCTTTGTTGATTCTTTGAATTGTATTTTTTGTTTCTAATTTAATGATTTCAGACCTGAATTTGATTATTTCTTGCTGTCTACTCCTCCTGGGTATGTTTGCTTCTTTATTTTTATAGTGCTTTCAGGTATTCAGAGCTTTGTTGTATGGGACATCTCCAATTTCTTCATGAAAGCACTTAGTGGAATGAATTTGCCTTTATCACTGCTTTCATTGTGATCCATAAGCCCAAGGGTATGTTGTACCTTCATTTTCACTGAATTTTAGGGAATCCTTAATTTCTTTATTTCTTCCTGATCCAGTTCACTGAACAGAGGGTTGTTCAGTTTCCATGTGTTTATAGGCTTTTTGCTATTGTTTCAATCTTTTCGTACCTGTTGAAGCTTTGTGTCTGACTATATAATCAGTTTTAAGGAAGGTTCTGTGAGGTGCTGAGAAGTCATATTCTTTCGTGTTTAGGTGAAAAGTTTTGTGTACGAATGTCAGGTCCATTTGGTTCATGTCCTCTGTTAGTGCCATTATGTCTCAGCTTAGCTTCTGTTTCATTTATCTATCCTTTGATGAGAGTAGGGTGTTGATGTCTCTCACTATTAATGTGTAGGGTCGATGTGTGGTTTAAGCTTTGTTTATGTTTCTTTTACAAATGTGGGTGCTCTTGTATTTGGGGCATAGATGTTCAAAAATGAAAGATCATCTTGGTAAAATTTTCCTTTGATGAGTATGAAGTGTCCTTCCTCATCTCTTTTGATTATTTTTGGTTGAAAGTTTATTTTATTAAATACCAGAATTGCTACTTCAGCTTGCTTCTTGGGTCCATTTGCTTGGAAAGGCTTTGTCCAGTCTTTTAATCTCAGGTAATGTCTATCTTTTTGGCTGAGGTGAGTTTCTTGTATGCAGCAGAATACCTGTTTATGTATCCATTCTGTTACTCTGTGTCTTTTTATTGGAGAGTTGAGTCCATTGATATTGAGAGAGATTAATGACCAGTGACCATTAGTTCCTTTTATTTTGATGTTGGTTGTGGTAGTGTATTTGTATGCTTGTCTTTTAGTTTCCTGTAGTGTATTTTCTGTGTGCTTAAATTTGTTTTTGCTATGGAATATCTTGTTTTCTCCATCTATGATGATTGAGAGTTTTGCTGGGTATAGTAGTCTGGGCTGACATGCATGTTCTTTTAGGGTCTGCGTAATATTCATCTAAGTCCTTCTGGCTTTCATGGTCTCTGTTGATTAGTCAGGTGAGATTCTGATGGGTTTGCCTTTATACATTACTTGGCCTTTTTCCCTTGCAGCTTTTAATATTTTTTCTTTGTTCTGTACATTTAATGTTTTGCTTACTATGGGGCAGGAGGATTTTCTTTTCTGGTCTAATCTACTAGGTGTTCTGTAGGCCTCTTGTATGCTAGGCATCTCTTTCTTTAAATTGATTGGTGAAATTTTCTTCTACAATTTTGTTGAAAATATTTCCTTGGCCTTGGAGATGAGAATCTTCTTTTTCCTCTATTCCTATTATTCTTAGGTTTTGTCTTTTCATGATGTCCTTGATTTCATGGATGTTTTATGTCAGGAATTTTTAAGATTTAACATTTTCTTTGATGGATGGATCAATTTCTTCCATTGTATCTTTTACACCTGTGATTCTTTCCTCAATCTCTTGTATTCTGTTGGAGATGCTTACTTCTGAACTTCCTGTCATTCTTTCTGAAGATGGCTGTCTAGAGAGAAACTACAATTGATAATTTAAGAGACCAGACTATATAACCTCAAAATATGCTCTTCTTGGCATACAGCTAATTTCAAAGTGATTATTTTGAGAGAAAACAAGGCACAGGATGAAGATAAGAATTTCATCTTTTCTAAGAGAAATCCACACCTATACTCTTTGTGCGTCTATGGCCCTTTGTTTTAGCAGGATGCTAACTGTCTGACAGTTTTATCACTGAATGACCACTAGCTTAATGACAAGCTTGATCCTGCTTGCCAAGCCCCATTCTTTTTTCTGTACTTTTCTTGATTACCCACTAATTGATCTCCTGTACAACCACAAATCTTTCTTTAACTCAAAACCATTTTAAAGCTTAAATTCTTATCCTTATCTGAGATCTGTTCCTTTTGCCCCCGACATACATATAAGAAATAGGTGTGAGATGGCTAATCTTGGTTGTCAACTTGACTGCATCTGTAATCAAATTCAAGCAGTGGGGAACACCTGTGGAGGTTTATCTACCCTCTTGATGAGGCATAACTTGGCTGGTATTAGAACCAACTTCCTTGGGATTCCAATGTAGACTGAAGACCAACTACTCTTTAGGTCTTCCCTGGAGCTCTATCCCCAGATTAGGACAGTTGAGAATACACTAAATAATTCTCAAATCTTCTGACTTTCAATCGAAGACAGCCATTGCCTAATCATGCCACAGCCTATAAGTTGCTACTCTAATTACTCTAGTAAACCACACATACACACACACACATATACACACACACACACAAACACACACACATGTGCCTGTGCGCATGACATACAGATCATGACTATTATAGAATATATATGTATATACATACATATATACACATTTATATATACTTCCAGTTCTGTTCCTTTAGAGAAACTTGACTATTACAAGGTGTTAAGACATTTCTGTTTGTTTTACTCTTGCTGTTCTGTAATTACAGCTTCTAAGGGAGGAGTTATGAAGGATAAAGGCAAAATAACCTTTCCTCTTCTATATTTCTGTATTAGGATAAAATATTAGAGGTTCACCCAAACTAGGTCATTTTTACATCTTAGAATTTTAGAACAAATTTTAAGACTGGTCATCAGTTGAGAGATGAAGGAGGCTTTTATTCTTGGACAAGAGTAGGAAAAGTGTGAGGAAAACTTTCAAATCAATTTCTCAACCCTTTGTGGAATGAACATTATAGATAAAGGCTCAAAGAACCTAGGAGGAATATTCACAACTTTGTGTGGATTAGATGAGATTTTTCATGAACTCGGGCCTTACCTCTTTTGTTCTTTCTAGTTGTTCTTTGAGAGTTGTCATCTCTCACTGTACTTGAGTGCCAGGCTGATATCCAGCAGGTGGAGCTGAGAGGAGGGTGGCCAGTCCACCTGGACACTCTCCATGGCTGAGTGGGATGGTGAGTGTTGACGGCCTGAACCTCCTCGGATGCCCCAGGGCATAAAACACCACCGAGCCAGGAGAGCTGTCGAAGCAAGAACTTGCTTTATTAAATTAAGTAGCCCCTTTTATAGGTTTGAGTCAAGGGGCAGGATTAAGGAAGTGAGGTAAGACAACGCAGAGGGAGAGGTTAAGTGGTGCAAGGAGAGATGGGCCAGGGACAAAACTCCACGCAACAGTTACCAGGCAGGGGTGATTTTAAGGAGGATATGGATCACTTTTGCCCGGAAGTGGTGCCTCTTAAATCAGAAGCTAAAGACAGGTCTCCAAACTCGAGCCAGGCCCAGGTAGATGCAGCAGGCCTTATCAGGCCCAACACTCGAGTGATGCCACTTTGTAGACAGATGGGTTTATAAGAAAGGTTGGCTGGTACATCCCATTGGTTTTACCAGGCCATACAAAGAAGGACTTCTGCTCAACATTTATCCTCCTCAAAAAGGTAAATAAGATAAAAAGGCAGTTCAGCTAGATGGAACTTAGGGTAACAACTGCTTGTGTTATAGCTAATGAGTAGGGTCAGGGCTCAGATTAATATAAAGAGTGAATTTACCTGTTGGAAATACTTCATACAAGAGGTTGAGAATGGAAATGAGTTACACTAAAAGAATGAATAAGATTTGGGGAACAACAAGAGAGAAGAAATGCTTTAGCGGTATCCTAAAGCCAGGCATCAGAATAACCATTAACAAGACACTATAAAAACTAGAGTAATTTCAAATAAATTATGTTAATTTGCAAATATTCTTGTGTTGGGTTAAGTATACAAATGCAAATACATATCAGAGGAGCTATAACTGTGTGGTTTTTAAATAAAATCAGTATGAAAAAGAGAAGTGACTTAAGAGGGAGGCGTATAGGTGAATTGCCTTTCAAGAGACAGTCTCCAGTACAATTAGCTAAAGTTAGGTTTCTGAGGGAGCAACTGGGTCCCACACAAGGCAAATGACATACTTATCAAGTGGCCCATGCTACTTGCCTACAGTTATGTTGCTTCTGACAGCAAGAGCATAGAAAAGGTCACAACAGATGCCAGGCCATCTCTCATTAGCAGACCTCAGAGGAAGAATAATTTCAGGTTGGTGTGGCCTGATCTGTGAGGCCATTTTCTCCTAGGAAAACACTGACCTAACACTGATATTGATTACAACAGCTCCCAAACTATCCATTACTATAAATGAGTCCTTCCCAATCGGTGGCTAGTATTGAGTATATCCTTCCAATATAATGTCACCAAACCAGGCTCAGTTCCACTTGGTACGGAGAAAGCCAGTCCCTTTCCCTGAAGACTTTTGGAAAAGACATCATAATTCACAAATCAGATAAACACAAATCATATGTGCCCCAGGACTGTCTTTAAAGATACAGATGAGAGAGAAGGAAAGGTAGCCCGAAGTATTGGTTCAGGATAGGCGGTGCTGCAGATGATCTGTGTGTGCCCCAACAGAAATCATGACTTTTTGTTGTGAAGAATGGACTGGGAAGGTCACTCTTTTTTGCGTCCAAGATTTTGGTATTATGGATGAAAGAATTTGTGGATGGGCAAAGTTTCATTTAAAAGAAGTGGAAATGTGTGTGCTAGGAAGCAAAGTAGGCCATGTCTCAAGTGAGGACCATTTTGGGGGAAGGAAGGTTGGGGTCACCACATGAAGTTCAGACGTGATGGCGAGTGAGTAGGATTTGGTGGGGATTGCTTGGCCAGTGCTAAATTTTGCAATACTAAGTTATATGACAAGTTATAGGCTCTTGACCTGGGCACATGTTTACTCTCTGTGAAAATGCAATGTCAATCCCACCTCTGTGCTGGCCACAGTATCCGTAGCAACCTTTGGACAGGCAGGCTGCAGAGAAGATGGTGTCCCTGACTGACTGACTGTCCATGGGCCAGGGTTTCTTATTTGGCAATAGAGGAACATTAAAGGGATTGCTGGGTCAAATTCTATTCCTGTCGTTTTCCTTCTTTCTATGTGAGAGTAAGAGAGCATGGCAGCAAGATCTGCCTGTGAAACCTGTCACATTGTCAGAAAGCTGTGAGAATAGATCCTTCCTCCAGAGGCTCCACCACGCTGTCAGTCTCCTGGGATGACTCTGAGCTTCCCATGCTGTTGCCTTTCTGTCTATGCATGGCATTAATAACTGTGCAGGTACATTTTGTGAAAACGCCTCCTATATCTAAGGGACTAGAACTTTTGCTGGACCTCACTGACTAATGACACACTTTCATATATCCTAAGACCTACCTGACATCCCACTGTGCACTCGGCCCTCTGTTTAAGCTGTCTTTAAGAGAATAGTGTAACATCCACACTTGCCTTAGTTTTCCCATGTAATCAGCTTTTTTCCAAACTAAATTAACGCATAGCTTTAATCTTACCTTCTGTAGTGTTCCATACCCCTCACCTAGAGAGCAATACATGGGCATGTATGCATGTATGTATTTATGTATATTATGGCAATCATTTTTAGAATAGTACTGAGGTAAAAAAGAGCCTCATACAATTATCTACCATAAATGCTGAAACAGCATTTATAGACAGTCATTGATAATGGTGTGCTTTCAACACTGACTCCTTTGGAGTCAGCTGAGGTCAGTTGAAATAAACAACTTATTCCCTTATATCACTCTATGAAAGGTTTCTAGAAAGTATCCTATTCCTTACCCATGTGATGCTTTTTGTGCTGTTTCATAAATACAGAGCAAAGCTCCTTCTTAGTGATGACACAGGAATAGGGAATAGGGACACAGATATTAGGTGGACATAGGGACAAACCCATAGGGAATAGGGACAGGACTGACAGATACAAGAGACAGACTGTAAACAAGCTAGCGACCACAAACCATATAGAGAAGAAAGACACAGGGAGGGACGTGGAGAATTCAAACGTGGACTGACTCGTGGTAAAATTGTTCCAAGGGGAAGCACTGAATATCCTTTCCCTGATGTGATACCAACACATTTTAGTGCCTATGAGGCTATCTGTAATGCATTTGACTGACACATTATAATGCTCTGTGTGAGAAATCACTAATGAGTTCAATCTATATGAATAAATCTTCTAACAAATCATTGCTTGCCAGTAATCCATCTCAGTGTCCTCTTTATAACCCCCAACCCCATAAAAACCAACACTATTCGACTGAAGCTGCCAGACATTCTTGGCGATGCCAATTTCCTCTTAAATTGCCCTTATTCATAGCAATCCCCCAGTGGAAAGTCATTTGCTAGCCGCTTTGCTGTGTGCCCTGTGAAGTTTTATAACTGGCAATGTTTTTAAAGATCCTGCAGAGATTAACACACTTTTTTTTATTAGATGAAAAGAATGGGCAGTTTGTCTGATCATATGAAAATAAAGGAGGGAACAATGACAGGGTTGGTTGGGCATTGTCTGATGCCTGACTTGCTGTCTGCAGCCCTTTCACACTTTGGTAGGAGGCGCTTTCAGAATGTGATGGTAGCATGGTCTGGGGGTAGCATCTTCAGCCCTCTACCATAAAATCCTCCCTAGTGTAAGCATATGTGACCCAGCTGAACATCTTCCCCATTCCCACCTTGTTTAGTCCTCAGGATAGAATGATCAGCTGGGCTAGGCTGTAACAGTAACTCAACAGTGAAACTGCCTGAATGTTTGTTAGCACAGTAGTAAAGGGCCATTAAGGCAAGAACCCTTCTGGTCAAGAGAAATGAATCTCTGGCCTGGGTGGAAAGTTAATACAGTAGTTGGGCCTGGTCAGTCGCCTGTTCTAGGGACTACTTCTACAAAGTGAGCCTCATCTCCAATTATTCCACTAGTGAGATAGTTTACGTTTCCTTTCTAGAATTTCTATTCTCCCAAAGGAGTGCTTAGGAGTCACCATGGGTTTGCCTTGAGTCTGCCCGACTTTTCCTTTCTATTTATTATTCTTTTTCCAAGAGCCTTGCCAGGATCTAAGTATGCGTTTTCTGGTGCTTTGTGCTTCCTTACTCTTTCTCTAATCTCCCCCCTCTGCCAAGAGTCTGCCTGCCACCATACCTCTTACTTCCATGCTGGCAATTCATCTGCCATGGCTTTCCCCCTCTTCTCTTCTCCAGGCGACTGCTGAGATTTGCCACTTGCCTGCCTTGGGTGGTTTTCTTTTCCTTTACAGAATATAACTATCTTCAGAACCCTGATAGGGGACCATATTTCCTCATTATCACCTAGTGACCACCAAGGGACTCACTGAATTTTGGTAGCAATATGACCAAAAGCTAATTCAAAGTCAAATGCATAATGGTTCAGTATATTCTCGAAAGAACGTGCTCACATTCGATCTCATGCTTTCACTGAAGTCTTGGTTCTCAGCAATGGAGTGAATAGTGGAATAGGCCAAGCTGAGAATAAGATCTGGCAGCTGTTTTAATCTAGAATTAAGGCACATCTAAATTTAGTTTGATACAAACGGCAGCTACATGAGATGATGAATTCTCCTAGAAGCCTATTTTTTTGACAGCAGAAGAATTTACAACTAAGACTTATTACTGTCCTTAGCACAGCATGTTTATAAGCTTCGCATTATTGCTGTGCCTACTTCAGACAATCAATTTAGAAAGCGTGACAGTTTAGTTTCGTTCAGATTGGAGTGTCTCAGCCCATCATCAGGCAGTGCTGGAAGGTCTGGGATGTAGAGTAGAGTTACCTGCTCACCTCAGATCAGCCAGGAAATTCAGGAGAGAAAAGACTGTTCCCATAACTCCCCTGAAGGCATACTGCTTCATAAAGGCTCCACTAATTCTCAGCAGGATTGAGGAACTGTAACTTCAACACAAAGACCCTTAGGGGACATTCACATTCTGAATGTGAGAGGGAGAGAAAGGGAGAGAGGGGGCGTGGCGTGGGAGGTGGTGGTGATATTTTTAACACTGCATTACGATAAAAGCAGCCCAGACAGGCTCTCAGAAGTAATGGATCCAGACATAACTGCCCTTAGCTGAAGCAACTCATACATTTTTGCATTGCGTGGTATTCTCTGCCCGGAGTTTGAGTAGCCTGAAGACAGGCAGCACATTTCAGCTCCCCATCCCATGTTCCATGTGAACTTAGCGTCATGCAGGGTATCCTGAGCAGGGCACAGACGAGAACAGCACTTAGTGCCTGAATGAAGACATGAGGTCTTGGTTGCCTGCTACCATTCCCCCTAGTAGCCTTGAAGCAATAGGATTATAAATATTTTTATATATTTATTTTTCACTTTAATTTCCTATTTTGTAGCTAAGGATATAGATCAATGGTGGGCTGCTTGCATACTGTGGGACACTAGATCCAATTCCAGTGCTCAAACAATAATAATAACCCCTCCTACTTTATATAGTTAATTGCTTAACATTTTCAATAAGAAACATATTTTTAAATAGGACCAGTAAGACTGCAAAGATGAAATACAATGTACTGTAACTGTAAGGACACAAAATGTGAGAGACACTTAAGAGGACTGCCCTGTGACGACAGGCATGTGCAGTGGTAGGGGAAAGCCAGGCCCACAGTGTTCTCTCCGGTATGTGTGCAGGTTCGGGGAGTGAGATACACATTCTGATGTGCACAAGCAAGCAAAAGACTTACAGCACATTGTAGAGAGTAGAAGACAAGAAAGATAGGAAGGGCAGGGAGCTGCTAAGCAGGTCCTTGGGAAGATGAAGAGCAAGTGGTCTGGCTCTGGCGATAGTTCTCAGGCTATTAATCCACAAAAAAAAAAAAAAAAAAAAAAAAAAAAACTTGGCCTAATTAAAAAGAAAAAAAAAAAAAACAACAAAAAACAACAAAAAAAACCTGTTGTCTAAAGCAACCACTCCATTTCCCAATTAAATGGAATGGTAATTCATGAATGTGTCAAGAACTCTTTCCCCGCTGAGATAACTTTAGCCTTGATAGAATATCATCGCAATTGGTTTTGTAAGGTTGAATTGATGCAGGTCGAGGGCATTTGAGATCCCTCAGTGAGGGGAGCCATCAAGCTGCCAAGGGCAGACCTCCATTAGCCTTACTCGCAGAGACTCTTGGATCTGTTGGAAGGTAATTGCCTTGGCTAAATCTGCATAATTGATAGGTTATGATATGTTACTGTACATTTTTGCTTTACCAAACTGGCAAAACACACCCTTAGTTATTTTGTAATTTAAAAGTTATTACAAAAACATGCTTGTTGGAAGCCTGAAGAGAAGCAGTGAAGGCTATGGTCTTGCTCTTTTTAGAAAACTGAAGTGAAATTGTGCTAGCCTAAGAAAGAGCAATAACAAGAAACAACCGACACTATGAACATTGGAAGCTAATGTTTGCCTTCCTAGGATTCTTTTCAGTGAATTCATTACTGCCTAACATAAAGCTAGAACGAAGTGGAACAAAGCAAGAGCTCCTAGAACTTTAGTATATGAATTTTTGCCAAGCTTATTGTTGGCTACAGGCAAACAAAATGAAAACAGAACTGAGTTTAAAACCCCACAAACACAAAAGAATAGATCTTAGGAAGAAAACACATTTTTTTTTTTGGACATGCTTATGCAAAAGAAAGCGATGTTTTGTTGTGACTGTAATTATAAGGCAGAAACTCTGAGCTTGGGCTCAGTTCATGAGTAAGTGAATTCTCTCTTATAGTTTAATGAAGTCATTCTCACTACAAGTTTTATAGTTTATACTTAGGTAAATATACTTAAATATACTGTTCATCAGAACAATAGCATGCATTCTCTGCATGCTTTGATATTATTGCATATTTTGTACACACATCATAGCGAGTTTGTCACTTGGGATAGCCATTACATTCTTTGGTCTCTTTCTGATTCTGAACAGTTATCATGAATAGTTCCATTTTATTAATTAATTACATAATTTAGATCCACATATATGAATGCATATTGTGTTTGTATTACTATTAAATTGGTTTTTTTTTTTTTGTAGAGCAAAAACCTTTTTCACCTTGTTATCAGCATATGAGAGATTTAATTCATTCTGCATTGTTGTTGTCTTGCTATTATCTATTTAATTTTATGCTTGTCAGAGTTATAAATAGCATCTTAAAATAGTTTTGATGTACCTCTACAAGATGTCTAATGCTGGTAAATCTCTTGGTGTGTTTCGTGGTCATGTGTGTATCTTCTAAGAAAATCATGTATCTGAATCGTGGGACCATTTGAAATAAGCTACTGGTGTTTTTCCTGTTGAGTTGGAAAAGAACAGTATATATTCTTAATACCAGACACACCTTTATCAGATAAATAGGTTTTCAATGTTTTTTTTTCTTTTTGTAAGCTTTTGTCTGTATTGACAACATCTTCTGCATACCATGGTTCTTAATTTTGATGAAGTCCAATTTACTTGCCTTTTCTTGCTCCTGCTTTTATTGTCCTGTCTAAACATTCATTCATGATTATGAAAATGCACTTCATTGTTTTCTTTTAAAGGATTTATGGATTTTATTCTCATGGTAAAATCATTGGCCTTACTTTGTATGCATGTCTAATCTTAGAACATGTCAGCTGGCCTCAAACTCAGAAATATTTTTGCCTTTGTATATGCCATGGTTTAAATGTTAAGGTATCTTGAAAGTTCCTATACCAAAACAACCCAGTCTGTAATTTTTCAGTTTAACCTAATTCAAATTATCAGGACACATACATACACAGAAATCATTCCAGAGCATAACACAAATGGTCTCTTGTCCAATCCTCATAGGAATCCTCATTCCCCTCTGAAATCTCATGAAGATGGTCTTCATTGTCTGCCAGTCAACATTCTGATTTTTCACATTCTCAACCCATTAAAATCTACTTATAGCAGCCCATGGTTTCTACATCACACAACACCAACCTTTCCATAAGCCAGCTCTGAAGGCCTATGGATGACATCATCAGGGTTACTCCACTTCGTGACACTATAGTCTTCTCTATTAATTCTTTTGTGTTATTGTAACCAAACACATGACGAGGGATAGTGCAGGGCAAAGACATATTTTAGCTCAGAATTCCAGGAGATTGTGATTTATGAGGTGTGGGAATTTGTGGGTGATCACTTCATAAATACAGAGCTACAGAGAGCAGAATGAAGGCTAGCACCTCATGCCACTTCCCAGTGACCGACGTTTTTAATTTGGGTAATACCTCCTAAAGGCTCTATCATCCTCCAAAAAGACGGCCCCAAATGGAGACCAAGTGAGCAAACACAAGCTTCAGATCCCAGCGTGTCCTAATTCCTGCTTTCCTATGTGAGCACTCATGTATGTTAGTACTGACTGTTGGATGATGACAACTCTCCTTCTCAACCTGCAATCCTTGTCTGAAGTCTGTTACTGTGGACTATATGGGCTTGCGTTGGTTTTCCTTTATTTGTTTGTTTGTTTTGGCACAGCTTTTTAATTTCATTTTTATTTTCTTTTTAAATCAGCAAAAGAACCTGGGCCCTAGAAGCTGCTGTGATCTAAACTGCAGTGGCAATTTTGCATTTTGTCCATATGTCTCTCATTTAAATGCATTTAAATCATCACAGTGCTGGCTCCCTTCATTTTTATCAAATTCTGATCCATACATACTAACTCTAGTGAAGTTATTTCCTTCCTCCACCCCAATCCCAGGGAGAAAAACAAACTACTCTGGAAGATAGTTTTCCCTGAAATCTAATCCAACTACATTAAGTAAATTGGCAAGATTATAAAAGATAAGAGACATTTTACCCTTCACCATCAGCTTAAGAAAATCGATTGCCATGTACATTTCTGCATTTTTAAAAAAGTAATATATATATTACCTTTATATGACCCTCAGAATTAAAGCACAATGAACAGGAAAGAGAAAGAAAAGAATGTGGCTGAGTTCTCAGGAACAAAGGTAGAGTATACCCTGAATAGAGTGCAGAATTTCATAGCGCCAGTAAGGCAGCAGTCTGCATTGTTCACTTACACAGGCCAAGAGGAATTTGCAATTATCAGTTGCTTTAAATGCACCAAATAAAGCTCCTAAATTGATTCTCTAAGGCGCCACCTTAACTTTCCCAGTCTGCAACAATGAGTAATTTTAAAAGTTTCTTAAGTGCATTTAGTTTTTTTAGAAACATAAAACAAGGGCAGTGTTAACACTGGCATAACAGCTCAACAGAATAATTATTCCAGATTTGCAGAAGAAGGAAGATGAAGAAATAAACAGGCCACTGGAATTTTGGTCAAAATTAAACTGACTCCAGATAACATGAATGAGATAGTGTCATCTCAAAAAGAAAAAAAAAAAAATCACAATTTCAACACATAAACACTGCATGTTTTTCCATATTGTGGGGAATTCTTTAATGTTTCTGCAAGAGTTTGTAGTTTTAACTCTACTCTTATTTCTCTTATTTGATTATTCCTTAGATGTTTTGTTCTTTTGGATGTGATTGATGGAGGCAGTGTGGAAAAAAAAAAGCAGAGAGGTGTCTGCAGAAGCAGAATTATTCTTTTAATAAGAACACTGAAAGGACTCCAGTCTCCCTCAAGGAGTAGAAACTGTGCACGCATGGTGCAGAGGTTTGGGCATGTAATAGGACCAAAAGGGGGACTTCAGGGATAGAAGATACCAAATGAAAGCCAGGTTCTCTGACATCTCAGAGGGGTAGAGATCCATAAAGAGGTAAGTTGACACTTATCAAAAGCAAGCTGGAAACCACACAGCCCACAGGTGTCCTTTCTGTCCCAGGTCTCAGACCACCGGAGGCTTTTAGGTCATTAACTTTCTTGTGTCTTTGATATCAGAATAAGAAGGGCTACTAGAACAAACTGGTAACCCTTAGGAAGACTTCTGGGAAGATCTTGGTTGTTCGATCTCTGTTTGGGAGAGTTCACTAGACAAGGCCAAGCTGCCTTTCCTTTGATGTAAATACGTCTAACTCAGTACTCTGCCCTGCTCTTCTTGCCTTGGGGTTTTTCTTTCCTTTTTATCTCACAATGGCATTTGGTGGGTTTCTAGGTATTTATTTCAGTGAGGCCACCCTCTTACTGGGTATACAAATTGATTCCCTCGTTGTCTTTTATATCACTTTGATCTCAGTAGTGATATTCCTATCTTCATTTCCACTTCCAGCTACTTCTGTTGACTCATTTATTTTCTTTGGCTAGTTCCGGATGTATTAACTTGTGGTCCTTTCTAAGACCATTGATTGTACTGATTCCCTCTCACATTTTTCTTTTCTTCTTTATCTCTACTGCAATGTTTTTCTTTCCTTCTATTAAATCTGAGTTTAGTTGTCACCTCTTTTGCTTAGTTTCTTATGTATAAATCCATCATTCAATTGAGATGGCCTATTTTTTTTCAGAAATGAATAATTTTAATGTTTTTTTTATTAATTACACTTTATTCATTTTGTATCCCTTCATAAGCCCCTCCCTCCTCCCCTCCCGATCCCACCCTCCCTCCCCTTTCTGCATGCATGCCACTCCCCAAGTCCCCTAGTTTTGCTACTATCATTTTTTTTCAACTCCTTTTCAATATATTTCAAGAATTTTGTTTCCTTTTTTTATATTTCAATTAATTTGCAAATATTCCTTCATTTTTTCTGCAGTTTCGGCTTTGACATACAGATTGTTGAAGAACGTGCTGTTTAATTTCTATGTATCTATAGAATGTAATTTTTCTTCTGTTACCACCTTGAAATTTCATGTCATCATGGCAAATAAATCTTTGATATGATGATCTAAGTCCTGCTCCCCCAGGCTTCCTTTCTGGTTGATGGGCTGTTTTAGACAATGACCATGTGAGTTATTTAGTGAAATCTTTGACATGGGTTTGCTTTCATTGCCTTACAACATTAGAACATTGTTAAGTACCATTTTTATTTATAAATATCTGTTTGGATAGTCTATTCATGGGTGAGAGTGGTGTGATGATGATTCCAAGTTGTTATTCTAGATTTTATCACACCACCTTTGCTTTTGCTCATATTCTCATAATTTATTTGAAAGCTCTATTTTCCATTGTATTAATATAATTTTAGATTATATACCCTATGGTTTAGCACATTGTTTAATGCATAGCACTTTTTTTATACTAGAGTATTTAGAATAGAGTTTTTTTTCTGGTTTTTGTATAAGGACATACATGTCTTTTCATTAATACCTGTGAGGATAGAATTGCAGCATGTTTTACTGTTATTTATACCTCCTAGTTTTGTTTTTTGACTGGGAAATTTAGTCATTTCCAGGAAAAGTTAAAAGTGATAATGATATCATTAATCTTGTACTGTGCTTTTTTTTTTTATGTCTTAGGGCTGTCTGTTTATAAGTCATTACATCTGTCTTCATGTTTGCTGAAATGATTATTTTGGTAGGGTTATAGTTAGGTGTTGTGAGTATGTACCTGGGTGTGTATGTGTGCATGTGTATATGTATTCCCTTTTATGTCTATTTTAATGGTTTTCTTGGTGAGTATCACAGCAATTATAATGAGTATCCTAAATTTATAACACTGGTTTAAGTAGAATAGTATAAAAATAGCTGATCTTGTATAAATCCACTATTCATGTATTACAAATTTTATAATTGCATATTCATAAATATAATTCATCTGTAATTATTTTATACCTATCTTTTAAGTCATTGATGGAATATAAAAATGAGTTATAAACAAACAAAAAAACCCAAATCCATGATAATGAGCTTTTGGCTTCTGTATACAGCTAAGTTCACTCTCTCTTTACTTGTGTGGCTTTGAATCACTACTGTCTTTGCCTCTGTCCTGGATTCTGGAGATATACCTTTGGTGTTTCCTGGAGAGCACGGCCACTAGCAATATCTCTCAGTTTTTCATTCTTTTTTTTTTATTTTCATCTTGGGAGATCTTAATTTCATTCTTGAAGGATTTTTTTTTTCTTTTTGGTTTATGAAGACAGTATTTCTCTGTGTAGCCTTGGCTATTGCAGACTCACTTTGTAGACCAGGCTGGGCTCGAAATCACAGAGATCAGCCTGCTTCTGCCTCCCAGAGTGCTGGGATTACAGGCGTGCGCCACTGCACCAGGCAAGGTTCTTTTTTATTTTATTTTATTTTTGATTGTATTTTTTTCTATCTAAACAATCCTTGCTTGGGATTTTAATTGTTCTTCCAGTATTTTAAAGCTCCATTTGGTACTGTTTTGTTCTTTATGGTTTCTGGTGACAGCCAGCTGTTAACCTTGCTGTCATCAATTTGCCTCAGGAAGAGCTCTTTGAGTTTATCATTCTTAGACTTTGGAATTTTCTAATGAGTAAACTTATTATTTTCATAAAAGAATATCATGGCATCTGTAGAGATGATATGGTCATTAAGACAATGTTGGTATATATGGTAACCCAATATGTGTATGGGGTTTTTTGGACTTTATTAGTTTTTATTATTTTCACTTCCTTAAACTCAACCATTTCATATAACTTACCTTGGTAGCTGTTGATTTGTTCTTCCACATGCTGATATGTGCTACTGAAATCTTCTATTGAGTTTAAAGGTGCTGGTGTTAGTGGATTTATTAGTCTCAGAGCCTATCCACTAACTGATGACTAGGCACAAAGCAAGCAAACAAACACAAAATCAAAAGCAAAAACAAAATGTGACAAACAGTGAAATAGAAGAAAACAATGCAAACAGTCCTGATGAGGCTAGGGTTAGATAGACTAGACAGGGTGGAGGGCTTCCCCATCAGTGGACTAGGGGAGGGGCATGGACTAGGAGGGACCACAATCGTGATACAAATTGAATAAATTGTCGTAAATGGTAACAATAAAAAAGAAATAAAAAGATGGGATCCTGTTGCTCTCAATAAAGTGGATGGACAGGGAAGACCCTAAAGTTCACAGACTAGTAGGTACCAGACGGTACAAGCAGAGGAAAGCAGAATCGGAGGAGATTTGTCAGCTGGGACAATGCTATAGTTTGACATGTCAAGTGAGTTCTGACGTTCTAGAGTGTGGCACTGCAAATTTAATTAACAATAATTACATATATTAATAAGTATATATATAACTATTTTGAAGAAAGTACTAAATTAAGTACACTTGCCTGAAGAAATGATGTCTGTTTGAGGAGAGAGATGTTTAACATGATTTAAATATCACCCAACATGTGCATGTATTTTAATGTCACAAATTCTCCTCTAATACCTGTAATTTTAATGTTTTTATGTAATTTGCTTTTAAAAAGTAATTTAGTTGTATTAACTCTGTGTTGTTTGTTTCCTCACACTTGTGAAAACTTTTCAGTATATTAAATAGTATAGAAAGGAATGAATTCCACATTATTACGTTAAGGAAACTGTTTATGTATGAAATGTTTCCATGACAACTTAAATGAGCTGAGTAATTTGCCTACCGCTTAACATTGTTCACTTTGAAATAATTCACTTGAAACTTATTGAGCAGTATGGAAGATCATAGCCACATATCGTGAAATTAAGAGATCAAACTTAAAACTCAAGTTTTCTGTCAAACTCACCATGTTGCAGTGGTCTCAAACGCTGCTGCACCAGAGAGTGTAGGAAAGTGTTTCCTGTATTGTTGACTGTTTGTTTAAGCTTTCAGTCACTGCAACAAAACACAAGGGATAAAAAGCTTAGCAGAAGGAGGTGGTTCTTTCGGCTCACCATCTCAGAGGTTTCAGATCTCTATCTCTGGGTCCTCTTCTTTGGACCTGTGCTGCATCACAGTGGAGTGGCATGGTGAAGGAACTGCTCATTTCACAGCAGCCAGGGAGCAGAGAGAGAGGGAGGGGCCAGCATCTCAATATTCACCTCAAGGGGACCCAGCTTGGTGCTTAAAAATCTTTCCACTAGACTCCACTGCATTTTGGCATCCCTCATATCTGTAGGCTTTTGAGGGACATTTGGGCTATAAATTTCAGCAAAGTTCTTTCAGCAACTGTAGCAGTGAGAACATATCAATGTTCATCCATTGTCCAGGAGAACTTTGACTAATCACGGAAGTATAGCAGTGTGGTTTGTGATAGCATGTTATCATGACAGCAATGAATTAAACAGAATGCATACTCTTTAATTCCTTTTATTATTTACTTACATCATTTAATTCCTTTCAAAACCAAACATTTTTCCTATTTTTCTTTACTTTCATGTATGTATAGAAATTATTAATGTTGAGAGGGTGACTTATGGGTACTTTTTATTAGAAGAAATGGTTTATGTTGAGCTATATTCCTTGGCAACAATGATTAATTTATTCAATTAGGGCAAGAAAATTTTTGTTATTTTTTGAGTTTTTGTTTATCCTGAGATAGAGAAGAACCAAGGCAGGGGCCACTGTTTCATGTGCTGATCATGGTGTAGTCACATGGCTTCCTCATGTATATAAAATTGTGTCATATGTGTATATATAAAAATTGGCTTTAATATGTACCTGTCCTTAGGATGGCACTATCAGTACCCTTATTTAACAATCGGCAAGCTGCAGCTGAGAGAATAGAATGCCACATTCGTTTGTTCTTGAGTCTATGGTATCTAATACTGCTTCTCAGAAGAGTCCTCGGGAAGCAACTAAAATTGATTAAGCTATTATATTCTATATTCCATGAAATTGTAAGAGCTTACTGAAAATGCACAGCTTTTATCCAATAGAGGGTATGCACAAGTTTTGAATAATTCAGCAAGCTTTTCTTGGTTCCTAACAGTTGCAATACTCTCTTTATAGCAACCGATTTTGAATAAAATGAGGTCACTGATCATGGTCATGCATCTTGATGCAAGTAATTGCTAAAATATTTCCTCTGAAGGGATTGAACCATGACAATTCTCAATAACTGATTAAAAAATTCCTTCACTTGTAGTTTATGTCCTTGCAAATCAAAAAGAGAAAGAATGTAAATACATGAATTTGGCTGAATAATAAAGATCTTGCACTATAAATCAAATAATATATTATGTTTTAAATAAATATTTGCTTACACATATATACACATATACAAATGTGTATATACTTATATCTAATGTATTATATGTACTTATTGTCTCTTCTTGTGTGCAGTATTCAGTGAAAGAACATATTACCATTGTATGTCTAGAAACAAAGCAGATTTGTTCCTGTGATTGGAGAACCTTTCATTTTCCAGTCCATTTTCACAAACCCACGAGGAAGGAAGATTTATGCAAGTAAAAGTGGGGAACATCATGTTTTCAGGAGAGGACAAAAGCTAGAAAGAAACTTTCTCAGATTTCACTTGTTCTCTGAAATATACAAAGTCTCTTTTCAGAAAATGTTATATTTTCTTAACTTGTACTGAAGTAGCTATAAAACTTCATTTTCTTTTGATCAACAGAGATAAGGCAAATGTAATTAACCAGTGAATAGCAAACCTCAGCTTTCATTTTTATTAAAGCCAGAAGGTATCTAATATTCTATGTGATTGAAAGGAAATTAAAGAGAATGACCCTTAGTGAGTCAATGTTTAAAAAGAAGGCATAATATCCATCCTACTATTTAGCTTTGGTCAAAATATTTTTTGAAGAATTGGTTAAAGTGTCTTAGTCACTGTTCTATTGTTGTGTAGAGAGACCTTGACGAAGGCCACTCTTATGAAAGAAAGCATTTAATTGGAGGCTTGCTTACAATTTCAGAGGTTTAGTCTATTATTATGGGAGAAGACAGGGCAGCATGCAGACAGACTCTGGAGTAGTAGAAGACAGACAGATAGAGGGACAGACAGAGAGACAGAGACAGAGAGAGGCAGAGAAAGAAAGAGAGAGAGATTTCTCACACAACAGTCTAGCATGGGCTTTTGATACCTCAAAGCCCACCCTCAGTAACACAGTTCTTCCAATAAGGCCACACATACTCCAACAAGGCTACACATTCTAATCCTTTTAATCCTTTCAAATGGTGCCACTTCCTGGTGACTAAGCATTCAGATAGATGAGTATATAGGTTTTGGTTTTTGTTATGCAAATCACCAAGCAGGAAACAGGAATACTCACCAGGAAAACCAAAGAAGAAAAAATAGAATAGAGGAAAGATAAAGACCTACATGTTGATTAACTTTTATTAACCGACCCAACCATAAAGAGAACTGTCATTGAGCTGGTACAAGAGATTACAGAGCTATTTTAAAGACCCTTCAGCCCTGTTTTTTTTTAAAAAAAAAAACATAGATGTTCATCATAAGTCTGAATTATTGTACATCCTGATGAACTTTGCTTGCTTAAAACATAGGAAAATCATTAAATGTCCCAACACATAATGAATACATACTTTATTTACACACATTGCAAGGAGGGTTGCTGCTGATATAACTCAGTAACAGTCCACTTGTAACAGTCCACTTGCTTGGCATGCAAGAGGCCCTTGATTGTGTCTGCTGTTGAAACTAAAATCTTTATATAAATAAAAATATCTTACAAAGTTAAACCACCAAAACAATTCTGCAGCATGCTCCAACATAAATAGCCTTTGGTAGGTTAGTCCCCTTCCCATTGCTATAACAAAAACCCTGAGAAAATCAGAAAAGAGGAAGGGTTTATTCCATCTGTAGTAGGTTGTCTTTCTGTTTATCAAGCAAACATAGAACTTTGTAAATGCAAGTTAGAGAAAAGTGCTTACATCATGGTGTGGCTAGGGACAAAATGAAGGAGAAAGGAAGGGTAAGATCCCTGTAGTTTGAAAGAAGGAAATTCCCAACCATTCTGTTCTACCAATAAAGACTCAGGGTGAAAACCTGCTAGCTCAGAGAGGCAGAGAAAGCACCCAGCTGACCTTCCTTCTGAGCTCAGGTCTGGATGGAAAACAACCAAAAGGCTCACTAGCTCAGCAGATAGCCCGGGAGCAAAATGCCAAAAACAAACAACAAACAAGGCAAAAAGATTGCTAGCTCAAAGGGAGCTGAGGATGAATCCGAAGCTAAAATCAGAGCTTGTGTTAAAAGCCCTTTACTCTTCTCCACACTGTCTTAAATACCTCCCCCCCTGCCAACTCAAAGTCCCTCCTACTCTTTAATCCCTGTCAGTTGGTTTCTTGCTTCACCTCTAGACCTAGGGTTAACTTTATTAAGTCCTGTGAACAGAAAGCTTTTGGATTAAACATGTGTGCTAGGGATGGATGAACCACACCGTAATCACTGGTTTACAATAAACAGAAAGTTCTCAGATTAAAGGTGTGTGATAGGTCTCAACCACATTGAAAACACAGGGTTTTACAGTTCACAATTTTGGGGTTCACAATGGGATCAAATATCTTGCAACAGATCCCATCATCTCTTGCTCATTCACATCCACAATGACTTAACTTCCTCTTTGTAGGTCCCACCACTTGAGGAATTCATCCACCCTTAGTAGAGCTAAGGGATGGGGGACATGTACTTACTATGTGGACCTGTAGTGGGCATTATAAAACAAAGTACAACACATGGTGAAAATATGTTGGGGAAAATAAACGAGATACCAAGACACATCCTGTATGAATCTATTTAAATGTGTTACATAGAATAGAGGAACTCAGAGAAGTTGTAAGGGTGCTACAGACGACCGGGGGCTAAGGGGTTAGTGAGGCATTTGCTGTGTAGTTGGAATAAAGTTTGTATTTAGCAGGATGAAAAAGTTGAACTGGATGGCAATATGATCATTTAACTCCAGAGCGTTCTACTAAAAATGATGACTGTGGTAAAGTTTGTGTTACCTTTGCTTACCACCATTTATAGAAATGTTTCCAGGGGAAGAAAAGATTAAACAGCATGGAATGACTAAAGAAAACATTTTTATGTAGTCACAGATGTTTTAGAATTCTATTACATTATCTTCTGCAGATCAGAGTATTCAATTTGCCCCTTTCTGGTGTTGAAATTTCAGTTGAGTTTTGTGAAAAACTGCATAAATTATGTCTTCAAATATTATATGAGAGCAGGCGAAGTTTCACTCTATTTCCTCACAAAATATAGCTGACAAAGGTGTGTACTTTGAAGTGAGACTGACTTAGGAAGGCAGCTCAGCTGATAAAACGTTTGCTTTGTAAGTATAAGGACAAGAGTCTAGATTCCCACATCTCTTCTAAAATGCCATACAGCAGTAAATACTTGTCATCCTAGAAATGACAATTTGAGAAGTGGATCCCTGGAAACTTTTGTAACCTGCTTGTCAAATCTGTAGGACAATGAGAGACCTGTCTCAAATAAAAAGTGGGCAGTGCCGCAGGAATTGACAGCAGTGCTGCCTCCTGATTGCCACACACACATACATACATGGACACACATGCCTCTACACATGTACACACATCATTGACATAAACACATCCAAACATAACGTAAAATCAACCATGTGGTCCTCAGTAGTCTGAAGATGTCTGTCCCCCAGGGTCCTTTGTGAGCTTAGGTCTACAGTTTCTGGAATTTGTTAGACATTTGTACAAAATAATTGGAAGACAATAAGCTGTGAACTCCATACGCAAGCCAGGTGTGAGACAGAGACAAGAACCATCCCTGAGACACTGTGGAATCACATCCTGTCCTGGCTTGAAATGAGAAGAGCATTTGTCTAGAGAGTGAGTGCAGAGGGTGAATTTGTGAATCTGGGTTCAAAGTTAGCATGATTATCAACACTCCTTCCCAGGTCCAGCTGGCCTCGGGCTCTTTATCTCCCGTTCTTGCATCTTCACTTGTGTGTTGGCTTGTTGGCTTGGCATGATGTGTTAGTTCATGGCTCCTACGATTATCTTCATATTTATTAGGCTAAAGTCTCGAAAATGCACAGGCTTTGCTTTGAATCAGAGCACGGTATTTCTGGACGAACAGTTTAATATATTTCATTATGTTGAGAGGTTTTAATGAAGATTCATGGCAGCCTGGAAGGTCCTTTGAAAACTTAGTTTTGAAACGTTCACCTAAGGGACTTCCTCTGCTGTGGTTCAGCTTATGGAAACAGAAGCCTTATAAGCTGCTGAATTGCTTATGTTGTGTTCTCTTACTGATTTGTTTGTTTGCTTTTAGCTTGCCTACATCTGACCAGAAAAATATACACCTTGTCGTGCTCCTTCACCAACATCACATAGTAGAAATATTCTCCCACACATAATAGCAGCTGGATCTGAAGAACACAAGCTCATTTTCAAAAGTAATCATTTTTTGAATTAAAGTATAATTACATTACTTTCCGCCTTACCATTTTTCTTCCAATGTGCCCTCTTGTTCTCTCTCAAATTCCTAGCCTCTTTTTCTCTAATTTTTCTCATATATTTATATATGCAACATAGGCTATACATATGATTCTTATATATAAATATATATTTATATATGACATAGTTATCAATATAATTTACATGTGAATTATATATATTTATATATACACTAATATATATGAATGATATTTGTAACCTACTCAGTTCATATAATATTACTTGCATGCATAAGAGTCATCATTTTAACTGGAAAAATGTCAAAAATGATTTTAGGCTGGAAAACTGTGATTGCTTTGTGAGCTCCTCCCCATTCATTCTGGGACCTGGGCTCTCTTGATCTCGTGCAAGTGTCCTGTGAGCCATTCCACACTGACTCCACATGCGCAATGGTGCTGTCAGCGGATACAGTAATAAACTAACCTCCGGTCTCTTATCTCCATACTCAGTGGTTAGTTCTCTCTCTCTCTCTCTCTCTCTCTCAGAGAAGCTCTTTTTTTCAGTAGACAGAGATTAATAAGGAGACACCCACTACTGTACAACCCACAGAGAACAGAAGACTATAGAGCAATTGACTCTAAATGGGCCAGCTGTGTCACAACCCTCTCCTGAAGGCTCAGGGATCATCATGGAAGAGGGGCAGAAATACCGTAATACTAAGAATAGAACACCTGTGGTGAAAGGGAATTTGCTGCCTAATTCTTTGTTTTCTCACTGAGCCCTCTTTACTCTCATCCCCTCCAATTATTTCTTCCTCTGGAGGAACTAAACAACTTTTACTCTTAGAACCACTCATCAAATAGAGGGAATGAGTATGAAAATTCAAACTCAAAAATTTTAAGTTTTGTTTAATTTTCTACTCTCAGAATTTTGAGGATGGGGGAACAATGAGGAGAAAGGAGAGATAGGTGCTTTTTCAGACTGGAAAGTCACACTGAGGAAAAAAAATCAGTTTATAAACATTATATGCAAACTTTGCACCATTTATGTGAGGAAATGGGATTTTTGAATTGTCCAGTCTAAAGTTACATAGCTAATAAAAAAGACAGATGTGGGTTTTTTTTTTTATCTTGATCTTTTTTTTAATTTTATTTTAGTTATGAGTTAGGTATCACTGCTGTGCCTGTGGTCAGGCTAAGTGGACAGAATGGGAAACGTTTCTATTCCCTAGGCAATAGGAAGGGCTGAGGAGATGGCCCAGTTCTTCTCTATACAAGCATAAGCACCTGAGCTCACTGCCCCAGCATCCACATAAAAGGCCAGCTGTGAAGGTGTGCACGTGTAATCATAACATGGAGGAAACGCAAACACGTGGACCCCTAGAGCTCACTTTCCACATAGTCTTGCCAAATTGGGAAGTTCTGCGTTTACCAGACATTGTCTCAAGAGGTAAGATGGATAGTCAATGAAGAAGACACTTGACATTGACCTATGACCTCTACCCACACCGACAACAAAAATAAAATAAAATGAAAATATAGTGGACATGATGATATCTGTATGTATCTGTATATATGTATTTCTATATATCCATGTATCTAATATCTATCTATACATACATATATCTATCTACACACACACATATATATATATATTTTGAGACAGGGTTTTTCTGTGTAGCCTTGGATGTCCTGGACTTGCTTTTTAGACAAGCCTCACCTCAAACTCACATGTGCCTCTGCCTTCCAGAGTGCTGGGATTACAGGAGTGCACCATTAAGCCCAGCTTGTTCTATAAATTTTTTTAAAATTTTTTATTAATTACACTTTTATTCATTTTGTATCCCCCCATAAGCCCCTCCCTCCTCCCCTGCCGATCCCACCTTCCTTCCCCTGACAGATGTGTTTTTAGATCCAGAAAGGCAAAGAGGATGGACATCAGAAGAAGGAGAAAAGAGGTAACAAGTCAGGAGCCTGACACAGAGGGCTTCTGAAAGGCTCTGCCCTGAAGACTATCAATGCAGATGCTGAGACTTATGGGCAACCTTTGGGCAGAGTGCAGGGAATCTTAGGAAAGAAGTGGGAAACAGTAAGATCTGGAGAGGACAGGAACTCCACAAGGAGAACAACAGAACCAAAAAATCTGAGCACAGGGGTCTTTCCTGAGACTGCTATTCCAACCAAGGACTATGCATGGAGATAACCTAAGACCCTTGCACAGATGTAGAGCATGGCAGTTCAGTATCCAAGTGGGTTCCATTGTAATAGGAACAGGGACTGTCTCTGACATGAACTGATTGGCCCGTTCTTTAATTACCTCTCCCTGAGGGAGAAGCAGCCTTACCAGGCCACAGAAGAAGACAATGCAACCACTTCTGATGAGACCTAATTGACCAGGATCAGAAGGAAGGAAAAGACCTCCCCTATCAGTGGACTTGGGGAGGGGCATGCATGCAGAGGGTGGAGGAAGGGAGGGATTGGGGTGGGAGGAAGGAGGGAACCACAGGGGGGATACAAAGTGAATAAAGTGTAATTAATAAAGAATTTAAAAAAAGAGACAGATGTGGAATTTGAGCATAACTTGTTGCAGGGAAAACGTAGTACAATTCTAATGGCTGGGATGACAAGCCAACTCATAGTAAAGATATGATAACCTAGACTTTTGCTGTTTCTACTCAAAGATTCTAGCTTGTTTCTGCCTGGTTTTATCATTACCTTTGATAGACTCTGGACATCTAAGGCATGAACTGTGGTTTTCTCTGTTGTTTTGGTGCAATAAGACTTTTAATCACACTGTCATCTTACAGGCAGAATGATGTTGCATTGGTGGCACAGAACATAAGCTTTGCAATTTCAGCTTTTCCTCTGTATTTTATGACATATGAATTATTGCCCAATAATGCTGTTATTAAAATCATACTTAGAGAGACTATGGCCCTCCTATTATGTAAATATAGCCCATGTGTCTCAGGACCCTCCTTCTTACTAAGTCTTCATCCATATACTAGAACACAAGTGGCTGCAATCTGTTGTAGCCACATATGGTTATTGATGATTAAGATTACTCCAGCCTTGACGCATTGACACTTCCATGGCACTCTTTCTCTGGCTTAATTTTTCCCATGTAATAATTAGTGTGTTCCCCTGAAATCATCCACATCACAGAAAGATATGAACAAAGATTAGTTTTAGAAAACACCATAATCTGTTTATGTGTGCAACCCATATAAGAAAGTAGTGAATATTTAATAAAATAATATCACTATATGAAATTAGTGAACAACATATTTTTAGTTTTTTCTCCTGAGACTATTTACATATACTTAATGTATTTTACATCTTGGTAATGATCCAAACTTTTCAGAATATACTACTGAACACTAGGGTTCACGTCTTCCAAGTTTTGAATGTCCCAACAATCTCTTTTGTTTCTCCTTAATAGGAAGCTGGATGCATGGAACAAAGAGGAAACCGAACTACAGGAGAGGGATGGAAGAAACTTAGGGTGGTTCTCTTTCATATCCATGGTCCTCATTTTAGCCCCTTGTTTCTCCCAGTGTTCTCAGTGTTTGTTTTGTGTAGTTGTGTGTGGTGTGTTTGTGTGTGTGTGTGTGTCTGAAAATCATGGAAATGGGGAAGTTATTAATTGCCACCATAAAGCATTATTTGCATACATTGTCATGATGATAGTAGAAACCTTAGCATTAAAACATAAACCACATGTCCAATCCCACTCCTTCAGAGATTTGGAATTCATTTTTCTGTTTCGGAGTAGCCACATCATCCTTGGAGGATGTTCATCTAAGTGGACCATCTTCTCAGATTTTCTTAGAACAGTTAGCGCACATCATGGAAATGCTACTTAGGAAAAAAGAGTCTGAGGGCATTTGGAACTTGTTTATATTATGTGTTTGATTTGAGAAGAAAGCTAGCCTAAATTCAAAGTCAGCTGAGCTTACCTTAAACTCTTTTTTTTTTTTTTTCTGGTAAGAAGAAATTGATTGTACAGAGGTGGAGAGAGAGAGAGAGAGAGAAACAGAGACAAAGACTATGAGAGAATGTAGGAGAAGAGAAAGATGGAGATGGTGATAACATCCCTGAGAGAAAGCCAGAGAGAGCAGGGAAAGAGAGAGAAACTGAGGCAGAGCAAGCCAGAGCAGAGAGAAAGACATCAGAGATGGGTGGGAAAACTTTTATAAGGCTCCTGGTGGGTGACAGCTGATGATATCACAGTTTGCTAAGTTACCTAGAGGCAGGCTGCGTATATGCTAACATTCCTCCCTCTTCTTATAATTAAAAAAATGTGAAGATGTTGGATTGCTTCTAATGCAAGCAAGATAAAATATATAAATGTAGGTTCACTGGACACAGTTCTTGGCAGCCATGCAAGGGGGTGAGAGAAAGAGAGAGAAAGAGAGAGAGAGAGAGAGAGAGAGAGAGAGAGAGAGAGAGAAGTAAGAGCATCAAAGTGTCTGAATTATATGGTGAAGGAGAAGTCCCTTCTCCTGGAAAGTTTAGGGTAGAGGGCAGGGGTTATGTCAGCCGTGCTCTACAGCAGATAGGGACCGAGGAATGCTGGGAGAACTTGGAGCTATTTGTCCTTGGTCTGTAGCATATCATTCCATGATTTTGTTGATAAAAAATGTATAATAGACAAAAAAATCTTCTCTGGCTACTTCTAGCTGACATTGGGGGCACTGATTTTGGGGGTAGGGAAAAAGGCTGAAATTTCAGCCAACTCCAGGTAGAGCAGGCTGTTTTGTTGCTGTCCAGGATCTGTGAGAATATCTGTGGCTGGGGCAGAAAGGACAGGTTCAGCTTGACACGGTCTGAGGTTAGACTGGAGCCCCTGTAAATAGCTGCTTTGGTGATGTCTTGAATATAGGAAACATCTGTGCCTGACAGGATACTGGAATATATATATTGGCAGAAGACAAAGTTAAGTAGGTTAGGGAGAAAATTCCTTTTAGATGTACATTTGAAACGTTTTGGGAGAGTGAGCAGAGATGGAAGGCTTGCAGCAAAGAAGAGAAAAAGCTTGAGCATAGGGAACCTCCATTTACCCAATAGCTTACACTAATTAAAAGGTTCTGTTTTGGATCTGTCATCTAAGGGCTATTGAGGCCAAGTTTGGTTGTAGAGGCATATATGCTTGGAAGCCCCAGCAGCCTCTAGGCATAAAAATTAGATCTGAAATTATGTAGGAGACACCACAGAAGAGAGCCTGGGGTATAGTGGAAGGTTGGGTTCCCATGGGTGAAGAAAAGTAAATTAGTTTTGCCAGACTCTGGGGCATCCCTCAAAGTTCAGGGGAACCAGAGATGAAATGGCACAAGCTGGAAGAGCAGGTTGTCATTAGCTGTGCCAGGGGCCATGTGGAAGACACCGAGGAGACACAGTTTCATCTTAAACTCTTAAACAGTTAACTTATCCTACGTTAGCCTTGGTCATGGTGTTCTCATCCATGGAACAAATATATGAGGGTCAAATGATGGTCAGATCTCATTGTGGGTCAAAGATTCTCTTCAAATGATGGCTTTTTAGTAACATTAGTGAGATATAATTCACATAGGGAAAATTATCTCAGTATTTTAAAATTATATTAGACAGTTGTACAACCATTAGCACCATCTGGTGCCATTTCATGCCACATCATGTTGACGCCATTTTCACTCATTCCTCTTTCTCCTCAGTTCTTGACAACACAAGAACTGATTTGCCTTTCTGTCTTCACTGATTTGCGTTTCTTGGATATTTTTGATGAGGAATGGAATCATGTGACATGTCATTCTCTATGACTGTCTTCTCTCATTTGGCAATTGTTTGAAGGCTCATCATTTCTATTGTCAAACTCATTTGTTTGTTCATTCAGTGATGGATCTTTGGGATAGTCTGCTTTTTGGATCTGATAAATGATCCTGCAATGAGCATTTGTGTACAAGAATTCAGAGAATGTATATATTTAGGATTGGAATTGGCAGACCACGTAGGATCTCAATTTCAACACTTTAAGAACTACCCTTTTTCTCGAGTGGCAAAATAACATCTGTGCCCATATGGCCTGGACCAGGATTCTGTTTTATTTGTAGCTTACTAATAACTGTTGCAGTATCTATCATGTTTATTCCAGCTACATTTCTGACTATGTATGGTATCACCTTGTGTTTTTGATCTATTCTTTTATAAAGAAACAAATGTATATTAATTGGCCATTTCTATTAATTCCTTAAAGAAATTTTTAATATCTTTCATCATACATATAGTTTACAAAACTTTCTCCCGTTCTGGAGGCTTTCTCCCATCCATTGTGGTATGGATCTTTTAACTTTATATGAAGTCAATTTATTAACGTTTTGTGTTGTCACTTGGGAAAACTCTTCCTTAATCATCATAAGTATTTTCTCATGGTTTCTTCAGTATATTTTATTGCTTTACTTCTTACATTTATATCTTACATTATATTGATTTTCTAGATTCAAGTGTGCATAGAAAATAAGGTGGCGGTATAATTTAATTATCTTGGTTACTTATAGACAGTTTCCTGCATCACTTGTTGAAAATACTGAATTGTCTTGGCACCTTTACTGAAAATCAATTTACTGTAATGATTAGTTGACAGTTAGACTTTTAACGCTACTCAATTAATATGGATATATTTATGTCAGTATCAAACTAAGATAAGATGAAATTTATATAAGCATAGTAGTAACTGTTGGGCACATAATCAGTCAACTGAAGAAAATAATAAATTGCTGAAGTCTCTTTGCACTGCACAGTAGGGCAGCTGACTTCCCTGTAATTGCTTCCTTTTAATTCATCTCATGGTAGTTTCAAATTAAACTAATGTATCAATGAAATTCCAAAATAATGAACACTTCTGGACACAATTAATTACCTGTAAGTAGTTTGATTTGGCTTTTTTCTTAGCAAGAGAATGTCTAGCTATATTATTCAAAGAGGACTGCATTGACTAGCATAAAAAAAAGCTAGAAAATTACTATGTGCAAGAAATCTCCTAAGAAAGTAGTTGCCATGGCAACTGTAGCCTCATAGACTGTGCTAGATGATAGAAAGTATGTCAGCACAAAGAAATCTTTGGATGGGCATTCTTCCCAAGAGAGACTGAACCCATGCAACAAGGATATATAAAGGAAATTATCTTCATTGGAAAAAGATCTCTTTAATATATGTTGATTTAATTTTTAATATTGATATTTGAAATGTGCTTTTTTAGTAGTTATGCTTTCACAGAGACATCTGGATAAACAGCCACATGAAAAGTCTAAATATAGTCCGAATGCAATTTAAAAGAATGTAACTATATGAAATGCCATTGCTACAGGATCATAAATTATTGCCCGGGGCTTTTAGAATAATTAGCTTCTGCTGCTGCTACTAACTGAATTGGCATTGGGCTCTCCTTTTCCTAGTTTGTGCCTTCCTTAGAGAATTTCAAATTTGTGAGTTAAGCACGGACGGTTACGGTGCTTTTGCACTAATTAGGTCATTAGAAGCAAACCTGACTGTTTCTGAAGTGTACCTTCCTCCCTAACCATTTTCAGTTGAAGAAAGGGTTTCTGTCTCCCCTGAACGAGCACTCAAAGCCTCGCTTCTCATCAGCCAAGTGTCCATCGCTCTCAAATGGCCCTGTGGAGCACAGCCTCATAACCGTTCTGCTGAAAGACACTTTTTGTCACTTGCTAACAGTAAAGCAGGTCACAAGTGCAGCTGCCTGGGCTGCTTATGATTCCTGTCATCCTGCAGCACCTCCTGCGGTCAGAAGGAGCTTTGCATAGGGCCATGGCACTTTCCTTCCTAGTGTAACTCCACGGAGGTAAACCCCTTCCATCTGGTTTAGGACATCCATGAAATAATCACCGCCCTGCCATAGACAATGACAATAAAGAAGGCATGAGTGTTATCACATAGTGAATTCTATCTATATCTTTAAAAAAAAGTCTTTTTTCTCTCTGTGCTAGAAGTAAGATTTCTGCCTCATGAAATGGATTACCTATTAAGTTTCAGCAGCATATTAAGCTGTAATATTATCTCTTAGTTCTATTATCATGACCTCCTCACAAGAACTGTAAAAGGAGCTCTGTAATTCTGAAGCTATTTAAAACAGTAAACAGTCAGCTCAGCATTATTTTTGCTGTATCATCCCAGCCAAGAAATCTGGATGATGATTTTTTTTCAAAAACTAATAGATACAGATTCCGTATTGGAAACTGGGTTAAATCTTAATGTTTAAAGTACTGCAGATAAGGATGAATCATCTCTGCCCCCAACAACTTACTGGAATGAAGAATAAAGCCACAGTGAACAGAGAGTTTGCTTGCATCCAGGCAGGACATCTGCTTCCGCATCCCTCATCAAGCGCATCCCTCATCAAGTCCATCCCCTAGCACCTCAAGCTCTGTCTTCTAGAGACAAAGAGAAGCTGTGTGACCTTCAGGGCCTCCTCTGCTTTCGCCTGTGTGTCATTAGTCTGTGTCAATATCACACTTAGATCTGCATATTGTCCCCATCAAGCTACTTCTGTGCACTGCCAGCCTTTATGAAAGTTATGTAGGGGCTTCCAGGTGGCTGGGGAAGGGGTGCAGGTGAAGGGGTTTTACAAATGTCTGCCTCTCTTCACTGTCTCATTTTGGGTTTCAATTATAAGCCTTCTGTAATTTTCAATCTGTTGTCAAGATTTCATTTGAGATGAAGCCACAGAGCCCTACAGTTCTCTATGTGGCTAGCTGGAGGTAAATTAAGGCTCTGCCATCTCTCCCTAAATCCCTGCAATGACAGGTTTGTGAACAGAACAGGGACTGGAAGGAATCCATCCAGCCCTGAATGCCACAGCCTGGTAAGCCAACCTCTTCTCTGAAACAGTTCTTCTTATCATCGTTCTAACTGTCCCTTAAAAGCACTAGGGATAAAATAAAGACCAATATATGCAGAGCATCAAGGAAAGGAGAGCTAGAATTATTTTTGCTTTATTTATACATGTAATAATGGAAATACAAAATTTGAGGTTATTCCTCAATTTTTCCTTCCCAAAATTGAGGGTCTGAGAGCCTCCCAACCCCTCAGTCATTAACATAGGTGTGTTGTTTACCTGGACCCCGATCTCCTTCTTTCTACATCTAGACTTGTGTGGGAGCCCACCTGTATCCATTCCTAGCTCTACAGTATTTTAAAATGCAGCCAAATCTGTTTACCTTGTACTCAAACTATTCTATCTTTGGGATTCCCACTATATTTTAAGTATCTTAGCTTGTGTAACCATAGTTTTTTAATAACCAAAAGAGATTTAGCTTCGTATTTATTTATAGTATACAAAGATGTAAATATATAAGCATACATTTGGGTTAGCCAACTTTTATTTACTGTGACAAAATAATGAGGAATTGTTGAGTATAAAAATCAGTATGCTAGGTCATATTGCCATACTTATTCTAGGTGACATGGGTGTGATAGACACAGTACATTTTACTGATACTTTCAAACAAACGAAACAGTAAGTTGTAGTAATAGAATATGGCTTCAATTTTAAATACACTCAGGCGTAATGCCTCTGTGTGCAGGCAGGTGGTGCGCTCAGAGACGTTAGAATCTACATTTACTTCTTCTTATGAGCCCTTAAATGAAGGTGTACAGGTTGAACAGGCATTTGATTTTGCCAGTTCTCAGAACACTAGTGTTGAAGGGCATAAATTGAAGGTCAGGTTGAGCTCTTTGAGGTCTAAGGTTATTTCCCCCAGGCTCAGGACAGGCATACTACCAAACCCATACTCAGTGAATGGTCATTCACCCTAAAGTCAGCATCGTTTTAATGACCAATTTTAAATTCGGTACAAATATAATGTAAGAAACGAATAAGAGAAAATGCAAAGAGACTCATGCAAGTATCTACCTGCAGAATAGGAATGCAGTTTCAGAATCATCCAGTATACAGCCTTGAGGCTGGAGCCACAAAGTGCTGGTGAGAAGCACAGAATGAGGTAGGAGAGAAATCTCAAGTGTTGAATGGAATCTGTGAGGAGGGCAGGTGACCTGCATGGCGCCTTATACTTCTATAGGAATCTGGCTCGTAATGCTGCTCTGAATTTTCATCTCAAACACAGCATGGTGTACTTGGTTTAAGGTACAGTAATGGTTCCTTTTCTTAGGAGCAATGACGCCAAGCTATGGAGAAAGTGCTCAAGATTGACAATCACCCCTCTTGAGTGGCTACATTTCTACTTGCTGTGCTAATTAAACTACAGTGTTGTTATTATTTATTTATTTATTTATTTATCTCAAGTTGTCTGCATAATGGATGACAATTTTGGCCAATGAGACTAGAGATCTTTTTGCTTGTTTGCTTTGGATTTGATTTGTTCTATTATTTCTGGTGTGCTTTTGGCATATCAAGGTTAAGCTTATTTTCAGGTACTTCCTGCCTGTGGTGTTGCTATTAGTAACGGAGTCTTCTGATTTACCAACTGGATCCAGCAGACTCTGTGTGTGTCTCATCTCTGTGTGTGTGTGTGTGTGTGTGTGTGTGTGTGTGTGTGTGTGTGAAACAATCATTAAAAGTAGAGGTCAGGAATTGTAGAGGGAGTCTGAAGAGTATCAGAGCAATTAGAGCAGAGATAAGGAGGGATGGAAATCATGAAAATACAGGATAAATGTGGGAAAATTCTAAAAAACTGTAATTATATTTTTTCTCTTCAAATATACAATCACATGTAAGAATTCATTAACAGAATTGGAAAAGCTTGACAAAAACATTTTTATATAAGTAATTTTGATATATTTTCCTTAATTTCAAACAGTGCTAAATACAGGAGTTCATAATATGGGGTCTTCATCAGCTCTCCTGCCCTGCTATAGGGAGGTAACTTGAGTGTTTTCCTCTTGGCACATTTCAGTGTTTTGAGACAACAGAATAGAAAACTTTGGAGAAACAGAGGTCTATCTATAACTTAACATAGGATAAGAATACTTTTGTCTGATTATAAAGCTGCATGGATGCTTATGTTATGTATACAGTGAAGGGATACTAGTCTGATCTCATGTTTTAAAATAATAACATACTTATGAATTATGTCTGATGACTTGAGCATGCATCAGAATGATCCATTGATTTTTGTTCATTTCAGAGAAATGAAGCATAGGTGGATTTTATTACTTAATAATATTCTGATTTTTAGTGAGCTATCTTCTGACAGTATGCATTTGACATATATATCAGGTTCTGTCTTTGAATGGAATTTCACCTAGGACTTTGTTGAAGAGCTTGTTTTATATTCTCTGTATGTTTGTCCACTTACCCCTTTTGTATTCACAGGATTGACACTGGAGTCATCCTCAACATGAAGAGCTTGATGTGGCTGTCTGTATCTATAAGTGCTACAATAATTCAAGCAGCATTAAAATTACCAGACTTTATGACATTTCGAAGCTCTGGCTTTGAATTAATCTGTGTCAGGTACTTGGGAGATTACAGGTGGATTACAATTTTTTTCTCTTTCGTGGGAAAATCAATTATCCGTTTAGATTTGTCTGTTTTCAGGTCAGTTTCAGAAGCTTTGCAACATTAGTTCTTTTACGGCTTTTCCAAAGTGTGTGAGTGCCCCTGAAATTTACAGTTTCCGCCGTGTGTTTAGTAGTCATCTAGGGTTCCCAGTTAACACATGCTCTACTTGGTTTTCATATTTTCTGAAGTTATTGTAAAATATTCATGACTCATATTTGTCTATGGCTATATGTGTAATGATTTTGACCTATCCCATATTTGGATGCTTTTTGGATTATTACACTTTTGTTAACTTTCAGTCAGTTGATTAAATACTACGTCCTCCCTCTTTTTAAAAAAATCGTTCTGCTTATGTGGTTGTATGTGTGTGTGCATGCGTGCAAGTGTGTGTGTGCTTGTGTGTATGTATGTGCATGTGTGTTCTGAGTCTGAGCACATGTGTGCCACAGATCATGTGTAAAAGTTCAAAGACAAACTCCGGTGTTCACATTTTCTTTTTACCTCTTGGAACAGAGTCTTCTGTTTTTGGCTGTGTATCCATCCCAGGCACTTTGGCCAGGAGGTTCCGGAGATTTTCCAGCCTTGGCCTGGCAATCTCAGAGAAGTGCTGCAATTACTTTTGTACACTGCAGAGTCCAGCTTTACATGGTCAGGATTTGAACTCACGTCCTCATGCTTGAGGACAGCTGCACAGGAGCAGAGCCAGTCGTGGAGTGTGGTCCTTTTGGGGCTGCCTCAGACTGAAAACTGACTGTCTGTGATCCAGAGGCCATAGACTGCCTATAGCTCCTCTGCTAAGAATGGGATCTCAGGAGCCCCTCTCCACTCTGTGCTGGAATGTCCATGTTGAAGCCATCTCACAAGTTTTTTTTTTTATGTATTAATGTATAAAACTATGAACATTTCATGAAAAACACTATATTATTTATATCTCACTGTGTTATATATTTTATTATCATCTTAAATTTAAGTACATAGTTATTTCTTAAATTGAATCCAGAAAACTTTCAGTTTACGCCGGGAATTACTATGGTTTTGTGGATCTTTGTTCTTGATGACATACTGATAGGAATGTATTTTCTCTGTACTTTTGAGCTCTTTAATTTGTTTTCTTTGAGGCTCAGTGAGCAATAGATTCTTAGATAAAAAGAAGATAGTGTTTTGTTTTGTGTCTTCTCAGAAAAAATACCTTTTGTGTAAATAAGAATGTTCACTTATTCACATTTACCAATACGGAGTTTTGGTCTTTGTGTTTTAATTGCCTGCTCTTCACAGTTACGCAAAGGGTTCTGTTTTGTAGTCTGGGTCTTTTCACTTTATTTTTGTATGTGTTTTCTTTTGTTCTGGAGTGCTTTGATTCTGTTTTGAAAGATTATGATTCTTTTGGGATTTTTTTGTTAACATATCATTTCTTTCTTGGTAGAAAGACTTTAAGGATAATCTCTACTAATCCATGCCTCAAATAACATTGAAGTAGCACATCGCCCTTTCATCATTCTTCTGTTCTTTTTTTTTTTTTTCCTCTGTTGCTGCTAAGCTTTGGTAAATAATGTTTCTTTGAGTCTTTAGCTATTTGTTTGTTTGATTGTTTTTCTATTGCTCTTTTTGCTTTGGGAGCTTATTTTTATTTATGATAGTTTAAGAAACCTATCTTTTATAGACTCATTTTATTTCAGATTTAAAAAATTATCTTCCTTTTTTTAACCAATGACCTCCACAGTATTTTTCATAAATTATACATATACTTACAATGTGTTCTAACAATATTTTTATATATTACCAACAATCTGAAGGTTTTGATTTCTTAGTAGCTTATGACACACAGTAAAGGAATTATCCCCACACACATTCAATGTAACTCTTTCAACTCACTTACTATGTATATACACATATATTTTAGGAAACTTCTACTAGGTTTCCCTATGGCCTTTTCAGATCTTTAATTTTCATTTTTTTCTCCCATTTCCCATTTTCTACCATGCCCTGCCTTCTCCTGCTCACTGAACCCTCTCTGCTTCATCATTCAGCTCACCACATTCTCACCACACACGCCCTGCTACCCTCCCTGAAGCTGTGTACACCCTGCTCCTATTTCCCCTCTCCTGACCTTTGTGGGTCCTCCAAACACCCCCCCTCCACATGTTCAAAGCTATGATCCATATTTGAGAAAGCACATGTAATATTTCTGTTTCTGAATATAGGTTACCTTACTCTGAGTGATTATTTCCTACTGTCCCCCCTGCTTGCCTGCAAATTTCAGAATTTCACTTTTCTTTACAACTGAATAAAAATCTATCTATCTATCTATCTATCTATCTATCTATCTATCTATCTATCTATCTATCATTTATCTACCTACCTCAGTTGATGGTCAATAATAGAATAGAATTGAGACTGCGAACATAAGCCTTATAGCCAGCAGATTTTTGTTGAAAGGAAAGCACCCTCCACAAGTGACTCTGAACAAACTGAGTCTGCGTCAGATGAATGAAACAAGACCCTGCCTTTCACCCTGAACAAAACTGAAGCCTAGACGGAACAAAGGACTTCAGCCGAAAACCTGCTATCTTAAACCCAATAGAGGAGAAAGAATGGAACACACTGAAATTCTGAGTCACAGGCAAAGACTTTCTGAATAAGATTCAAGTGGATCAGAAAGCAATAATTGAGTGAGAGGCTTCTGTGCAGAGATGGATACCAGCACTTAGTGAAAAGCCAGCGCACACAAGAGAAATAATCTTTACCAACTGTACAACTGATAGAATATTGGTGTTTAGATATACAACTAACTAACTAACTAACTAACTAACTAACTAACTAACTAACTAACTAACTAACTAAAGTAAAATAAAATAAAAACCTAAGACCCAAGAAAACAAGCAACCAAGTCATAAAATGGGCCATGGAACTGAACAGAGGTCTCAAAAGAAGTGAGGCAAATGGCTATGGAATATTTTTTAATGTTCAATATCCTTAGTTATAAGGGGAATGAAATTCAAAACTATGTTTAGACATCACCTTACTTCACTAATAATGGCTTAAATGAAAAACAAACAAATGAAAGTAAATGCTGATTCATATGCGGGAGAGAGGAGCACTTATCCATTATTTGTGGGAACTTCCACTATAAAAATCAGTGTGCTTGATCAACCTTTAACCTCTAACGGCTAAACAGGTCAGTCATATGACACAGCGCTATCATCCCTGGACAAGTTCTCAGAGGACTCTGTCTTACTACAGAGACACTTGGTCATCTTTCTTCATTTCTACTCTACTCACAATAGCCAGAAACACGCACAGGCACATGCCTGGGCCTGCTCACGTGTATGCATGTGTACATGCAAACACACAAATACAGACACACACAAGCAGGTGTGTGCATCATATACAGGGACACATACCCACGGACGTGTGCACATGCAATACACAAACATGCAGGTGTGCACATGCAGGCACACACACACACACACACACACACACACACACCTCTTTTTGTCATGAGATTCTCTCAGGGAAGCAGAAAGTTCTTGCTCTAAGCCATGCTCCATAGCTCCTTCCAGCTTCTTCGTTCATGGGCATACACTGACAGGGAGTTATCTTTCCACAGAGAACAGATATGAAAATATAAAATGACTTCCTCCAGGCCACAAAATAACGATCTGATTCTATCAGCTGCCAGCATTTCCAGTCCTCAGTAGAACACTCTGTATGACTTTCTCACCCTGCCTTCCTGGGGACCTGATTGCTCTGGAGTTCCTAATTCAGTCCGGATTTGATTGAAGCAGCAATGCCCCAGAATCTACAAACTGAAAGGATTGTATGCTTTCTTAATTAAAAGAAAGACTTCTCATTATATATGTGTATATATATATATATGTGTGTGTGTGTGTGTGTGTGTATAAACTATTAATCATCACAAAATTACAGATCTTTGTTATTTTGACATACTAAGGTTTTTAAGTTAATCATATGTATTCCACATGAATAAATTTTAAATATTCAATTCATCAAATCATAAAGAAACTAACAAAATGTGCTGCCAACAAAAGAAGATAGATATTTAATTTTAATGATCACATATATTATATATCATGTATATGATATACATCATATATACACATACTATATATAATCATTCATATTATATATAATATATATACATATATATGATCCTTCAAATTCACTCAAATCCTCTTCTGCATATGTGTGTGTGTGATTCTCTCATCAAAACTCCAAATTGTACCTAGGCGATGCTAGCCTAAGAAACTGGATGAGGATTCTGGGAGCTTGGTAACGTAAATGAAGATCAGTATCTCACACTGGTCTTTGTTCTTGTAAATCACGTTACTTTCCAATACACTAGATGGATCTTGAAAAGTCTCTGTATTTTATGTAACTGTTCAAAATTCAAGCCGAATATTTAACATGGAGAGCTGGAGGGATTGCACAGTGGTTAGGGACCTTTGCAGCTCCTTCAGGGGACCTATGTTCAGTTCTCAGAATCTCCATGTGGCTTTACAGGCAGCTGTGACTTCAGTTCCAGGGGATCTGACCTGTTTTTTTTTGCCTCATACATGTAGAACGAAATTGAAAAAAATGCAGAATCTTAGGGGAAAAAACACTAACATTGAGATACTCTAAAATTAGGGAAATGTTGGAATTTGTCTTTACATTTCCTATTTCCTAATTTGTTAAGACTAATCAGAAAGCATTCTGACCGTGGTGCCCTTGCCTTTCCCCTTATCTACATTGCATCTTTGCATTTTTTTGAGGATTAATAAAAGACTGGGGTCTCAATTTTCCACTTAAAAAATGACAATTATTTATATTGCTAGGGCTTCCCATTGTTATTTTCTGTCATGGTCAAGAACATCACCACGAGGTAAGTTCACACTGCTCTGTTTTTGAGCTGCGTCTCAGAATGCTGAGTGCTAAGTTGAGACTCTGGACGCAGTTTCCATGCTGGCTTCATGTATTTTTAAAGTTGTCTGAAAATCGTCCCTGGAAACACAAGTCTGGCTTGTCATCTGCTTTTTGTTTCTGCGATTTGCAGACATGGATGGTCTGGGATGCTAGAAGAATGTCTGCATCTTCCCAAATCAAGGAGTGGATGAAGATGTGAGGACCACATGAAAAGACAAAGCTTATGGCTGAGTGGCGAGGCAGCAGTGACGTTTAAATGGCTTATTACTTATGGAAATCTACCAGTAAGATCTCAGAGAAGAGTGGGCATTCATAGTCATAGCACCTATTGTCAAGGGTCACAACTGGTTGTAAAAATAAAGGTCTCAACTTTCTTTTGTTTCTTTTAAATTTAAGAAGTGTTATTCTCAGAAGGAAGTTGCCTCCCCCCCCCCCCCGGTGGATTTCCCTGTTTTGGGTCCCTACTCTTGGCCTCATTCTTCAGTGGATAATTAAGAAAGAAGCAGACTGCTGAGGAGACACTGTGTTATCCAATACACTAAAGGTCACAGTGGCTCTGGACTCTCAACTCTCAACACTAATGTTTTTGGACAGAAAAAGCCAAGACACAGGTTTGAAAGTTAGAACACGTGTGTATCAGAGAGTAGTTAAAATGCACTCTTAGTTTATCCAAGAAATGTATTCTAGTGCTCATTTTGATTTTTTTTGAATTCTCAAATTTCATGTTTTCTGAAGTAAGACAAATTATATCCTGAAAGTACAGCTTATATCTCCTAAAGGTACAATATGGTGACTCAGTAAATATTATGCCACAGGCACAAATCATGGTCTAGAAAAGCATTGACTTCATCACTTCAAGGTATCCTGTTTGAGGCTTGAGAAGTCACTTAAAATATTATAGAGCATCAAAGCCATTTATAACTACAGCTGTACTGCGATTCTGTTTAAGGAATCCCTTGTCATGGAGACTGCAACTCATCAGCAGAGAAACACTCTAAATAAAGGCTTCAGAAGAAACAGCTGTTCAGCCTATAAATTCATGTGAGACAAATTGACTGTGTGGAATTAAAGTTTTCATTACTATCTCCTAATAAACTGAAAAAAGGGACTATACCACAAAATTGTTCTATTGAAATAAGCATAGAGACTTGCTTTCAGTTCAACATTGTATTTAAATGTATTATATCCTTTCAATCTTTCAATAATTAGAAGATAGTTTATACGGAGTCTTAGTGGCTTTATTGTCAAATTAAACATGATGCAAGCTTTATTAAAAGGCTTAGATACAGCGAAGCAGGTAGCCTGGGAGGGGTTGGCTGCTAAAGAAAGATTCCTGACCAAGGCTGATGCAGTCTTCTGTCTCCTGAGGCTGAGAGTAGGCTGGCACCCTACAACACTGTGGGCTGCTGCTGCTCAGCTTCTCTTACTGTAGTTACAAAATTAAGAGCTAAGCTCATTTTAGGAGCTTTTGGTCAAAATAACATAAGACACATGTTTGCTGTGCAATAAAGCTCAAAATAAATACATGCTGAAAAGATTAAGCTTGCCACTGAAAAATCTTTTTCCAATAAAAATAAGGCTTTGTAATGCACTGTCCATTCCTATTCCTGATTAGGACTTAAGAAGTAATTTAAGTATTAATCTGCAGCTGGTAGACAAATTTAGCCACTCACAAGTATGATGGGTGATTGCCTTTTAGCATTGTCATGTTTCAAATATTAACTGATTACAATTCAAGATTTTGTTGTGAACACTGTTTTGTCAGTTGTGATTTTTTTCCTTTTATAGTAATGGAGCCAAGTTAGAGTTTTCTAGGCTCCCGGGATAACCAGCAACACAGCGTATCTAAAGAGTTTCATTAGATTGCTGGCTAAGTGTATTTTCAATTATGTTACAGAACTGTTTCTTTAATAAAGATGTCTTTATAATGGATCTAAGGAATCCCAGACAAGCTGAGCTCTCTAGAAGACTCTCAGGACAGCCAAGCCACTGAGCTTCCTGAAAAAGATAGAGACTAGCCAAATTGCCCAAGGAGCCAAAAGCCAACCTGCTGAGCTGCCTGCCAGTGATGTGAGTGTGCTGCCGATTAGCAGCCTTCAGGAGCTAGCACCCACGCTGGGGTGGGCTTTGGATGATGCAGCTGTCATTTCTTTCCTGTAAGCAAGCCAAACAAACTCATTAATTCAGTAGTTGGACTTTGTTGCTATCCGTACTTTAGTTAGACCTGTTCCCTACCTTGAGTGAGTAGATAGCCGTTCATGTCTCCTCAGAAATAGTGTTAAGCAATACCTATTTACAATCTCGTTTGGGAAGTAGAATACATAAACTAGACATTATACGGTGCAATGAGCAACTGGCAAATGAACTGATGGTATAATGGATTTAAAATAGATTTTCTTTTCAGTAAAGAAGGTAAAGAAAGCCCTTATTAATTAAAAAAAAATCAATGTACCCAGTAAATATTCATTGGCCATTACTAATAACAAAAAATATTTGGATGCTAGAAACACTAGAATTAAGAAACAATGATTTTAGAGTAAAATGCTCTCAGAAAGTAAACAATTAGAATGTAAGTTGCAAAAGAAAATTCTGCAAGTCCCAGAGATGTCAGGAATGATTTTAATGCATTATTGATGAGTCTGTGGTTTAGAAAAAGTGGCAAGCACAAAAGTTGACTTTTAAAAAGAAGTTCAATGTTCTCGTCACAAGATATGTGTGGAGAACAAAGACAGAAGAGGTAGGGGTGAGTTGCTTAAAGTTGCAGGCTTTGTTATTATTATTCAGGAATAATAAAGGCAACGTATTAGATGCCTAGGAGGAAGGGGCACCTCAAACCTCACAACCACTCATGGCAGCGTAAGGCAACCCCAGGGAAGGATGAGGAGGATTGAAGAGTCATGTACATTAAGCCAGCTTAGTGGGTTCAGGATGGGCTACTGAAGATATGTTCTGGCAGCCTGAGAACAGACTTGCAGCCCTCCCAAGCGTCTCTTCTCTTTCAGTTCTGTCCACATGCATGTGATAATATTTCTCCTCACTCTCCCCCGTGCGCTTTTCCTCACTGATGCAAGCTGTCTTAACTAGAAGAAAGGTGGGTGGGGCAAGCTTGGCCTAGGCTTTGTTCTGACACAGTCTCTCCCTCCTCAGTATTTACCAAGATAGCATTTGCCAGAGAATGAGATGTGCTTTACGTCATACACAGTACCAACCTTGCATGCAAAATGCAAAACACAATCTTCTCCTTTACTCTACAAATACCACCCAAATAATAACGAAATTTCGGGCTAGAGTTTTCAAAATCTGTTTATTCTGAAAATAAAAGCACAAAATCTCTTTAGGAATTTTTGCTTAAAGGCAAAGTAATTTCAAGTTTCATGAAACATACTAACTTAGCATTAAGCAAATGGATGAAATGTATGTATTTCCGGCACATACTTTGTTGGCGTCTCAGGTTGGCACATGCTGTCCTTAATGGCATCTTTCAGCTTTGTGACATTAATCACTCTGCAGATATTGTCACCTGGCAGGTGGACTTGGTATCATTCTTTTCATCTGAAAGACTGGGGACATACAGGTTTCTTCCCTGGAGCTGCATTAATTTTTCATCTGTAAAAACAGCTAGTTTGCACAGGCTACCTTACATTTTTAGGTCTAAAAAAGCAAATAATTATAGACTTGTGCATCACTTCTAAAACTCAAATTTTTATTTTGTTCCATTTCCAAATATTCCAGGCATTATGACATGGCCTTTAAATATCATTAGGGAGAGAACTTCTAAAATATTTTCAAATACATATTTAGATGTAGTGCATTATTTTGAAGTGCATTTCATATCCTAGGCAACGCTTAGATCTTATGATACAGGAATGGGGATTCCACTACCACAGAAATCTGTGCTATTAATTTTTGCAGCATATCAATCATGATTATTTAAACATTTCCATTTCTCCTAAATTGGGAATATATGTAAATGATATTATGTTTTCTTGCATATACAATGTATTCCCCCACTCATCTCAGCTCCAGTAGGGCATCTGCAGCTGCCAAGAGAAAAATGTTCAAGATAGGCAGCACGGATGGGGCGTTTTAACAGAATGTAACAGCTGGAGAGCAGGCACTTTATAAGGGACAGTTGTCCCCACGCGCTTTGCCTCCTTGGCTTGCAGCTGCTTTGCTTGTAGTTGTGGATACAAAAGCCCGATCCCCTCTTCAAAACTCTTTCTTCTTCCCTCATCCTCCTTCCACTTTTGTCTCTCAAATTCACCCAGCAATACCCACAAACTCCCGAAAGTGAGTTTGTGGAAATTTTGCACTACATAGCTAATGAAAGAACCAGTGATAAAGTAAATTCAAAACATTAGTATTTAAGAGAAATATTAAAATGATCAAGAAATTAGGAGATTAATCCTGAGCTCTACTAGGTGAATGGTTTACTAGGAAATCAACAATATCTACCCAAGAGGAATAGCCCATTGATAATTAATTTAGTCATCTGTTTTGTCCAAACTCTGTAAGAATTATTGAAAAAAATCCAACCAAATTAAAAGGAATCAGTAGCATATTATCAATATAAACAATCATTACTTTCCCCACAAACTTTTAAGGATCAAATTAAGCACCTGGGAACACGGGCTTTATCTACAGAATTCTCCTGGAGTGCTATCATGAATGCCTGAAGCAAAATCCTAAGCAGATGACACGAAACAATAATCCCTATAAAATAAGAGGAATCCATGTAGTTGTGTGTAGATAAAGCTACATTTTTGATACTAATGGAGAAGACAATTAAACATACTCTACTCCTTGTTTGGGGGCTGATTTCACCAGTTTGGTATTTATTTTCACACTTGACCCTGATCTGTGTGAGTCTTAAGGAATAGCAAGCAGGCTAACAATGAGCACCTGCCAGCATTTGCTGCAGGATGTGGTATGTGGTAAAACATGGAATATTAGTTCTTTATTTTCACCATTTCCTTCACACAAAGCAGCAATACTTTGCCAAACTCAAGGTATAAACGATAGAAGACGCTCTATTTGGTTATTTTCTTGGCTGGTCACCAGAGAAACACATATATTTTTAAGGCTCTAGTCTGTCCTTTGACAGTTTCATAAAAAATGTCACCCACACAGGTTTAACCCACGAACTCCCAGTCTGAGAGTGACTCTCACTAACACTGTTTTTTTTTTTTTTTTTTTTTGTGATCCAAAAAAACAAGGACATAAAGTGGTCTTCTACATGCCTGGCTGCCTTTTGGATTTCTTTCTTTTTTTTTTTTTAAACTTTTTTTGTTTTAATTTTTATTAATTACACTTTATTCACTTTGTATCCTCCATAAACCCCTCCCTCTTCTTCCAATCCCACCTTCCCTCCCCCTTCTCCACGAATGCCTCTCCCCAAGTCTGCTGATAGGGGAGGTCTTCCTCTCCTTTCTTCTCATCCTAGTCTATCAGATTTGATCAGGAGTGGCTGCATTGTCATCTTCTGTGGCCTGGTAAGGCTGCTCCCCTATAATGGGGAAGTGATCAAAGAGCAGGCCAATCAGTTCATGTCAGAGACAGTCCCTGTTCCCATTACTATGGAACCCACTTAGACACTGAACTGCCATGGGCTACAACTGTGCAGGGGTTCTAGGTTAACTCCATGCATGGTACTTAGTTGGAGTATGCGTCTCTGGGAAGATCCCTGTGTTCAAATTTTTTGGTTCTTTTGCTTTCCTTGTAGAGCTCCTGTCCTCTCCAGATCTTACTATTTCCCACTTCTTTCATAAGATTCCATGCACTCTGCCCAACAGTTGGCCATAAATCTCAGCATCTGCTTTGATAGTCTGCAGGGCAGAGCCTTTCAGAGGCCCTCTGTAGCAGGCTCCTAGGTTGTTTCCTGTCTTCTTTTTCTTCTGATGTCCATCCTCTTTGCCTTTCCGGATGGGGATTAAGCATTTTATCCAGAGTCCTCCCTCTTGATTAGTTTCTTTAAGTGTACAGATTTTAGTAGGTTTATCCTATATTATATGTCTATATGAGTGAGTATATACCATGTATGTCTTTCTGCTTCTGGGATAGCTCACTCAGGATGATCTTTCCAGTTCCCACCATTTACCTGAAAATTTCATGATTTCCTTGTGTTTCATTGCTGAGTAATATCCATCATCTTCAAAACAAAATGACAGCCTACAGATTGGGAAAGAATCTTCACTAACCCTCTATCTGACAGAGGACTAATATCCAGTATATATAAAGAACTAAAGAAGTTGAAAAGCAACAAATCAAGTAATCCAATTAAAAAATGGAGAACAGAGCTAAACAAAATTCTCAATAGAGGAATATCGAATGGCAAAGAAACACTTAAAGAAATGCTCAATGTCATTAGCCATCAGGGAAAAGCAAATCAAAACAACCCTGAGATTTCACCTTACACCCATCAGAATGGCCAAGAAAAAAACTCAAGTGACAATACATGCTGGAGAGGTTGTAGAGAAAGGGGAACCCTCCTCCACTGCCAGTGGGAATGTAAACTTGTACAACCACTCTGGAAATCAATCTGGCACTTTCTCAAACAACTAGGAATAGTGCTTCCTCAAGATCCAGCTACACCATTCCTAGGCATATATCCAAAAGAGGCTCAAGTACACAATAAGGACATTTGCTCAACCATGGGTGTAGCAGCTTTATTTGTAATAGCCAGAAGCTGGAAACAACCAAGATGCCCCTCAACTGAAGAATGGATACAGAAATTGTGGTACATCTACACAATTGGATTTCTTTTGTTTCTTTCTCTGTGAATTGTTGGTCACTAGACATCACAAATGACAGCTTTTTCAAATCACATCTAGTGAAGTTAGATAAAATAAATTTGCCTCAAGGAAGAGTTCTTAGGTTTTTATATGAGGACTTGGAGTAGTTTTACTTTATTTTAGAACTTCCTTAGAACAGAAGGGAGTTTCTGATTTTGTTTTGTTTTGTTTTTTTTAATAAATACTGACCGAAGAGCACCACCTCTCTTCTGTGAAAGCTCTCTCTAATTTTAAGGCAGTGACAGATGCTCAGTTACACTTCAGCAGTGCTCCATTTCTGTGTGCCTTCTCCGTTAGTTCTGGGCTCCTCCTGGCTTACTCCACAAGGAACAGCACTTACATACACAGCAGCACATAGGCATGTACACAGCATCATCCTGAGAACCATAATTGGCCTTTTGTAGACGTCTGAAAAACCTGAGTGTTTTATAAGTAGTATACGTGTGTCTTCTCTTGGACTAACTAGTGAACTTTTGGGCACAATGTCAAATTTTCATATTAGTGTGATGCTGAGTCTGTTGCAAGTTAATATCATGGCATTTATGCATTTATTTAGTTCAGCCAAAGTCAGGCACAGCGACTTTTTACAACAGAGGAGACAAAATATACTTATCAAGGAGTCTGGCAAGATGACTCAGTGAGTGATCAAGCCATTTATACTTCCATATCATGTCTTTGAGGGAATTCAGGATAGGAACTCCAACAGGGCAGGAACCTGGAGGCAGGAGCTGATGCAGAGGCCATGAGGGGTGCTGCTCACTGGCTTGCTCAGCCTGCTGTCTTATGGAACCCAGGACCACTGTAAGGCTTGCCAGGAGTTCAATCCCAGGAACCCACATGGTAGAAGGTGAGAACTGATGCTTGCAGGTTGACCTCTGACTTAAAAATATATATCAGTGGACTTGGAGAGGGGCAGAGAGGAGTTGAGAGAGGGAGGGTGGGATTGGGAGGGAATGAGGAAGGGGGCTACAGGTGGGATACAATGTAAACAAACTGTAATTAATATAAAAAATAAAATGAGTAAATCATTTTTTAAATGTGTTTATCAGCGTGAAACCAGAGCATGATAAACTTAATGTATGGTTCATACATATTTTTAATGAAGGTTTGGTGTTTGTACTGGCTGGTTTTATGTCAACCTGAACAAGCTAGAGTCATCAGAGAGGAAGAAGCCTCAGTTGAGGAAATGCCTCCACGAGATCCAGCTGTAAGGCATTTTCTCAATTAGTGATCAGTGGGGGAGGACCCAGCCCATGGTTGATGTTACCACCCCTGGGCTGGCAGTCCTGGTTTCTATATGAAAGCAGGCTGAGCAAGCCATGATGAGCAAGCCAGTAAGCAGCACCCATCCGTGGCCTCTGCATCAGCTCCTGCCTCCAGTACCCTACCTGTTTGAGTTTCTGCCCTGGCTTCCTTAAGTGATGTGATGTGGAAATATAATCCAAATAAACCCTTTCCTCTGTAACTTGCTTTTTGGTCGAGGTGTTTCATCACACACTAAGACAGTCTATCACAATCGTACAGCAATTGCCCAGCAAGAATGCATGCAGCTATAGTTTGGGTCTCTGGTACCACATAAACAAACAGATACAAACAAGTTGAAACGTAGTTTCATAGTTCTCCAACACCAGAAGATTCTCAGCAAGTGCTGGGGGAGCTGAGGTTCTTGGGAGCATGGAGCTAGCCAAGGTCATAACAGAGTGGAGGTCTATGAGCATGGGTCCTCATTCTCTCCCCTGCTGTAGCCAGGCTCTTACCCAGGATTTCCAAATAGAACATGTTTGCCTCTAAATTTAATCTGATTCAAAGTAAATTTACTGAACTCTTACTCCTCTCAAAGTTGTGTTCTAACTGGATTACCAAATGAGTGTTTGTAAAAATTAAATTAAATCTCTATTTTTTTCTATTCCACTAATGAGATTATATCAGGATACCCCAGTTATCTTCACAGGAACAAAAGACCTAAGTCAAACCCCAGGAATATAGGTGTTGGCATAGGACTGCTTCTCCCCCAGAATGCTGACTCACTCTTGATGATGGGTGCAATAAATATGTATGGGCAGAGTCTGTTTTGTTTCTGTTTCTTTTTTCTTTTGCTGGAAGCCCTGCAAGCATTTTTGGTGAAGCTGAACATGTCGTGAATTTCCTGGCAAAGAAAGATGTGCTGACACATGCAGAGAACTGAATCCCACAATGATCTGATGTGTGTAATTTTGAAAGCATTCTTACCCTTATCCGATAGTGTTATATGTAGTGGTTTCCTTAAAAACTCAGTTATGTAAACATGTTTTTTGTTATAATCCCAAGTTTGTGATATGGAGATGCTTTTAGTTTGTCCACAGCTGATAACAGGCTCATGCAGAGGGGTATGCTCTGTGCCAGCTAGAACCTGCCTCATATGGGAGTGTGGTCTGGGCCAGCTGTAGAGACTTTAACTCTGAGGACTCAGAGAGGCTGTAAATACAAGAGCCCAGAGAGAGCACAGGAGAAGACTTCAAGGAAATGGACACAGGAGGAGAAAGGCTGCTTGTTCTTCCTGCTGTGTTTGCTCTTTGCTGTTCCTGGACTGTTAGATATTCTGACAACTGAGATCGGTATTTTCCATAAGACCCTGATGACCCCAATCAGCCAGAACTAAGTCTAAAGAAGTTTAAGTCCCTTTTCCCTTCTAACCTTCTTTCTCTCCTACCTAGGGTTGGGGGTTGGAAGGGAGGTAAATGCTTAAGGAACTCCAGATAAAGTAGAGTTTACAAAATAGTGCCTACAGTTGCATGTCCAGGTTATACCACTGGAACTTCGCATTGCTTTCTTAAATGATATCAAAACTGCATTCAGCGGCTAGAGAGATGGCTGAGTGGTAGAGTACTTGCTGCCTTTCTGGTCCTCTTATCCAGTCCTATCTCATCAGGTGACTTACAACTGTTACAATTGAAGCTCCAGAGGATCAGACACACACAGACACACACACCACCAAAGAAACAAACACGTCCATCCATCCATCCATACATCCACACATGAAAATCTTAAAACACAAAAAGTATGTGCCATTCAATGTACCAAGTTTGAGTAATTGTAAAGAGTATATGGCTCAATGGAGAAATTTGAAGACAAATTTTAAAATATTCTGCAATCAGAATGACGGAGTTTATAAATAACTAGAGGCTCAGAGCAAGATGAATGTTCTGGGGGAACTTATGGCGTTAATACTTATATTAAAACATTTCTAAAACCAGTCAGTAATCTTCCACCTCCAATAGCTGTAAACAAGGCCAAATGAAATCCAAAACAACAAAAGAAAAGCAATGACAGAAGTTAAAGCAGACACCTGTAAAGCTGAAAAATAAGCCCATTCTTTGGAAAGATTAATAAAAGCCCATAAACTTCCTGGAGTGTGCATGACTTAAGCATATTTCAAGTTCTCAAAGTTAGATGGAAAATAGGATATCACTTAAGGAAAGAGTGGAGATGAGTGATAATACAGGAACGTTCTGAACAATGATATCCCCACAGTCTGATATTTTAGATGAAATGCGCCAATCTTGGGTAAGTGAGGGGTTCGGTAATTCGAACTGGAGGCTGTGCAAGCACACCGCCTGTTCATAGGCCTTAGAAATTGGTTTGTGAGAGGGTGGAGCAGTGATTCTCAATCTGTGGGTCGCAGCCCCTTTGGGTGGTCAAGCAACCCTTTCACAGAGGTCGTCCAAGGCCACCAGAAGACATAGAGATCTACATTATGATTCATAACAGCAGCAACATTACAGTTTACGGTTGAGGGATGTCACGACAGCATGACGAACTGTATTAAAGGGCCGCAGCATTAGAAGGTTGAGGACACTGCTGCAGAGTCTAGACAAATACTCTCCCCCAACCCCAACCCCTTGCATGATGATGCAAGGTAAAGATCCAGAGATGTTAGACTCCAGAAGCTTTAGTTTCAAGCTTTGGAGGTATTTCTCAGCTCACCACACTGTTTCCCGGCTCAAGGGGCTAGGTCAGTGAAGTGCATGCCTGCTCACTGAGCACCTCTGCAGATACAAAGCATCATTTTTACTAGTCTTCAACTTACCAGCTTGATCATGTTTCTCTTTAGCCTCTTTTTTTTTTAACTTTTGAAGTGACCATTCCTACAGAGAATAATAATAATAATAATAATAATAATAATAATAATAATAATAATAATAAAGCTAATATTCTACCATGCTGAGTTTTTTGAACTGCGGACAGCATGCCAGAAACTGTTTGGAGGTATGCGTCTTAAAATAATGAGGAAGGAGACTGCAGCAGCTGGGGGAGCTGAGCAGAGAGCAGGGAACATCCCACCTGTCACTTCCTCCTCTGGTCCTTGTCTTTTTTTTCTCGGGAGTCAGAATGGGGTTCCTTGCTTCAGAGCATGCCTAACAGCTAGGAAGGGAAGATCCTCCCAGGAGCAGCATTCTGTACCAGTTAAGAATGAAGGAATTAATTATGGAGTATGGCTATTCACTGTTGCTATGGAGATCTGTGAGACCAATGCTAAACCTCTCTCTCTGTCTCTCTCTCTCTCTCTCTCTCTCACACACATACACACACACACACACACAATCCTAGAGAGAGATGGTGGCATCTCACTTCCTATCACTAGTATAATGTCAGGTGTACAATATAAAAGTTCCTGGAAATTCTACCACCTTCATTTGCTGGAATCTGAGTATTTTTAGAAATGGCTCTCTGGGTAACAGTGCTTGCTGCTAGGCCTAACAAACAGAGTTCAAAGCCACATGGTAGAGAGAGAGAGTCAATTCCTACAGGTTTATCTCCATGTGTATTCTGTGTGACACATACACACACAGAGAAAAATAAAAATAATTAGAGTGGATTTCACTCATTTGAAACTTACATATTATAGAAACACCTTGGATAAAATACCAATAATGAGGGCTAAAATCATATTTATTGAAGAGATATTACAGAAGCGGTGTCTGCAAATTTGAATCATATCTGTCATAAACCGAGAATGTACACACACACCATCTTTTAATTTTTAGTTTAAAATTTCCTGCCTAAAATCTTTATAACCTTAAAAAACAAACAAAGAAAGCAGTTGAGGTCAAAGCCTCCAACTTCTAAAACGAAAACAAAAACAAACAAACAAACAAAAAAAACAGTTAAGAGAAGTAACTCCTTGTGTAACAGCATTTCCATTTCAAGTTTCACAGAGTTCTGTGGCTTCTGCCATTGCTTGGGGCATGTCAGCTCCCAACATGCTGTTTCACCCATAACTTACAAAGAAATACTTATAAATTTTCTTTGCACATGGAGGCTGGCAGAAATAAAACTCAGAAATGTTGGCGTTTCTATCATTACCGAGCTGAACAGAGTTATCCAGCAATGGAGAAAAATCGGTCTACAACAAGAAATGTAATGAGGGATGTCCCTTACGGTGGCCACAGCACATGGGTGCTAGGGTATTTATTCTCATGTGCAGTCCAAATGTGGCAATGATAACTTTCATACCAGTATAAAATGCAAACTTGTCAAACTTTGTCAAACTACTGAACTTTTGGGCAAGTAAGGGGATAAGGTAGTAAACGTTGGCTTAAAAAACATTGTGATAAAAATGAGTCTCAGACTGTACATAGATGGCAGATTTTGAAAATAGGTAAAATACTTTATAAGATGTTAAAATAGTTTATAATACTGTGTAGGGAGTCCAGCAATACTGCCGGCGGTTGTTTTCTTCAATAGACAGAAATACACCCACTAACGCATAGTTCCGTCTTGTCTAGACTCTAACTTAGAAAAGAAAGGAATGGCAGAGCACAGGCAGTGCATTCTAAATGTGCATTCAGTCTGATCTTACCCGGTCATCACCACACTGTATTTTTCATTTACACTTTTGGGAATAATGAATAATTCGCAGAAACATTTCTTGATTTTTAAAGAGTCTTTCTGTGCTCTGTTCTGCTTAATACTTTACTTATATATAGGAGAAGTTAAGATTTAACTCTGTGAGTATGGAACAAATACTGAAGCTAGAAAATCCACATTTGTGAGGAAATTTCACTGTGTGAATTAAGTGTTTCAAAGGCCCCTGATATTTGCTTTTCCCTCCCAAATATAAAGAGTCAAGTTTAAATATATTCTTTCCAACATTTTGATTTTTGAGAACTTGTTTTCTCTTTTCTTAAGGCTTCCATGTTTATTAGGGTGCTTGGCTTCTAGAAGTTTCTGAATGTAACAGGTACAAGGTCAGTTTTCCTGGCGGAAGATTTTGCACCTTGGTTGCATATGTACTACCCTTGTTCATTAATGATAGATGAGGTTTCATCTCTGATTATGAGGTATTTTATAAGAAGACTGACTATCCAAAGTTCCGGATAAAATAATTCACATAATGTAATAAAAGCCCCCCCCCCCAAGGTACTTGCTGCATCTGGAGACAACCGTGGAGAAGGCCTCATAACACACACATAAGAAAACAGACGTGGCGGTAATACGTCAGCGAGTAATGTGAAGAGCTCATGCCAGCACTCTCCTGAGTCCTGTACTGTTTTTTTTCTTTACTGAACCTTGGGCTGACATTCTAGTTTCTAGAAGTTTTCTGCTAATGAACTGAAACGATTCCTTTTAATGCTGCTACTAAGTGAGCTGGTGTTACTTGAATCTTTAGCTTAATGAGCTGGAGGTGTTAACAGAATGGTAAGATGTGTTCTTAGCCGAGGTGAACCTCTGGATAGACTCCCAAGATCTACCTTCATTACCAATCCCCCTGCAAAACCCAATAGCACAAAAAATACAAACAAAAGCAATCCTGTTATGGCAGCCTGTAAAGTTGTTTCCATGGTGACCACAGAAGGTAGCTATATCTAATCTCCAAGCCTTCAGGCAAACATGAAAGAGAAGCAGAAAGAACCACTGATTAAGACTGAATAGTTGTGATGAGTTTATTCCAGTAAGCAACAGTATCAGATAGAGGAAAGAAAAGCTCTCAGTGTCTTTGTTTCATTTCCTTTTGCCCTGATAAAATACCCTGACCAAGGCAGTCTCTAATTAAATGATAAATACCAAACTAAAAAAGAACTTTGAAAAGAGACCAACAACTCTGCGTTATCTCTTGTAGCAATGTCTCAGTGTGATATTCCCCTGATTTTCAAATTTTATTTTCCTATGGAATCCTAAAAACTTTATTATATATTGTGAGATAATATTTTAAGAAGTATAACTTATAATAAAAAATCTTGAAAATAAATGTTATCCTTATTAACCTTGTTGATATGAACTAAATAAAGTATTCTTTAGAGATGCATCCTCAACTAAGTGCACGGAGGAAAGTAATATGTAAATTTCTTTTACATTTAAAGTAACTCATATTTAAGTATAACGTTCATAGTGTAAGCCAATATGCTTGCTGGTTCAATCTTTTACCAAAAAGTTTATAACATTTTTATTTTCTAAAGAAGATGAGTTCCTTAGGCTTGACCAAAAATATAATTTTCTATTAGCCAACAACAAATTATATTTCTTATCATACCCTTTCTGGGAAATCTTTGCACCTCATATAATCAAATAGTTGTTATTCCTCTCATTGTTTTAGAGCTGTGCACAATTTATATAGGGAGGCTAAGATGTTCATACCTTCTTGCCAATATTTGAGATTATATTAGCAACATTAGGGGTATGATTATATAACCACGTTAAAGTATTTTGTAATACTGTTTTTCACTGTTGTTTATTCATTATATGATCAACGAAGTCTGCATTTTAACAGTGTCTCTAGGTGATTTACAAGTTCATTAGGATCTGGGAAGCGCTGCTGTAGAGAGCCAGATTCTATCCTGCCTATACTCTGAAGTGTCCATTGGCAATCTTAAGAGTTCATTTACAGCAAGTAACTAATAGCTTATAAAACTCAAATTCCCCAGTAAATAGAATCCAATTAATTGAGTATACAGATGTATTCCAGCATAACTACATTTAGGTTAGTGGTTCCGAGAAGTATTTTCTCATTCAGTACCCTTAGAATACCCTGTGCCTCTACAGATGTCAAATATCTTACCTCAACCCTTCCTGGGTGATTGAGATCCCTGGAGAGGTTCCCAGCAGTTTTCTGGGAGACTCTCACACATGCTGTAACTGAAATGATTGATTCAGATCTTCAGGGATAGTGAATCACAGCCCTTCCATATGCTTATCCAGCCCAGGAGGAGATAGCTCGTCCACAAGGACACAGCTAAATCTGCCTGATGTGTGTCATTAGCTTAGTGATGACTGATTCATGGTAGTGTTCAAACATTCAAAATGCTTCTTCTAAGTGGCTAGTATTTGTCTCTATGATGAATTCCAGTAATGATTTGTCTGTAAGAGAGAACGATTTCTAATTGCTGGCAGGCTCCAAACAGCTGTGCCCCGAGTTAATCCTGAAGGGCTTTCGAGCACTGTACCCTCATAGCAAGCTCTGAGTATCCAGCGCCATTGCCTAGTCAGATTTAAAGTATTTGTGCTGCTACAGAATATTCTTTCCGGTAACTTCCCTGTCTTTGTTCTGTTTATAGCAATTTTCATCTCCAGCCTCACAGCTGAAGTCATTGCCAGACTTAGAACAGAAAGAAGAAAGAAAGAACAGATATATTTTCTAAAATGGAAATCTAAGTTTGTTTTCTGGCCTAAAATGAACTAAAAGGTGCTGGTCATTAAAACATATCTTTTAATGAGCTTAAGACTGAACAAGGTGGTTTGGCTTATAAATCATGATTTCTGTGTACCCGTTCTAGGCCTTGTATTTAGTACCACGGTGATAACCATTGACCACAGATGCTGTAACAGATCGTCCTTGGTCAGCTGCTCTCTAAGTAATGGATATTTATTTCCTATACCTAGTTTAGAAGTAAGAGCATGCCCACTCGGTCTGGTTAACTAGTCTGCTGAGGGCTCATTCCTTGTAGCTACATTGACTGGGGACTGGTGTTCATGAATTAGCATTTGTTGCTGGAAGAGAACCTCCTTTTACTGTATCAATAAAATATTGTTAGCGCTCAGAGAGGCAGAGGCAGGAGGATCTCTGTGCCAGCCTAATCTACAAAGTGAGTTCAGGGCTACACAGAGAATTCCTGTCCTAAAACAAAACAAAACAAAACAAATTGTTACTGTAAAAAGTGCAAGTGCTTTCAGACTCTAGAAGCAGAGAATCAGACTGGCTCCTGCCTACTGTGCTTTTACTGGCTCCTTTGCTCTTTTTATGACCAGATCCAGCCCACTCCAGTGTCTGAAGACTGATCGCTCTTTTCTTACTCAGTACCTGACAGATACATTGTTACCATTCAGACCAGAGTCCTCATGGTCTCATCAACACAATGCTCCTTTGATTCTTGCTCCTTCTCTATAGTATTCTGGTGCTTCCAATGTTTCTTTCTTATTCATTTCCATGTCACCTGTTTTAGGACCCATTCTATTTTTACATCTCTTTCCCTCTAAAATAGAAGCACTGAGAGGGCTAGCAATAGTTTTGTTATTCATCATGGCTTCAAGGCTTCAAAGAGTCTGATATAGATTATAAACATGACAAAATGTATTAAGTGAATTAAAGAATGAACAAAACTTACTTAAGATGCATGCAGTCTTACTGTGATAAGCATGTTAAACTATCCTGACAGGCAATCAAATCTAATCCTCGACAATTCTCATTGTCCAAATGTTCTTCAAAAAAACTGTCAAAAATCTGTTTATCGGTAAGTTTTCCTACTTATTCCATTTCAGAAAAATAGTCTTCTACATTGATTGACTTATACTATGTTCTGAACTCTAAGAAAATCGTGTTATTCCATTTTGTAGGCATAATGTGATTGTGCAATGTGTAACGATTGTGCCCCCATATCTGCTTGTAATCCTTGTTCTGAGAATCTCCTGTCTCACGTTGTGTAAACACTGCTTCCATTTTGTTCCTTGATATGTCATCAAAGAGGCTTGACAGAAGCTGGGCTGGTGCTGGGTGGTGCGTGCATCTCGGAGATTTTGGTGAAGAGGGAATCAGACTACCGTAGGGGGCTAAAAATAGATTAATACTGCTCAGTTCTTGTGCTGTAAAGCATGTTCAACAAATATAATAATCTATTCTCAATTGTCTATTGTGATAGCTGAATTAAAAAAGAAACTGAAACACACATTTTAAAAATATCCATTAACACTATTTAATCATTAATTTCTAGAAATTCAAGTCTTCATTATCCTCAACATTAGAAGAGCTCAGTGAAACTTACAGATGTACAGAATTTCTAAAAACTAGCTATTTCTCTCATGTTAGAGTTCTTCTAAATTTGAAGATGGCTTTCACAAACTTCTAGGTCTTTTTTCTTTTTTCAAATGCCTTTGGTTTTTAATAAGACTTCTGTGGTCATTGAGATGTACTTCACTAGAGTTCCTTGTAGACAAGTAGTTTATAAAGCATCTTGAGATGGGTTACAACACCTGAGCAGTAGCCTAACACATAGAGATCAGGCAAGGTAAGGAGGAAATGATCCCACGGTGACCTCTTTTAGAACAATAAATTCCCCCTCAGTTTTAAGCATTGTGTCTTTGTAGACGCCATCAACAGATTTCTACTCTTTCTAACTTAAGTTACTCTTCACAGATCAACCTTCAGCAGGGCTGGGCATGGATGCTACAAGATGCAATAGTCTATATTTTCTTTTCATTAAATTTCAGTTAATTATCACAGGTTTGGCAATGCATTGAATTTGACTTTAATATTCAGATCCATATTGATTTTGAATATCATATCCATCCATCCTACTTTCATGCCATCAGAATATTTTTAACGTTGGCAGGACTGAGGCTTGCTAATCCAACTGCCAATGCCCCTTTCTTTTCATGGCAAAATTCCATTACTTTCTCTTTCAGATGACCATATGCTCAAGCATGGGTTTAAATCATAAAAATTTGTGAACAATCACCCTTGTATGTGTTTTGAAGAGGCAATATGATTCTTTTCTTACCTATAAGATATAAGTGTATAGCCTTGTACAAAACGTTTCTGATAATCAACAGTGTGAAAAAAATGGAAAAGATTTTGGCATAGTTCTTTCTATAATGAAATGGTGCTGAATAAAGTCCATTGGTTCCTTGCAGTCCTAGGGGATTTGTTTGCCTGCCTGGAGGTGATGGGAGAAAAGGACACCACTGATCTGGACACAGGCACCAGCTAGGAGCTTAGTCACACTAAACGTATATTCTATAGGCCTTTCTTTCCTTCAAATTCCTTTAACGTCATTGAATAGGAAAATACGAAACAGAGCTGAGGCTTCTTTCTAAACTGAATATCGATTCATCAGGTTAATCAACTATGAGTGGTACAATTGCTCACGAGTTTTAGATCTACCAGACCTGTAATTATTCTGCCCATATCTCTTTTCCACCAAAACACACATAAAAAGGCTGAAGTTTAGTTAAGTGTCCTAATGAATTGCTATAACAGTCTTCAAAATTTACAATTGCATTTCCGTTTTGCTCAAAACAGAAGTGAGTACAGCTTTTTCTATGGTTCATTTTGAATTCACTAGACCAGAAGATTATCCTTAAAGTGATTGCTATGCTAAAGAGAAAAGCATTTTTTTCCCAAATTCATTTAAATATAGTTTTAAGGTATTGAAAGAAAGTCTTCGAAATACATTTAGGAAATCACCTGTGACACATCTAGAAGTATTGAAGAGTATTTTCTCATTTCCATTTTTTCAGGGACTTTTCATTCTCTGAAATTGTCAGATGTTGACTGCACTGATTTTATTACCCTAACTTCAAGATGTTTCCACATTCAGATTATAATTAAGAAGATTGTACTGCACTCATTTGAATACAATGAGAGTATCACATACTTTACTACTTAATGGACTTTAAATCACCACTAATGCTACAGCCTTGTGAAGCTAAATTCTCCCCTGAAGGAAAATCAGAACTGAGTAGTGCTGTATTAAAACCATTATTACTTAGCATCAGTCTGTTTGCTTCAAATGTTGAGATTATCTTTCTTAGTAAATTTTTCATGAACATTCTGTGGTGGAAAAGACAGATGTAAAATATTTTTTTTTATTTTACTTATCATATTTGTTTTACAAATATTAGTTAATTTTACAGTTGTCAGTTATAGCTACTCATTATTGGCTTATACACTCTTGACATATATAATGTATGTGTATGTGTGGCTAAATTTTTGAGCTCTTCTGAGACACAAAAAAATGGGATAATTTGATATACATATGTTTTGTAAAATGCCTGCTACAATTTAGTCTGTATCTATGACTTCTCCTTCCCTAGGCTGTAAACAAATTTTACTTAGACATTTCCATCTGTAAGGCCTGTATAATTTTGCATATCCTTTTGAGATCAGAAATTTGCTATGTAACTTCTTGCACACAAATACCTTTAAATATGAACAAGCAATATAAAAAAATCAAAGCAAGCAAAGTCCCAAAATACCTCCCCATGTGCGTGTGCTTTCAATATGAATAATGTTTTTCAGAAAATTTGTTATTTCAAGAAATATAGGCTTGAGGACTCTAAATTATCCAAACTGCCAACAGAATTTAGAATATCAGCTTTAGTGTGAGATATCTGATAATTTAATATCCACCACTTCTAATATTTGAAAAGCATTACACAGAAATCATTTATACAATCACGTTTCAACTCCAAATTTGATTTTGAACTATGATCTGAATATTTTTTTATTTAATATGTATAGCATGAGGTATAGAAATTCTACCCTAGAATTGTGAATGGTGAATTATGGCCACAGTCCAATAAATCAGGTGTCTGAGTCAGAATTGCTACGGATTCAAAGCGAGTCTGGTATGCATAGTAATTTCTAGCCTAGCTTCACCTCTTTAGAAACATAGTGTCTTAAATAAATTAAAAAGACAACAGACAGAGAAATAAATACTAATCTGTTTTAGGCTGGGCTTGTCTATATCCTGAATCACTTCCATGTTCTTTCTTGCAGACTAAGCCATGGCCTGAGTTTCAGACCTGAGTGTAACACAAGGTCATGAGAAAGGACAATTTTGTGCTAATATTGACTTGTGGATTTCTTTTAAATTTAAAAATTTTAGATCTATTTTTATTTATTTTAGGCATGTCTATGTAAGTAGGAGAAGGAGGTGCATTCCCTGGACCTGTGGTTACAATACGTTGTGAACCACCTGATGGGGATGTTGAGGTCTTAACTCTGGTCCCCAGTAAAGCATCGAGTAGCCACAACCACTAACCACCTCTTTGAACCTTCTTCTTTCCTTCCTTCCTTCCTTCCTTTCTTTCTTTCTTTCTTTCTTTCTTTCTTTCTTTCTTTCTTTCTTTCTTTCTTTCTTTCCTTCCTTCCTTCCTTCCTTGAAGAACACACATGGCATGGCATGCATGTGGAAGACAAAAATTTTATCATCCCAATTATTAAAATTAAATTGGCTCAGTTTTTGTTGTATTTATTTTCTGCAATATCTGAGTGATTAAAGGCTTTACATTGAATTATGAACTATATTCTTCTAGTCAAGAATGAATGACAGAAAGTTTATTTATGATCACATTTGAGATAATAAACTAAGCAAAGCAAGTTTTCAGTAACTGGACATCAGCTTACACAGGATGGTCATCCATGACAGGTGGACAGTGAGTGAGAGAACCCTGTCATCTGCCTATTCTCACACAGGAGATGTTCATGACACATCAAGGATAACCTAGAGGCTTTTGGAGATGAGCAGACAGATGTGGAAATGTAAAAAGGCCAAAGCAACTAGGAAGGACAGTGTAGAATACTGAAAAGAAAATGAACAAAGGGCTAGAGCTCTGTAAGACCCCTCCCTTGATTGTCGAGCTGAATACAAGCCAGAGATCAGGTAAAAAATTAAAAACATTACATATCTACCATGAAGATGGTACAATATCAGAAATAGTGTGGGTTCCAACAAGATGAATTATAGAACTATACATTAGTGATGAATTCAATGGAACACTCCGTTGTTTCCTTTCAGTAGTGGGGAAAACTATGGCAGAAAATGCTTCAGTTCTTTCTAACAGACTTTAAAAGCACCCAAGCACTATCAGTGGACTGCAGAATAAAGTTTCCTTATAGAAGCACCAAACATACTGTAAGTGGTAGAATTACAATCCAAAGTTTCCAGAAAAGTTCAAAGTAGAAAAACACAACAATAAGGGGGAATTTATTAAAGGCCAATCCAGGACTGAAGGAGATTCTAATAGTAAGAAATCGGGATCTTCAGAGCAGTGTTAAAAGTCCACAACACAGATAGAAGTCTTATGAGGTTAGACATGGTCAAAGAGTCTATCTTTAAAAGGGCAATAATTAATTTCTGGTGTGGGAAATACAGCGATAATAGAGTATAATACAACGATCAGAACAGGCTAGTCTTTCATAGAAAAAGGTAGTAACTGTAAGGTTATATAAATAAATAATTGTTTCAAATTGTATCAGAAAAAGAAGATGCCATAAGTTCAAATACACTCTCAGCCTCCAGGTACAGTACACAGCCAGCTCTAGTACACTCTAGCCCCCTCTACACAGGTGGGGAAGAAGGCACCTACTAAACACAAGCAAAGTTTATATTCCAAAGGACGAGACTCATTGAGAACTGAGACCTATCATGCAGCTACAGAAGGCTTTTTCCTCCCACCAAACCTCGATTCCCCATGATCACAGCCCAGTCACAGGATGTGTGGAGTTTGGAAAGCATCGCTCCAACCTGACAGGTTGTAAAGTGAGATCACTAAGGTTTCAGCAACTTGTCAGGTTCCTTAGAGAGGTGAGGATGCTGGGCATACCGCTGCCTCCAGCATGAGAAGATGGGTGAATGCAAGGCACCACGATGGATAGGCACCCGAAGGAAGCAGTTAACAGCAAAACCTGAACCTACATCCGTCCCTTATTGGAAGTTCAGGGTGGATAAGTCTGAACGTTAAAGACTTACAAGAACCCTATAACAGGTATCCTTCTGTGATTTTCACTTCTATGAGCTCAGGGGGTCTCATATTGTAAATATCAGAGCAAAGACCATTTGTAGTTTTGGTAGACAAAAAAGGAAGTAAACATTTTTCAAATACACACGAGCATCCAAATCTTCCTAAAGGCTTATGCTTAGAAAAACTAACCGGATCCAACCTCTTGTTTTGATTTCCCTGCCTGAGTCACCGAAAGAAGAGAAATTTCTAACTCCAGCTCACTCTTACCTCTGTGCTACTAATATGGGAGGTCAGTGCCTGGGAAACATGCAAAAATCATATTACAAAGGCAAAGACTCATAAGAGACTGACCTAGATTCTTCTATAGGAGGCTTCCTTTCCCCAAACATTTTCAACACATATCAAAGCCTATCTACATGGCATCAGAATCCCCAAAGTTTGATCTAGGTTGACAAACTCAGTATGAACCGAATTTTCATTCTGTCTGCTCTGTGGTTCGTTTTCCTGCTTCTGCCTGCAGGGTCTCCCTCAGATAGCCATCAGTGTGGCCAACACAAAACTGTAAACCTACACTAGGAGATCTTGTGATGTTTTCTGTAACCCAACTGCACAGTCCTGAAGTCTAAACCTCGTAGATGATAACTCCTTTTTGGACTTTCAAAAGCTTTGCTGTGCCTGAAGACACATAATTGTGTGGCTTGAGGGTTTCCATAGAAGGTCAGCATACTTTTAAGAATCTCAATAGCATTTTAACTTCGTTATACAAAATGAAATAGTTATTTTGGTATTCTTGAATGACTACTTTAGTCTGTAATGTTATGCACTGCATTTTGATGATATCATTGGAGGAGATCCTAGACAACTCTGTAAAGCTGATCAAATTGTCCTCTCTGCAAGGCCGATCAAACTGTCTTAGGAAGACTTAGACATGGAGCTTAAAGAGGAAAACAGATTCATATAATTACTGTATTTCATTTCTAGAGTCTGGGTGAGACAAAATTTATATTGATTAAAATTGATATTATGTCAACGTGAGCCTTTCAAATTTAAATATTCTGATGTTATTTTCCACAAAGGAAGATGACTCTTTTTTCACTAAAATTTTCATAAAATCTGACATCATTGAGACATCCTGCTTACCTAATGCCTCCTCTCCACAGCTGAAAGTTACAGGAATTGCAAGGCGTTTAAAAAACATTAAAAATGTCCATTCTCTCTCTCTCGTTTCTGAGGATTCGTGTGTAGCCTGAAATTAGCCTTTTTGTCAGTCAGTCTGAGAACACTAATACATGTTCTCAATACAGCTCCCTGCAGTACGTGCTCTGTGACTAACAAATACACATCATTCGTCATTACCTATAAAAATATCTCCTATGTTACACTGGAACATTCATCTTAATTCCTTAAAATGCAAGATTTTCAGAAGTAAATACAATATTTTCAGTAGATAGTCAACAAAGTATGGAACAACCCTGTCCTAAAAGGATTCTAATCACAGACAACGTTGGGTGATGCATTGATGCTACACTAATGGAAGATGTTGTTTTAGGTGGTCTTCTCCTGGTTTCTATTGAAGAACTGAGGGGCACATTTTTAAGAGGTGAGAAACTGACTAATCCTTACAAATCGTTAGCATTTTACAGTGATGGCCAGCCAAGCAGACCTGCTCTCTGAAATGACTATGTAAGCGCGAGTGTGCACACAACCTACATGCTAGCATGAGCTCACGTGATTGAGTTTAAATATTAAATTCAATATGGAATTTGTAGGATAGTCTCTTTATTTTACATGAGTGAGCACCGAATGGTGTTTTTTGTTGTTCTTGGTTTTTTGTTGTTGTTGTTGTTGTTGATTTTTTTTCCAGAAAGATAGATTTGGAGGTAATGTGATTTCTCATAACTATAAAATCATGCCTCTGTGATTTCAGTTTGGCAGACTAGGTAGTACATTGTGACTTATGATGATCTATTCCCTTGAGGTTTTATAGGAAGATAGGTAAGATGTCAATGACCCCAGTAGGACAGTAGGGGGTATGGTACAAAAATTCCTTTATATGTATAGAATTATAATTTAGTTAGAATATTCTCCCTTCCCTTATCTCTGTTCCAGGCTCCTCATATACCTCTCTATGCTCTCTTTCAAATTTATGGCCTCATTTTTATTAATTATTGTTATACATACATGTATTGTAACACACACATAGACACATACTGTATATGATATCCATTATTAAATATATAAACACGACATGCTCGGTCTGTACAACGTTACTTGTATGGATGACCTTAGGTCTGAGCATTTGATGTTAGATACACAATCGGTGTGTACTTTCACGGGAAGGCACTTTCCTCTGCTCCCGCTGTGCCGCAGTTGCTTCTCATACTTTGTGCAAGATTGAAACTTTCTGGGCTTTTCTCCATTTACTTTGGCATACTCATTGCTGTTGTCTTGTTTGGTTCATATTTGGCAATCATGGTGGTAAGACTTTATGGGTATAGCTTCTGTTATTACTAGAAAATTCGATCTCACAGTGCAGTCCCTCATCCTCTGCTTCTTAGAATCTTTCTGGTTTCCTCTTCTTCAGTGTTCTCTGAACACTAGGTGCAGACATGTTTTGTAGATGTATCTATTGGGATTTGGCCTCACAACTCTACCTTTCAATTGGTTGTGGTTTTCTGTAGTTGTCTCTGTAGCAAACATAAGCTTCTTGGATTAGGAGTGAAGGCAAAGCCTTTCTGGAGATCCTATTTTATCTGTTCCAAAGCATGCACTTGGGTTCAAAAGGCAGACAAAAGAGAACATTAAAAAATTTCTGCTGGACCTCAGTTGATGATTTTCAACTTTGTCCATCTCTTCAGCTCAGAAAACTCTACGCTTGCTGTGTACATTTCAGTGCTGATATTAGTTTTTTAAATTTAATTTAATTTTATTAATTACACTTTACTCACTTTGTGTCCCCCATAAGCCCCCCCCCTCCATGTTAGTTTTGAGGTCCTGGCTTCATTGAAGAAATACGTACACATTCCGAGTCTGGGGTTTTGTAACTATCTCCCACAATATCAGCAGCGTGCTGCACTCTCCGCCCCCTGACTCTGTTTTTCTGTTGCTGTTGTTTATCTTTTGTTGTTGTTGTTACTACAATTTTCAGTTGATTAGGAGAGTCATGACAGCTTACAAGCATATTAGCAATATTTGAGGGAAAATCAAGATCAATATACTTCCTAAGAGTGCAGTAGATGCTTGCTGAAAGGTCTATGGAAATACAATGATGCGAATTTAACCACCCTGAGCAGTTAGGAATAATTCCCAAGAGCTGTCCTGTTTGAGCTGAAATGTCAATATTCTTGTGATTAGATTAAAGTGACTATTCTGAGGAAACAAAGCTTTCTAAACACAGCAGAACCAGTGCATGTAAGAACCTACATATTCTTTATGGCAGCGCAGGCCCTCACAAGTCTGGGCCTAATGAGGTCCTAGAACTGAGTGGAAAAGGAGACCCAAAGCCCCACCCCAATCCAGAAGCTATACAGTTGATGACCTCTCACAAATGAAATCTTAGTTTTTGCCAATGCGGTGTCAGCAGATACACAAAGCACTCTTAAGGCCGGGCCCCCACCCTGCACTAGATGGCCTACACAACATCAATGCAGTGGAGTTCTGAAGGTTCTCCGTCTCATAGTACCTTAGTACAGCGCTTGCCTGCTGTTGTTGCTCTTCCGGTTTTCCGTACAGGTCCTCCATGTAGACATCATGATGTCCAATTTTGCGTTGTTGCGGGATCTCTGTGTGGGTAAATATGTGTGTCTCTGTGTCCATATTTGTTTGTTGAGTTTTTTCTTTGGCTCTTTTTCTTCTTATTTTTAATCATCATCACTATTATTATTATCATCATGCCTGTTTGTATGTTAATGAAAGAAAAGAGAAAGAAACGGTATGGATTTGCATGGCTGGGAGGGAAGATCTGGGAGTAGATAGGGGAGGGAAGCCATATCAAGAATATGTTATATTAAAAAATTTATTCTCAATTTTTAAAAAGTGACTATTAATACAACTCAATTGTACTTATAGGTGGACCTCTTCAAATATCAAAACATGTGTCTTATGTACTAATATATCATATGGAATCTCTTCCCAGGTAACAGTAATAAACAAAAAGATGTAAGAAAGATCTGTCATGGTATTTAGATAACTCCCTTACTTTCATCCCTGTGGAGTTCAACTTATAGAGAAGTTCAGACTAGGCCAGATCCTGGAGGTTTTCATTAGGGATGGGTCATGTCGATAACTATGGGTTTATTTAATATCTAGAATCTGGGAGGGTCGTACTTGCTTTTCCCCTCTAGTTCAGACTCCCATGAGGGTCCAGTTAGCATGACTAGGGATTTCCTCACTTCCTTATGGTTGGTTTGGGATAGTTGGTTCCCATAGATATTGGCAAGTGACTCCTTTTCTTCTGGCTAGTAACAGGGAGTTTAGATTCCTCATTATCTGAGGCTGTGGCACTTCAGCCCCTTGTCTTACCAGGGTCCTGAGATTTACAGGCTGGATTTAAATTCCTTCCCGCCAAGCCCACGTGTTACAAGCTTGGGTCCCAGGTTGGCACTGTTGAGAAATGAGAGAACATTAAATAGCAGGACTTAGCATGAGCTCCTGAAGTCATGCCTGCACACCTCTGAGGGTACTGTTGGACCCCAATCTTCCTGTCTTGAGGAGAAAGCGCTCACGTCTACGATGGCATGTGACACCTTTCAGGGACTGAAGGAGGTTGTGTTTCTCAATATTAAATGTGAACCTCCAGAACAATGAGCTGAAATAAAGATATGTTTGTTTTTTGATAGGACCATCACAACCTCCAGAACAATGAGCTGAAATAAAGATATGCTTGTTTTGTGACAAGCCCATCACAAGGTTTGTGTTGCAGAACTGGAAAGCTGACTAAAACACCAAGTGGCCCCAAAGCACACCACAAAGCAAGCAAGCTGCCTGAGAGAGCAGGCAAAAGACGCACCCCAAAAGTACAGAGTCAGTCTCACAATCTAATGAAGCAGAGAATATTTGCGCATCATCTTTCAGGCTGGGTACCCCAATGTGGTTGGAACAGGCAGCATGGAAGCAGATAGGTTTATCTCAAAGATTATCTAAAGTTATCTCAAAGACCAGTGGTTACTCATGAGACGTTTGTGATGGGAAAGGAGACCCAGAGAAGAAGATTTGGATTAGAGGCTTGACAGAAAAGACTCACACAAGTAAGCCAAATGAATAACTACCAGAAATAATACCAAAGATGTTGCAGAAAAGACCTCCATCTTTAACACGTCTTCCAAGTCGACATGGCGCATGGGTTGTGTCTACAGTGCCATCTCCTATTGAGCGAGGATCTTTCTCCACTGCGTCTTAGTCTCAGGCCTCCTTCCCCCCTTACAATTTTTATGATACTTAAAAGAATTTTCAGAGGCTTGAATGAATCTTGCTTTTGACTTTAAAGATTTCCCCCTTTCTTTGAAATGCTTTTCCTCATCTTTCCCTGAGAGTCTCTACCTAGTCAACATCGGAAAGCCAGGCACAACCTTACTAATAATTTGGTTATGAAGCATTTTAATATAAGAATATTTCTGTTCTCATTGTTATTTTATCATGGCAACCATATTTCAATATTTATGCTTGGGATTACTAATTTATTAATTGACAGTCATCACCTCTGCAGTGCAGCTTAAGCTACAATAACATAAACAAATTATACCTACCTAGCACCACTGCCAAGCGAAATGCTTCGCAAAACTATAGGAACTTAGTTATTTATGGACAAGAAATAAATAATCATTCACAGGACGGATACTGACCATAAGTTTGAGGTTGAGAGAGAGAGAGAGAAAAAAAAAGAGATTATTGGAGGCAGATGTTTGGTATGGAGACTAGCACTGAAGGATAGTCATCAAGGGAACACTAAATTTCCGACTTACAGATTTGATAGGGCAAGATGACAAAGAAAGACACCATTATAAAATGGAGGAACTAACGCCACGAACGTATCAATCAAGACCCAGTCATGAAGGTTGGGAGAACACTCTGCAGTTTCACTCCTGTGTTTCCTGGTTCCAAACACGACCTTCTCACAAAACAGCGTTGTAAACGCCGCATGAAATCAACTTTGCCAAAAGAGGGCGCGAGAGTCGCGCTGATGAAGAAATGGGATTTTTCTGTCTTTTTTTTTTTCCCCTCCTTTGAGCCGCTTTGCTTTGTCATTAGCCCTCTGGCTTCTGCTACATTATTCCGTCCATGATGTGGGCGTGTGGCGAGAACATGTAGTGGTTTTTTGTCCAGCCACGTACCCAGAGGACGCAGTGACCTCATAGGCTCAGCTCAAGCCCGGTGACCACCTTCAGAAAGTTATACACCAAGCACACACTGAATCCTCCAGGCTTGGCGTCCACAGCAGCACCCAGACTTCCTCTGTGGACTCGCCTATGGGCTGGACGCCCGACCCTGCAGGCTGGCTCATTTCCTTCCTGTCTGCCGAGTGTGGACCAGCTTCAGCCAGATGCGCCAGCAGCGTCTGCCATGCCCAGCTCTGCCCACCTCCCCCAACAGGCTGCGGGACTAACCAAGCAGAAGATTCTCCTGTCCAAGTTTTCCCTGCCAGTGGGCAGCCCCAACATCCTTTTAATGCAATTACTACATCTTTAGAGTTATTGCTCACTGCCTATTATGTCCCTAATATAGAGGCTCTCCAGTGAGATTTACTCTGCTCTCAGCTTCCTAATGAGATCAAGGACTCGACAAGTATTTATGATTTAAACAGCTTTTTGCACAGGGGCTTGGTTATATGTCTCTGACTTGATGAGAACTAAACCAGGAGACTCGTGTAAATGAGCATGTGATTTGATAATCTGGAGAACAGAGAGAAGACAAGTCACAAGAGTCACAATGGCCCACTGGGAAAAACAAAGAAACGAACAAACACAACAACAAAAAACAAAAACTATGGGACTGGAGAGGGCATTCAATCGGAACACTTGTTTGGCGACTTCTTTGCTTCAGAAATCCCTTGCTTGTGATCATCCCCATTAGTCAAATTGTCTAAAAGTTACTTATTAAAGGGACCTATAAAATGCATCTAGATTTTTTCTGAAAAACCTGTAGATCTAGGAAAGAGTTAGTAATGATCCAAGAGCAAACAGACTACCGGCTGGCATTCCACGGGACATAGCCCGTTTGGATGCTTGTGCGTTTTGAGAATGGACCTACTCTACCATTGCTGGAAACAAGAATGCACAACATTGAATAAAACAGAGTTAGGACAGCACCTTGCCACATATGGCACTTTTGATGTGTGAATTCCACAGACTGAAATAACTCAAGAACATAGATGGTAGTCAAGGAAGACTCAAAACGTACCATCGCATATGAGTACTGCTTTTGAGCCAAATCTCTACCTATACATTTGTGTAGTTTGCTTTTTAAAAATGTCTGTGTTTCAAGCTGACATTCCCAACCCAGAAGCTATATCCAATTGATAATCACTCACACAAGAAAAAATAGTTTTCTCCAGCGGAGTTTAACTGGGTGTAGAAACCACTCTTAACTGCAGTCCCATACCCAGCAGCAGATGGCTAACACGAACCAAACTCACTGGCAGTTTTGCAGGCTTGTTGTTTCGTTTTGTTTGTCTCAAACAGTTGTCTGGGCTTGTTTTCTTCTTTTTCTTTATTTTTTCCCTTTCCCTGTAGGTGTTTTACTTATATAACATGATTTCTGATTTTGTGTTCCTATGGAATTTCTGTTTGTCAATATATATGTCTTTACATCTATGTGTTTCGTTTGAGTTTTTTTTTTTTTTTTTCTTGTGCTTTCTGGTGAGCTTTTTTTCTCTTTGTTTTATCCTATTCAGGTTTGTTTTATTATTGCTATTACTATTACTATTATTTTAAATGCTTGTTTTTTTTTAAATAAGAGAGAACAAGAAAGGATGTGGATTTGGGTGGAAGAGGGTGTGGGGAGGCTCTGGGATGTGTTGAGAGAAGGGAAACCATAGTCAGAATATATAATATAAGAAAAATCTATTTTCAGTTAAAAAAAAGTCTGTGTTTACTAATGGACTCTTGGAAGTTTTGAGATGGCCCAGCACACAGCCTGACTTTTGGGGCATTCTAAAGGAAATGAAGAGAGGGTACTTCAATGCATAGTCTGTCCCTTCGGAAAGTACCTTAAAGTGGAGAGTGATGTTTAGGAGATATCACAAAGAAAATTCATGTGAGAGAGCAGTAATTGGAGCCATCCATTTTGGTTGTGAGCGGTATATTAAGTGGTTGCAAATGCAGAGGAGAAACACAGAGACATAAGGCTGGGACCCTTCAAACCGAAAGTTCTTGCTTACTAAATGAATGAGTACTAGGAGATTCAACAGATACTACTGAATTTATAAAAAGCACACGCAGAAACCACGAAGCTCATTAGTTAGCGTGTGTGGTGTATGCACGTGCTCACACGTTACCAGAAAAAGTGTTCCTACAGGAAGTGTTGCTCCTATCAGGATGTCAGCAGCGGCGCACCTGTCCTGTGTGAAGCATACTTCAGACACAGAGCACTTCAACAACGGTTAACCCGAGGGAGGGAGCGGGAGGCTCCCTGGGGACATTCAGTCTCCCGACTCTTTCCATGTGCCCTGAACAACTCCATATGTGAAATGCCTCTGGGTAGGAAGTAAGAAAGCTGGGCTTCCTTTAAAGCGATGTGAGCAGAAGGCCGGGCTGGGCGGGGAGGGTCTTTGTCCACCTGTCTGGGGTGGTGACTTCATTCACTTACTCAGTCCAGGAAGGGACTGCTTTATCCTCTGTTTGACAGTTGGAAAGCATCTCTGGAGGAGTTATTTCCATGTCAGTCACAGTCGGCACCAGAGGCCTTTGTCTACATGAATGACCACAAGGAGGGAAAAGGTGGGTGGCATGGCCTGCTGGACTCCCCCTGGCCTTGCATTCAGTTAGAGGATTTAGTCATTTAATGACGTGTTATCTGTGTTTTTATGACAATGTAATTTTCATCTATAGCATACAGGGCTCTTATGTTTGAACTCTTTAAGAATGGAGGCCACGGTGGACTCCATTGAGGACTGACTCTCCCTCCACTTCTCTCCCTCATCTACATACAAATATATTCAGGTGTACACATATGTGTTATATGAATGATTTCGTATAACTTCTATGTGACTGTTAGTAGTTTTGAAATGATCAGCTTTTTTCTTATGAAGATGTAAATATGTCACAAGATGGACTTTTAGGCAAATATTATAAATCTTCTACAAATGATGCTATTTACTGTGCAGGTGTCAATCTGTATTGCAACAACAAAAAAGAGTGTAGATAGAGGATTTAACGTCTATTGCCTCTCTGCCTGTGGAGCTGGGTGACCAAAGCCAAGAGGCCCCTGGGCTTGTGTGTGCTGAGGTCTGCCTCTTACTTCATAGGCCTTTGTTATGCCTTCTCATGGATAAAAGGGCAAGGCAGCTCTCTGGAGTTTCTTTTTAAATGGCATCAGTATTATTTCATACAGATTGTGCCTCAGTTCTCATCACTTCTCAAGGGTTCTCCTCCTAAAAACAATCTATTAGGGGTTAGAATTTTAATGTGAGAATGTTAGGCAGACAGAAATAGTTATTCTATAACACCCTCTCTTTTCTTCTCTCCTAAAGAATTCATGTGCCTCATATGAAAAATATCCTTCTTTCTCCCTTTGTCCCCAAACTCTTAAAGCATTCCAGCCTAGGCTCTAAAGTCCATATTCATAAGTATCTAAATTACCCAGCATGAAACTGAAGATGAATTTTATCCTTTGAGGAATCCTTTCCAGATAAGAATCTATGAAGCCAGAGGGGCTACATACTTTCAAAAATACTCATGGGTTAGTTATAGTATGGAACCTACCATTGCCCAAAAGGGAAAAATCAAAAGAAAAAGAAAGAGAAAGACCATATCTTAGACAAGTCCAAAACTTGATGGAATAGTTGTCATTCAGTTTTGGGACTGTACGGCTTGAGAATGATTCTTTGGTGTGGTGCTCTGCCTTCTAGGCCCCCCCAAAAAAACGTGAATTGTGCCAGTGCTCAGCTTGGTGGGCACAGCTCTTCCCCAGCTCTCTTTGCACCTGCTCTGTTGAGTTGAGATCCCACATTCACAGAACTCTTGGGATGATGTCATGCCTCTACCTCCAGATGGTCTGATGCTGTGGGACTAGGGTAGACATGGTCAAATTCCCCCTGTGAGTGCATGCTTGACCTCTGATGAATTTAGAAGCCCTAAGAAACCATGGCTCACTTCCAGGCTACTTTCCTACAGTTTGTTTGTTTGTTTGTTTCATTAAATCACTTCACATTCATTCATTCACTCATTCATTCATTCATTCATTCACACACTCACTCTTTTTAGTGGAGTCAAACCTAAGGCCTGGACAACTGCTCTCCTCCTGATGCATGCTATGCTCCATAGTTTTAAATAGTGCCTGGCTTCCTCTTAGGTGACAGTTTCCTCTTAATTCATTTCTCAAATGGACACATGGTTACAGCCCAGTGATTTCATGTTTTACAATATGAATAAGCTTAGAGTTTTGTACATTTTTAACTTTTCCTCTTTGCTTAAACCCATCCTAAGGAACTCCTCTTTTCCCATGAGCCTTCAGTACAAGTCAAGCTTCACCTGCACAAGTTTTCTTAGGCGTACCCTCCATTAAATATTCGGTTTCATCAGTCTGAAAAACCTGCCTGCCACCCAGCTCTAGATTGTCAACCTAAGCTGTCTCCGTGTCATAACAATGGCCACTTCCAGTGCCTAATGATCAGTGCTTCCTTTTCTCTGGAGACACCCAGAAGGCCCTTTACCATCCCTATCTATCAACTTTATCACAGTGCTTAAGTGTCCTCGCTACTTTGCGCTGTGTACCTGTGTGCGAGTGTGCGTGTATGTGTGCAAGGTGCATGTGTGTATATGTGTGTGTGCAGGGTGTGTACGTAAGCAAAGGTGTGTGTGCATGTGTGTGCGCGCAATGGTGTGTATGTGAGTGTGTGTATGTATTTGCATATCTGTGAACCCAAATTTTGCTGTTTACCATCTTTCTACATCATCTCAAATACCCCAGCCCTTCAACATAGAAATTGTTTATCTCTTTTATTTTTAAAGGACAAAAATAGTATTTGGGGTTGGCAGGTCCTTTTTGTTTTTTGTTTTTTTCCAATTCGTCACTTATACCATAATGCTTTCTGCCCTACTGGAATGTTGCTAGATACTCACTGATGGTTTCATATAGATTTGGAGACTCACGCCTCTTTTAGGTAAGATGTGTATCTACCTCTGTTCTCTGTAACACCCGTAACATGTGCACTGCTCAGTAATGTCCATCACCTCTGCACTGTGGCATCTTCCTAAAGCTCTGCTGGTTCCCACACTCTCATTCATTCTCTTGTCTTCATTCCTTTGGATGATTTCAAGTGCCACCCACTGGTGGTCACTGATTGCTTCTGGTTGATCACATCTGTGTTCCCTAGTGAATGTTCCAGGTCTGTTATTTTTTTTTTCCTTCATCACTCATGAGTCATTCTTTTTATGTTTATGATTGTTTTCCAGAAATTCTTTTTGTTATTGCTTTTCAATGTGTCATTTTTCTGAAATAATCCATAGTTGTTGTTTATTTGACCTAGTTCTTTATATACCTCCATTTCTCAAGATTTCACTTCTGGAGAATAATTTTGCTTCAAAGTCTCATTTTTTTTCTTGTTTCTTTATGTCTTACAGTGTTGCATGTTTATCCATGCATTTGAAACACAGACACCTATCCTAGCTTCATGTTCTAGATTTATGAAGGGAAAGGCCTTCATCAGTCAACCTGGTTATCTATTCTGAAGGCTTCTTTGGCCTTTCCTATTAAAATCGCTCCCTTAGAGTTGTGTGTGTAGGTTCCTAGTTGCAGAAATTGGCTTTTCTTCCCAGTAATTTATGATGTCTTACTCTCTTTGAGCTCTATGCTCTATCATGGATTCTGTGAAGGCTCAGTGTGGTAGCTTGAATAGGAATGGCCCCCACAAGCTTATGTGTTTGAATACTTGTTTCATAGCATCTATTAGTTCAATATGCACTGTTTGAGAGAATGGACTTGTTGGAGGAAATGTGTCACAGTGGAGGTGCGTTTTGACACTAAGAAGCTCAAATCTGGACAAAGTGGTACATAGTCTCCTGCTTCCTGCAGACCAAGATATAGAGCTCTCAGCTCCTTCTCCAGCACCATGTCTTTCCGCACACTGCCAAGCTTCCCACCATGATGATAATGAACCAAGCCTCAGAACTATAAGCCAGACCTA
>NW_026596244.1:10002022-10003366 GCF_907164565.1 Psammomys obesus | reverse complement strand
TCATCATGGTGTCTCTTCACAGCAATAAAGCCCTAAGTAAGACACACAGCAAAACTCCCAGCCATTTTAATTTTCTCAGCAGGTCCAAGGAACTAGAATATGTTGGATGTGTTCAGCATATTCTTAAGATAGTCACTCAAGTCACCTCTTGAACAACTAGTACATTCTTCAGCTTTTCTCTTAACATGCACGGAAGAAGCTCCTGAGAAGAGTTTGCGCCACTTGCTGCACCTCCTGTGGTGCTTTTGTGGCTTCTGGGCCACTGGAACATGCACAGTCATTTAAGCACTAAGAAACTAGAAAAGCTGAAGTCCCACTATTCTCTTTTTCTATTCTTGGAGAAATTGAGAGCTGGGAATTTCCATAATGAGATTGTAGTTCAAATATAGTCCAGATTTCTCAAAAAAATTTTCTGTGGCAAAATGTCATGCTTATCTCATGTAGCAGTGTGTAAAGCTACTTGTTTTCACTCTGGCTTCACCTGGAGACAGAGATAGGCAGGATGTTTTGCCAAATTAATTTCCTTTTGTTTGTGTAAGGATCATATTATACTGAGGTGTTTTGCTCTGACTGTAAAAAGGAACTGTGAATAAACTGTTGACAGCTTCTACTGGCAGTCCTCTCAAACTGATCCCATGTGTAAGGTGTTGGTTTTTTTTTTTTTTTGATTTTTTGTTTCTTGTGTTTTCTTTCACTCCTCACTCCTCACTCAAGAACTGTCCAATTCTTCCAGTGGGCTCCGGCATAGCAGTCTCGCTCGTGTCTCACTTTTTAAGAAAGTGGTCTGTGTATCGATGCTCTGTTAGTGCCACTCTCCTATGGAAAAAGAAGACCTGGGGCTTTGTCTTCCTAGTGTTACTTAGGACTTTGAATTTCAACTGGAGCTGATTAATAATTTAGGGCTGATGGATCAAGAACACATGTAGTCTTACAACAGAAAGGTCAGCAGAGACATGTACCCATGCAGTTGTACTGTCTGCACATCATGGTGTACCCATAGAGGAGAGAAGAGCCCATAAAGAGATTTGGTGTTTGCAGCTTTATGTTGAGGTCTCTGATCCACTGGACATGAGTTTTGTGCAGGGTGATAAATGTGGATCTATTTGCATTTTTCTACATATAGACATCCAGTTAGACCAGCACCATTTGTTGAAGATGCTTTCTTTTTTTCCATCGTATGGTTTTGGCTCTTTTGTCAAAAATCAAGTTTCTGTAGGTATGTGGGTTTATTTCTGGGTCTTCAATTAGATTCCATTGATCAACCAGTCAATTTCTATGCCAATACCATGCTTTCTTTCTTTCTTTCTTTCTTTCTTTCTTTCTTTCTTTCTTTCTTTCTTTCTT
>NW_026596244.1:9948381-10002012 GCF_907164565.1 Psammomys obesus | reverse complement strand
TTTTTTTTTTAATATTGCTCTGTAGTACAGCCTGAGATCAGAGATGGAGATACTTCCAGAAGCTCTTTTATTGTAAAGGATTATTTTAGCTATTCTGGATTTTTTTGTTTTTCCATATGAAGTTTAGAATTGTTCTTTCAAAGTCTGTAAAGAATTGTGTTTGTATTTTGAGGAGGATTGCATTGAATCTGTAGGTTGTTTTTTATTAGATGGCCATTTTTACTAAGCTAATCCTACTAATCTATCAATATGGAAACATCTTTCTAACTTCTGATATTAGAAGAGAATTGGGGAAGAACCTTGATCTCATTGGCACAGGAGACACCTTCCTGAGCAGAGCACCAACAGCTCAGTCTCTAAGATCAACAATTAATAATAAATGGGACCTCTTGAAACTGAAAAGCTTCTATAAGGCAAAGGACACTGTCTACAGACTGGGAAAAGATCTTCACCAATCCTTCATCCAACAAAAGGCTAATGTCCAAAATAGATAAAGAACTCAACAAATTAAACACCAACAAACCAAATAATCCAATTAAAAATGTGAAACAGAGCTAAACAGAGAATTCTCAACAGAGAAATCTCTAATGGTTGAGTAGAACCATTATTCAACATCCTTAGTCATCAGGGAAATACAAATCAAAATGACTCTGAGATTTCATCTTACACCCATCAGAATGGCAAAGATCAAAACCTCAAGTGAGAGCACATGCTAGAGAAGATGTGGAGAAAGGGGAACAGACCTCCATTGCTGGTGGGAACTCAGACTTGTACAACTGTCTTGGAAATCAATCTGGCACTTTTTAGAAAATTGAGAACATCTCTACATCAAGACCCAGGTATATCACTCCTGGGTATAAACCCAAAAGATGCTTTGCCATACAACAAGGACATTTGCTCAACTATGTTCATAGCAGCTTTATTCATAACAGCCAGAATCTGGAAACAACTTAGATGTCCTTCAATCAAAGAATGAATAAAGAAAAGTGTGGTACCATTATAGAATGGAATACTACTCAGCTATTAAAAACAAAGAAATCATGAAATTTGCAGCCAACTGGATGGAACTAGAAAAGATCATCCTTAGTGAGGTAACCCAAACCCAGAAAGACACACATCATATGTACTCACTTATAAGCTGATTTTAACCATATACTACAGGATAAGCATACTATAATTCACAGACCCAAAGGCAATAAGTACCAAGGTGGACCCAAGGGAGGATGCTTAAATCTCACTCAGATGGGGAAATAGAATAGACAATGGAAGTGGTTGAAGAGAGAGAACCAGGTAGAAGAGGGATTGCTAAGGGAAATGAGGGCAGAGACCAGACCTGGAGAGAGCAAGTGTGAGAGGACAGAGGTCCTACAGAGAGAAGAGAAACAGTGGGCGGGGAATCTGTATGGGAAGCTGGAGACATAGTGGTCATGGAGACTGAAGAGGACACCCTCTAACAAGACAGGACTTTAGCAGAGAGATGGAAGAACCAACCTATGCTCAGAAACTTCAACTCAACATTTATCCTTCCTACCAGATAGAGCAGAGATTCAGGGAACATCCAAAAAGAGGCCTGACCCAACTGAAACCCACCCTATGGGAGAAAGCCAACCACAGACACTATGATATTCTGCTTTGCTCACAGACAGGAGCCTACCTTAGCTGTCTCTCTGAGAGACTCCACCCAGCATCAAATCAAAATAGATACTGAGACTCACAGCCAAATGTTGTGCAAAGCATAGGCAGTCTTGTGGCAAAGTGGGGGGAAGGATACAAGAACCTGGAGGGGACAGGAGTGCCACAAGAAGACCAACAGGGCCAACTAACCAGGGCCCAGAGGGGCTCTTGGAGACTGAAGCACCAACCAATACCATGCATAGACTGACCCAGGCTCCGGACACAGATGTAGCAGCTGAGCAGCTCAGGGTTCCTGTGGGTTTCCTAGAAAGGAGAATGGGGACTGACTCTGACCTGGACTCTGTTGTCTGCTTTTGATCACTGCGCCTGGCGGGGCTGCCTGGCCAGCCCTCAGGAAAAGAAAATGAGCTAAATAAGTCCTGAAGCGGCTTGATGAAGTGGAGTGGATGGGTGGGCAGGTACCTCTTTTGTGAGAGATAGGGGAGGAAGGACGAGGGAGGAGGAGGGGAGGATGGAACCTGGTGGGGAGGAGGGTCGAGGGAAGAGGATGGGAGGATGGAACCTGGTGGAGAGGAGGGAGGAGGCTATGATTGATATATGAAGTTAATAAATAAATAAATAATAAAATTTAAAAAGTAGAAATTTTAAATCATTTCATTTTTTTCCCAATGATATTTGATTTTTATTTTTCTGTAATAAATTTCAGTTACCTTTTTCTACTTCAAAATGTTATGGGAAGAAAGAATGAAGGAACTGGATTTCCATGGACACATTTCGAAGGAAGAAACCTTTAATTACTTGATACCTTAGTCAAGTCATATTGCAGGATGACACTTGTGATTTTTCTCATGCTAACTGAAGCATGAGGCAAAAGAGATGGGATACAGCTTTTCAGATATATCAGAGCTGATGTGTTTTGCTACGCACCATTTGGATAGTTGATGGCTCCAAATCCAGGTGTTAGACCATATATTTTAGACTTCTTTTTCCTCACACAAGCAGTTTACCCACATTTTATTGAGCTTGCTGAGAATAGCTATGGGTAAGAACTTTGCCTTGTAGATGAGGGGCTGCAGCCTGGTGCTGTGTTGCAATTCTTTGTGCTAAGTGGCTGCATTAGCAAGGAGTTCAGAGAGCCACTCACCGATGATGCAAGGAGTGACACTTCTCATCACATGATAACGCTTGGTCACGCTGTTCACACGGAATTATTATAAAACCAACACAAACGCAGGTGTGGAACCACACTGCTAGCATACCAATGAGTTTTGTTGTTAATGCATTATACACGGGGGAATCATATTGCCACCTTCTGCATTATTTTAAAAGGAATTCTCATTTTTCTATAAATGAAGGGCCAATTAAAATACAAATGCAGAGCACTTCCTTTGCCTATGATAAAATGTCATGTTGAGGTTTCACCTTATCATTTCAAAGCTTATTAACAAACAGCAAAGTAAATGACAAATGTAGCTGAGTTGATCTTAGTGAGATCAATAATCAGAAATGTCCTGAGGCTGTACACATACTATTTAAAGCAGAAACATCAGTCTTTCGCATCTGTTTGATGAGATGGCTTGCTCAGAGTGTGCACTGCGCCGGGGCAATAACTTTGTAGCTGAGAGCCATTTCCATTAAGGCTCCCATTGTCAATGAAGTTACTCCAGACGCTGCTCACAGAAATTGTCGGGAAGGCGCTAATACACCACATTTCAAGTTAAATGAATTTCTCTTAACTTATAAATAAAATCGAGCAAGCTATATTTTAATTATATATATTTTCCCCCCCAAAGCCTTCTAAAAGTGTACTCTTACATTTATTCTGGTAGATTCATTTTTTTTTCTTGTATATTTCTACTGCATTATCACATCAAGTGCTTCTTTGATCCTTGGTACTTTTCCTGTGTGGACTTGGCTGCGGGTCATATTTTATGGGTTTTTTTTTTATTTGTTTGTTTTTTGATTTCGATTGATTGACTCATTCCCAGAATTTCTGTTGTGTTATTTCATAGGATATGAATTTCCTGTGCTTTAGAAACTTTCTATCAAGTTGTTATTTCAACTCCTTCATTATCTCTCTTACACAGATCTTGAGTTTATTTACTTACTAGTATGGCTCACTTGAGTTCTCTGTGTTGTTGATAATCCTTGTTAAAAACAGGACACTAAAATCTTTTCTGTGATATTTCATGTACCTCATTGTCTTTGGCTTCCAGAACTGAGCAGTTGTGAGCCTGTGAATGTCTCTCAGTGCAGTGTATTTTTTTTTTTGTGCGTGTGTGTGTGTATGTGTGTGTGTGTGTGTGTGTGTCTTTGCTGTGTTTTGTACATCTGTGGACTAGGATATATTCTTGAGTTTTTGGCCAGTCTTCCTGTTTTATTTTACATGTCTTCCTGATGTGCAGGTTTCTACTTTTACTAGTATTTAGGGAGAAAGCCAACTACAGAATGTACATATACACATATGTGTGAAATAATAATTAATTATAAAGAGACCATGACTTTGAAAGAAAGCCAAGGAGGGGTATATGGAAAAGTTTGGAGGTAGGTAAGGAAATGGTAAAATGATGCAATTATCATCTCAAAAATATTGTACTGGAGAGATGGCTCAATGGATAAAAGCACTCTCTGCTCTTCCAGAGGTCATGAGTTCAGTTCCCAATAACCACATGGTGGCTCAAACCATCTATGGTGAGATCTCGTGCCCTCTGCTGGTATGCAGGTGTGCATGCAGATAGACCACTCATTTATAAAATAAATAAACAAACAAGTAAAGTAAAAATAACTAAAATAATTTATTCATTAATACATACATTTCAATTAATGGTTTAGTAAGAACTGAATAAGATAGTGAATAAGATATATACCTTTTGTTAAAAAAATATCTGGGAGTCTCTAAAGTGTGCATAGCAATCAATAGGAACAATAGGAATAGATTTTCTTGAAGAGTGTGATGAGAAAACAATAGAAACATGCTTGGTTAATAGTAACACATAGCCTAAACATATAAATATCATAGAAAATAAGTATGGATGCATAAAACAATAGACTATTGTCAATTTGTCAGCAAATTAATAAAGTCTACAAAATTTGGTTGTGCTTGACATAGGGATGCTGGGAAAAGTGAGAACTACAATTAGTGTTTCAGAGAAAGCAGGCAGTGGCAACCAGCACTGAGTACCACTTCCATTTCTGGAAAAACTCCTGTTGCACGGAAAAAGACATTGTATTCCAGTATTGTTAGCCATCTGAAAACAAAAATTGCAGAAACATCCTAGGTCTTAATTGCTATGAGATTTCATAAGTTAATAAGTTCATGCAATGAGACTCTGGGGAGGCCGTAAACTGCTCTGGGAACAGGCTTGTAATATTTTACCATGAAAAAAAAAAAAACACGCTGATGTCACAAGTCTTATATCCATTATGAACTTACGTGTTCTAAAAACTGGAATCTTTACTATGCGCAAGTGAATATAGATTTAATGAAAAAAAAATACCTATAGAAATCTATTATTACATTCAGTTTGAGAAGCCAGGGGAAAAGAGATGTTTCACGCTGTGTGGAAGCCTCGCTTCTCTGTTTTACGCTGTTCCGGTACTGTGAGTGCTCTGTGTGTGAGAGCCCCCTTCTCCACAACATTACACACATACGACTGTTTGGTGTGTGGTGCAGGCTTTCTTTCTGTGAGTGCCCATCCAGGTTCAGTACCTCGCACCCTGATATTCTGTAGCCTCATATTCAGGCTACAGAAAAAAATGCTGTGAGTGTGATCCAGCATGGGCCTCATGGTGAAGAGCAGGTCAGCTTTGGGAACAAAATAATATCACTTCACATCAAATCGGTATTCCCCAAGAGAAGACCCCATGTGTAGACAGCCATTTTATAATGAAAGTAGCTTTAAGATACAGCGGTGTTATTTTAATAATAAACTATTATTCTTTCTTAAATTGTCATTTTTGGCTGGAGAGGCATGGCAGTGTTTAAGAATGCTTGTTATTCTTCCAGACCCAAGTTCAGTTCCCAGCACCCAATAGGGCAATTCACAGTTGCCTGTAACTCCAATTCCAGGGGCTATAACTATCTGCTAGTCCCCATGGGCCTGCACACTCATGGCACGCACACACATCTGGCAGAATGTCTTGTGTGGATGTAGCAGTTGTCAAAAAAGAGCTGATTGACTGTTCTTTTTAAACACATATACACAGAAATAAAAATAAATCCAGGAAATGCAAAATCTTTTAAAATCTTTAAAAAATTGACCTAGATAATGAAATGTTAGTGTTGTTTATAGACTACACTTTTAATGTTCAATTTCGTGCTTACCTTTGTTTTATCTTTTCGCTATCTACATTCTTCTAACAATATTAACAATGTACATAAGACAGTACTAGTGGAGAAAGAGTACCCCACATTGCCATGCAGATGATCCAGAGTGAGACCATCTTGCTATTAGAAGATTTTAGTATGAGTAACATACATGAAGGTAATAAATTTGATAGTTATCAATATTCTGAAGTTATTTCATTGTGAGGATTTAAACAAGAAGTACTTGGTTTCCACATGAGGTTCTTAGTCCATGGTCTGTTTATTGCCATATCATGTGACTTTGGCAGTTACATGATGCCCTGACTAAATAGTACTCAGTATATTGTGAGAGTTAACTGACTCTCCTGGGTAAGGGCTACACTCAGGATGTCGTTTATGTAGCTTAATGTCTGGGAAGGCAGCAGGATGCTTACAAAGAACTTCGAACTCCCATAATGAACTAGTGACATCATGTAAGTTAGCCACATGTTCTTGTTTAGTGTTCTTTTACTGTTGTGTTAGGCAGTCTGTGCAAGACCCATAGCTCAGAGCCAGCATGCAAATCAGCTCTCACTTTCTCAGATAATATGGCAGCTGAAACCGAAGCAAGCTTCTGCTCACCTCTAGGGACCACAGATAATTCCTGGAACATTCATCATATACAGATGGTCCCGGAGCTCCTTAAATTGATGGATTCTAGATCTCTCATTGGAGAATGTAAACATCTTTCTCATTAAGTGACATTTCAGACTAATCTGTTTGCAATTTTGTTATAAAGTTATACCTTTCTAAAACTACTATTTCTATAAGACACGTGAGAGAATTTACTGTGTAGAGCTGAGTATGTTATTAACATTACTAAAGGCTTTAGATGACAGAATTTTCAAGTAATGGTCTATGAATAACTTACACACCAGCAACATCAAATTTTACTTTATTTTTTCTATTTATTATTATTATTTATAATTTACTCACTTTGTATCCCAGGTGTAATACCCTCCCTCATCTCCTCCTGGTCCTACCCTTTTTTCTCTCTTGCTCCCCTATCCCTCTCTTCTAGTCCACTGATAGGGAAAGTCCTCCTCCCCTACTGTCTGACCCTAGCCTATCAGGTCCCATCAGGACTGTCTGGATCCTCTTCCTATGTGGGCTGGCTAGGTTGCCCCGTCAGAGACTGTCTCTTCTCCCTTTACCCACATGGAGACTGAGCTGTCTATAGGCTAGTTACACCTGGGCAGACAGAGGACTATTAAATATCAAAGAAACACTCAAAGAGATGCTCAACATCTTTAGTAATCCAGGAAATGCAAATCAAAACAATTTTGAGATTTCACTTCACATCCATCAGAATGACTAAGATCAAAACTTAAGTGACAACACATGCTGGAGAGGATGTGGAGAAAAGGGAACACTCTTCCATTGCTGATGGGAATGTAAACTTATACAACAACTTTGGAAATTAATCTGGTGCTGTCTCAGAAAACTGGGAATAGTGCTACCTCAAGACCCAGGTATATCCCTCCTGGACACTCACCTGAAAGATGCTCACCCATATAACAATGGCATTTGCTCAACTATGTTCATAAAAGCTCTATTTGTAATAGCCAGAATCTGGAAACAACCTATATGTCTCCCAATGGAGGAATGGATACAGAAATTGTTGTACATTTACACAATGGAATACTACTCAGCTGTTAAAAATAAGGAAATCATGAAATTTGCAGGCAAATGTATGGAACAAGAAAAGATCATACTGACTGAAGTAATCCAGAAGCAGATAGACACACATGGTATATACTCACTTATAAGTGGATATTAGACATATAATATAGTATAAACATACAAAATCTAGAGACCTAAAGAAGATAAACAACAAGTAGGACCCTAGGGAAGATGCTTAATTCTCATTCAGAAAGAAAAACAGGATAGACATAGGAAGCCATAGAAGAGAGAGAAGAGGACAGGAGCCTACTACAGATGTCCTTTAAAAGACTCCATCCAACAGAAGATTGAAGCAGATGAAGAGACTCACAGCCAAATTTAGGAATCTTATGGAAGAAAAGGGAGATAGAAGGACCAGGAGTAGACAGGAACCCCAGAAGGAGACCAACAAAGCCAAAAAAGGCTGGGCCCAGGAGGGACTGCCAAGACTAATGCATCAACCAAAGACCATGCATAGAGATGACAGAACCCCAGCCCAAATTCTTCTTACTTTAAATGTCAGCCTTTTCTAGTAAAGAGTTTTGATTTTTTTAAAGTTATTTTTCTTTTATGCAATACTTCCTGACATCAGCTTCCTCTTCATCTGCTCTCCCTATTTGCCCCCATCTCATCTCTTCCTCAGATTCACCCCACCTCCAAACTTTCTGAGAGTTAAAAAAGAAAATAAAGCAGCCTTCCCAGGGAAAACAGCTGAACAAGGCACAGTAAAATGCCATAAGACCAAACTATCCCTCACATTAAGGCTGGCCAAGGGAACCCAATGGGAGGAAAGCTGTTCCCAAAACAGGCAAAGAGTCAGAGACAACCTCACTCCCACTGTTAGGAGTCACAGAAAACACCCAAAACACCATGCCGACACCCATAATATATATGCAGAGGAACTAGCTCAGACCCACGCCTGAAGCAGGTCTGTGATTACCACTTCAGTATCTGTGAGCCCCATGAATCTTGCTTAGTAGACTCCACAGGCTTTGATCTACCAGAGTCCTTGACTCCTCTGGCTCCAAAGTTCCTCCTCCTCCTCCTCATCTGAATGTTAGGCTGTGGGTGTCTGCATCTGTTCCCATCAGCTCCCTAAGGAAGCCTCTGTGATGACTGAGATAGGTACCAATCTGAGTATAGCAGAACATCAGTAGGAAACATTTCATTGATTTTGTTTGTTTTTATTTTTGCCAGGAGTGTTTGGTTCTACCCTAGGTCTCTGGGCTGTCCAGACTCTGGTTCCTGCTCATCTAGGACATGTGGATCTCAAATTAGACAAGTCGTAGGTTGGCCACTCCCACAGGCTCTGCACCACCATTGCCCTAGCACACCCTGATGGAAAGACAGATTGCAGGTTGAAGGGTATGGGGCTAGGCTGGTGCCCAGGCCCACCATTGGAAGCTTGCCTTGTTACAGAAGGTGGAGATTTCAGTTTTTGTAGCCTCTATTTCTAGGAGTCCTGGCTAGGGTCACCCTCCGAGATTCCAGGGTGTTTTCACATTGCCACCACTAATGTCCTCCAGTCATCTCTTCCTGTACTCTCTTTCTCTCTCCGTCCCCTCCGCTACATGATCTCTTTCCATCCACACAAGCCCTCAGTCCACCTGCAGAATCCGTTCTATTTCCCATTCCCATGGAGATCCATGCATCCCTCCCTAAGGCCCTCCTGATTAATTAGCTTCTCTGAGTCTGTGGATTGAAGCATGGTAATTGTCATTTAACTAATCAAATTTAGCTTGAAATATTTTTGCTCTAGAGTTATTTATATGCACGATAACAAAACCAGTCATATGCTGGAAGTCACTGATGTAGTATGATTGTATGGTTACTTCATATGCATTAGGAAATAGTGGAGTTTCAAATAACATCAAACTCATTAGCACAGTTGCACTGTGAAGAACCCTGTAAAGTAGAAAGCTTTGCCAGAGGCACATGACATAAATAAGTATGGGACTAGGAATGTAGCACAGTGGCAGAACATTTGCATAGCATGTGTGAGGTACATAAAAATTAAAACTCAAAAGTCATAATATAGCTGGTTGAGCCAGTCTTTATCACCCTGATTATTAGGGCAGAACTGTTTCAAAAAACTTTACATGGTCATTATTGAACTGATATTGCATACTTACAAGAGAAGATTTTTGGAAGTCTTATTTTCAGTTCCTGGGAAGAAATTTTCTACAAAACACAATTCAGTTCGGGGTAGGGATGGTGACGAATGTAAACAACCTGCAATCTGTGTAATATTTGGCAGCTAGAGGGATTAGCATTGTCTAGATAAAAGGACAAATACCTTCCTTTGCTTTATTTCTCTAACTTTCAGGGTTGTTAATAGGTGGTTTCTATTTTATAGTACTGAATAAAGACAGGAAATATATTTATTTAGTAGGATACCTCTTTGGATCATGATGCATAACTTGAGTTCAATATGAGAACTAAGAAAGTGTGTGTCATATGCCTGTATTGCTCAGGCTCTCTTCTGAATATAATCCATAGGTATGTAACACATATGGTACTTAAGAGTCTATTAGTCTTTTTAAATTGTATATCTTCCCTTAATTTTGACAGCTTTATTGTGGTACAGTTGGCAAATAACTGTATTTGTACCATCCAGGTTAGGCTTGATATAGGCATATATGGAGCAATGACTACCAAAATGAAGAGAAGCAACACAGCCATCGCTGCAGATGGTTGTCACTTGCGGGCCTTGTCTCCAAGAACTTGTGCTCTGTAAATTTTAAGTATGTAACATAGTTTTACCAACTATACCCATCACACTGTAGAAATAATCAACTTTCTCATTAAATGACTACACATTAATATTTTCTACCTGTTGCTCATCTCCCAGGTCTGACTATAGTCTTTCTGTGCTTTAATTACATGATTTTGATGTTGGTTTATCTGTCTCTGTCTGATTTCCCTTATCATATCACCTCTTCTGTGTTTACCCGAGGTGCCAGAGATGGCAGGATTCCTTCCTGTTTAAGCCGTAACAGTCTTTCATTTGAAAAAAGTAAATGTGATACCTTCAGTGAAAAACACACAAGATCAGTTGCCAATGTGAAGATTTATTGCAAATATTTGTGTGGCAGGATAATTTATTGAAAAATTTATTCTGATATTTCCAACTGTTATCAACTTTGTCCACTCAGACAGATTTCACGCTCCTCTCTCTTGGTAGAAATTAAAGGCCAGGCTCTTTCAGGATTTCATTATTGAATTCCGCTGCTCCTGGGATTAGAGAAATGTGATCTACATAGACTAGAAGGGCCAGAAGGGTCAGCAGGACCTTCAAGGTCAGAAGTTCTGCCTTACTTTGAAGTTTGTGGAACTTATTCTCTGAGGCTCCAAATGTAGGAAAGTTTTACTGAACCTCATTTCAAAGCATGATATATCTTGCCTTAGCTCTTATTGTCCAATAACATTCAAATAACAAAAGACACAAATTGCTCTGTATAGTTCTTACCAATTCATGTGTTATAGTAGCCACTATGCTTCACATAATTCGTAGGCAGATATTTTGTTTTTCTTCTATGAAATTTCCTAAAACTATACAAGTTTTTTTGGGCCTTGTAGCATCAGAATCCTTTTAGATTCTAGGTATTAAAGGTTTAAAATGATGCAGAGTAAAAGTGAAGGCAAGATTGTCTGCTGGGAATGCTCCAAGGTGTACCATTCATGAATCAGACACAGCATCATTTGGCCAAATCACTGGCCACAAACAGAATTCACATGAGCAGACCAGTCTTGTCTTTTCTAATACCAGTATGGTACTTGTATATTTTATGTTCTGTGTTCAGATATATTAGAGGCCCAGGGATGATCAGTGGAGAAAAAAATCTAAAGGAATCTCTGACAGTGTATTTCTGCAAGATATCGACATTTCGGTTAAATCAGATCAGAGAGACTGCACAACTGTTAAAGACCAAGGGTTGCAGACCAAAATGTCATGAACATAGAGAAAAAACTGTAGAAAACCAGAAGTGAATTTCTATTTGTAGAATAATTAAATTTACTGATAGTTCAGTTTAAAAAAAAGACAAAGGATCATGGAGTTAAATCTGGGTTGATAACGGAAACAAAGACAGAGGGGTTTTGTTTTGTTTTGTGTGTGTTTCTTTAGCAATTTAGACTTGTGAGAGTAATTTTTTTTTTTTTTTAGTAATTTTTTTTTTTTAATTGTCAGGTTAGGAAAACATCCCCAGAGCCAACTGTGACCTCACAGACTAACACAGAAGGGCTGGGTTCTGCCATGTGGTGAGGGCTGCCCCGGGCTTTAGAGACTCAGACTGACAGAGGTAGCTTTTGAAGCACATCTCTGTGGTCAGGACAGCAAAGGAAGGAAACAAAGCCACGCATAGGCAAATAAACACTGCCAAGGGAAATGCAGGCACGAGGCAGCTCTCAAATTCAGAGTGAAGAAGTGTGACCCTACCATGGGCTATCATGAACTGCAAAAGCAACCATGATAAAATTCATTCCAGTTATGTAAACTGAAGCTTTCCAATTTCCCCTAAGGGATGGCTTAAATTAGTGCCAATGCAGAGAGTTCGCCTTTGGGTTCAAATTAGAGTGTTCTAATGAACCTGTGGACCTCCGTGTGCCATTTAACAGCGCTTCCATTTCTTTCGCCTGCTAACAGTTAGGGTAATAATTGTTTTCCAGCTTCCCAAAGATCAACTGGTCACCAAAGTAAAATTTTTCAGGTTTAAAATTGTAGGCCATAGCAATGTGCCTGTACATTTTACTCCATTTATTGTTGCTTCAAAACTCATGATCAATATTCTCATAGATGCTGATTTTAAGGAAGTTCTTCATAGGAAATTTTGGTGACTTATGTTCTATTTTGTATTCTCTTCTTATTAGAAACAGACCAGTGGCTTCCAGTGTTGAACTGGAATTTGGTTCACCGACAGTAGGATAATAAACATTGATCGTAAGCTACAATCTATTCTGGTTACCTTCACTACCTGAATGCGGATAAGGTTCATAAAATTGACAAGTAGCTCTCAGACCGCAGAATAGACATCCCACTGAAAACCTGAGGGTCAACAGAGTGTGGTCTTTAAGTAGGTACATTCAGAAGCTGCCCTGACTAGCTTTGCATTCCATACTCTTCACTACGTGATTCTTGAGGCTTGCATAAAATCTCGATAATTCAGTTTGGTCATCTGCGGAAAAGAGTAATAACGGTTTATGCAGATTCATTTGGACTTTATGTTGATAGAATGGTTAAACGGATATTTGATGAATAGTAAGCTCTAAACTGTTGTCATGGTGTCTGCTGTTGCTGTTACTTCAGTTGTGGAAGAACTCAATGGATTTGTGTCTATTAAATGGTTATATTGTGTCAATAAGGTAATTGTATGGCTGCATGCAGTCCCAGCATATAATATAATAAATCATATGTACTAATCCTCCTGAATATATGTATTTCTGTATATAAACTATATAAAGAAAAATGTTAAACTCAATTGTATACTTCTCAATTGATATTGTGCACGTACAAATGCAATTTAGTCCCAACTAGAGCTCTTAATGCAATGTCCAAGACACTTCCGCAGTGTTAAGGACAGATGGGAACTGCAGCATCTCTCCGACAGAAAGGAAGCTATAGGAGCCAAAGCTAGGTGAGCTGGGGTTGCAATAACAGGCAGGAACATAACTATTTTATTCTTAGCTGTCTGCTAAGTGAACTGGATCCTGGTTAATACCGTCTGTCTGTGACAAGAGCATCTATGAGGAATTGTCTGGAATAGAAACCAGAGTAGAACCACTGCTCCCTTAAATACAAATACTATCTTTATAAAGTTGTGTTTGTGAAAGTGCGGTTTTTATTAAAATATTTCATACAAACTTTCAGTCTTGCTTCTGGTTTTCTACTTTACATTTCTTTCTAATATCAACTAATCAAATATTATCTTTGATTGTTATGGTTTCAGATGCCAAAAGTTTTAAAATTTAATCTTCCTTCCATCTTAGGCTATTAAGGGATGGAGTGAGGCTATGTCTGCTGCTCTGTCTAGAAGGTTCACACAGTACTGCTGTAAGGATGGAAGTCATTTATGTTTGAGCTTCTGTACTGCTGCTCTGCTGCTGCTGCTGAGAAAACTGAAATTTACTGGCAGGATCTTCAGCTTCTAAAGATCTTTCATCACTCAGCAATTCCTTCACCACACCTGTGTCCATCTTTATCTATCATGGATAGATGGATTTGAATCACATGATGGTGTCAATTCATCCACAAAGAAGTTGTGGTATCTACCATATCAAAAGGAGAACACAGTGTTTGTAGATTTTGCAAAACAATGAGAAAGAGCTATATCCCTTCACATGAAATTAAATTAAATTGATGTTTAGAATTATGTGGAAATTATATAGAAACATGTGAAAGCTGATGTGAGAGAAGTTAAAAGATACTTGTTGATAACCACCATAAGTAGACAAAACGTTTAGTGGATATTAACCATGGAGTACAGGATAACCATATGAGAACTCACAGACCCAAAGCAGCTAAACAACAAAGAGGGCCCAAGGGAGAAAGCTTGATTCTCACTCAGAAGAGGAAATAGAATAGGCAGCAGAAGTGGCTGAAGAGAGGGATGAAGAAACTGCTTAGCAAGGGAAGCTCTTTAGAAGCTGAAGATCCTGTGGCCGAAGGTAGAAAAGGGAGTGGAGAGGGAAATGAGGATGCAGGGAGAGTGATCTCAGGGCTTGGAGAAAGAAGAGAAGCCACGGGCAAGGGCAGAAATGTCTGAGATGAGCTCGAGAACTGTGACAGAGTAGGATCCTGGGAGGATATGGGAGTGACCCTAGCTAAGACTCCTAGTAGCAGAGGTCATGGTGACTGAATCAGCCACCACTAGCCAGACAGGACTTCTACTGGAGAAAGGAGAACACCAACCCACCCACAAAAACCTTCAACCCCAAACTTAGCCTGCCTACAAAATGTGAAGGGAAAAAGACAAAACCGAGATTGAGGGAATGTCCAACCAATGCCTGGCACAACCTGAGATCCACCCCATGGGAGAGAGTCAACCCCTGAAACTATTAATGATGCTCTGCTATGCTTGCAGATGGGAGCCTAGCATAGCTGTCTTCTGAGAGGCTACATTCAGTAGCGGATTGAAACAGATGCTGAGACTCACAGCCAAACATAAGACAGAGCATGGGGAGCCTTGTGGAAGAGTGTATGTGGGGTGGGGGGTGGGCAGGTGAGGATAGAAGGACCCAAATGGAACAAGAACTTCACAAGCAGACTAACAAATAACCTGTGCCCCAGGAAGGCTTATGGAGACTGAAGCACCAAGAAAGGACCATGCATAGACTAGATATGGGCCCCCTACACACATGTAGCTGATGGGAAGATTAGTGAGTTCCCTAGTAAGGGGATCAGAGGCTGTCTCTGACATGGAATCTGTGGTCTGGTTTTCTATTACAAAGTCCAGGAAGTACTGCCTTGCCTAAATTCAGTGGAAGAGGATGAGATCAGTCCTGATGAGACTTGATGTCCTGGGGTGGGTTGAGGGGGTGCTCGCCTTTTCTGAGGAGTAGGGGAGGGAGATGAGAAAGAAGAAGGGAGGGTGGGGTTGGGAGGAGAGGAGAAAGGTGGCTATGATCTGGATATAAACTGAATACAATACATACATATGTACACATATATATGATAAACAATATAAAAAATAACAACAAGAAATGAAAAAGAACCATTTTGTTCTTGAAAGACATCTAGAAGAAAAAGGGCCACATCATAAGCCTGCAAGACGAGAAAATCATGAAAAGTCAATTAACAGTGTAGGCCGTGTTGCCTCGAGCTTAATGTGAGCTGGATAGGGCCAAGGGGAGCAGGCTGAAGAATTTGGTGATGTTGTATAGGTCAGGTTATGGCCGCCGATGACATGAATCCTGTAATGTAGCCAGGTCTGTTCATTTACCTATGGTTTATGGCAGCTTTAGGTGAACCAGAGTTGCATAGCTATATTGGAGATTCTGTGGTTACCATATCAGAAGCATTTATTATATGGATCTTCACAGAAAATATTTCCTAAGCATTGGGCTTATTTAGTCTTTCCACAAGTTTTGATTTTGACCCTTTTTAAGAACAACAGAATAGTTATTCTGATTGTAAGAGATACACATTAAATGTAGGTAACTGGATACAAAGGAGGAAAGATTGTCCATAATATACAATACGAAAGATCATTCTGGGAGTCCCTGATAATGAACAGATATTGGAAATGGGCAATGAGAGTGCGTTTGAACTTATTAAGATGGAAAATTCAGGGAGAATGTATTAGAAAGAGCACTAAGAGTGAACTCCATTTGTAACCTAATGAATTTGAGCGGATTATGGCAAAGAATATCACAAAGAAAACCTCAAACATATGTGTAGAGTTGTTGTCAAAAAAAGTAGCAGGTTAAAACAAGCAGTGGGATTAGTTTTGCACATAGATGACATAGCAACAGGATGTAATTTTGGTACTTCAGGAAATGAGATCTTTATGAACAAAAGTTCTCAACTGTGCCAATTGAAGAAGACAAGGGATGAAAGGTGGGTAGGGCTGAATTTCTACTAAAGACAGCAAGAGAGTACGTGGGTAGCAATCAAATCAGGATATGCTATACAGAGAGAGAAACAGCCGCACAAAAGGCAACACCTAAATCTATGGCATTTAAATTGTTTCCGGTGAGAAAGTCAAGAAATTAAAATGGGTCTGGGCACCAAGTATTGCTAAGTGAAACCTCAGTGTTCGCAAGCCTCGCTTGGATGGTACAGTCGTCTATGGTACCTCAGAGTTTGCGAGCCTCGCTTGGATGGTGCTGTCGTCTATGGTACCTCAGAGTTTGCGAGCCTCGCTTGGATGGTGCTGTCGTCTATGGACCTTTAACCTTTCTCCCTGGACTGTTCTGAGTTTCAGTTTCCTCTGGTGCAAAGTTCAGACAATAATTTCCATTTTGCAGACTTTTTTTAAAAAAAGTTTGGTGACGTAATGTCTGCAAACACCTGCAAAATGCCTGTCATATATAGAAGGTCAAAAAAGATGTGTTTTATAGCCGAGCACAGTGGCACATGCCTGTTATCTCAGCTCCAGGGAAGTAAGAGCTGGAACAACAAAGGCTTGCATCTACTTAAGATGATGTCTTAAAAATATATAAGTATACATATAGGCATATATACCATTTTCTTAAGAAACTATTTTAATATTCCCGTGGGAGCAAGTGTGGATTGTGTCATGTTGTAATGATCAGTCTCAGGGAATTTAACAGTACCCAGAGGCTAGTATATGAGAGACACATAGCCCAGAAAGCCACATAAAGGAAGAAAAGAGACTTACAGTCACCTTGGGTAATGGAATACAGTGCACTGTCCTGAAGATGGAAACAGAGGATGCAACTCAGAATGAAGGTTTTGGAGAAGGATCAGCATCAGTCAGGGGCAGTGCAGAACTCTTAGTTTTGGTAACTTTGGAATCATTTTTCCCACTGGCCTCGCCTGAACTTGCTCATTTGATAACTGCTCCTGAACCTCTTTGTGCGCTTAGAAAGATATTCTTCCTTCCTTTACAAATATGTGATCAGGCTCTCCACAAGAGCTTCTAACTTCTCGGTTCTGACAAAGCGGCAGAAGGAAACATGATATTCATTCCTGGGTTTGTTTATAAGTTATTCTCAGGCCATGAAAATAGCATGGTCATGGATTCATCGTTTTAAGCAAATTCCTTTTGCTTGAAAATAGAGTATGTTTAGTTCCTAGTCCTAAGCTCATAAATCCTTGTGATTCCTTATTTGGAATTATCCTTCTGAGTTAAACTAGACCATAAGATCTGTAATGGGTCATACCAAACACGAGCAGCACAATACTGCTGCCCACCCAAAAAAAGAGGGGGTCTAACTGCGGCGTCTCAGCAGCAGCAAACAGTCTACTCCAGAGGGAGGCAGAAATCCTAAACCTTTTTGCTTTTGAATCTTAGTTTTGGATTGAGTTCAATGTCACATTAACAATGAAATCTATTTCATGTTTTATTGATGTAATTCTCTCTATTGTAAATGATTTTCATTTATAAGATCCTGTTAGGGTGAAGAGAACTTTTTATTCCGTCTTACCATCTGCTTTATAAAGAAGATAAATATGCAAAGCAGAGCTGCCATAAAAGCTGCCTGTGTGTGGTCCGGGGCCTGCTTAATGTAGACTCAAAGGGCTCGGACTCAAGGTGTTTCCTCCCATCACCTCCAACAAACACCCCTCACCTCTTCTTGCAAAATCTAGTTTTCAGGCATATTGACTGCTGCAGTTCAAGAGCAATTTTAAATCACTATTAAATATGTCCCCTAACAATGGAGCTCTCATCTTTAGGCTTAACCATAAAAAAAAAATTCTTGGATATTCAAAGCATTACTGTGAGTAAAATCTAACATTTTTCTGTGACCTGTCAGTAAAAAGCAACCTCAGTGAACATTTTCAACGTTAGCAGAATGTCTGAGAATGAAAATGCAGATAAGACTAGAGATAGAAACCCAGCTTTCTTGAGTGTGTTTATATGCATGTGCTCTCGGGAACAACGAGCTGAGTCTACGAGCAAAAAAAGGGAGAGTACAGTGTACTAGCATAATCTCAAATGCTACAGAATTCTTAAGATAATCACAAAGCTCATGACAACATATGAAGAGAGAATAAATTCTCTTTCAAAACAGGATAGCTAGCATCTGCTGGCTAAATGGAATAACCCAGGTAAAGGGAAATATACTCAGTGTGTTTACAAATGACTTGTATAGAACACACAGGTTTTGAAGTTTCATTGTTGAAACCTGGCTTCTTATTAAGAAAACACACATTTCAGCAGGCTTCTGGCTTGCAAAGCTATATGGAGGATCAGGCAGTTAGTCCAAGGTGATCAAGGGACCAGACTTCTTCTTTTGAAGTCTTTTTGAGTGTAATGAATTAATAGCTAAATGTCAAAAACCAGTGTTTCATGATTCAAGCACCATATTCAGCCTTAGTTTCCATGGAGGTAATGTTATAAGGAGAATAATTTAGATACTTCCAATTAAGGTTTGCAGATGAAAGTTAATGTCCAAATCCTCAGCTGCCTATAAAGTGATCTGGTGAAGAAGAGGCCTGCAGTTGCTTTCTTTGAAGTTCATTTTGTTTTCCAGTGCATCTTAGAATTGAATTAAGTACACAACTGGCTGGAGATTATACTCTTAATGGCAGCATGCTCTGGATCCAAACAATTTCTATTGGACAACATTCTTTTCAAATAGCAGGATGGAATTATATTAGCTTAAAACTCCCTAAACACATTCCCGCACAGCCCTGTGTACAAATAGCCAGCCTCATATAACTGAACTGTAGAAGCAAAGCGAACTTCTAAATTTATCTGAAATAAGCTGCGTGCCAGCCTTTGAGATTCCTTGCTATCCGAACCACCCTTTGAACATGTTTGTATCCTTCTCCTGACAGTTTTGGAGAAGAAAGGTTAAAAGTTGCATTTTAATGAGTCCAGCTGAGACAAGAATTATAAAATCAGATTCCAGGAAATCAATGAAGTAGGATAGTAAATAAAAACTAAAGGGCTGCATTTGATCAGAAATTACACTGAACAAAAGGTTTTCCCTCTGTAATCAAATTAGATTCTTAAATATGAACATGATCTCCATGTGGGAGATTGTGACACTTTTCTCAACAAGAATCATGAAATAAGTACTGGAACTCACCAATTAAATATGAGTCTATAAATGAACATTTTATGTTTTACTTTTTATGTTTTATTTTGTGGATGAATGAGGCAAGAAGCCCACAGTCTGGCAATATTTTCTTTAGCATAAATGCTTTGTAGTTTACTATACAAATGAAATACAAGGCAAATGTTAGGTTAGAGACATGAGGTCATCACACACATACATCATATGACCAGGAATGTGTGCCTTTCCACTCAGGCATCTCCTGCTTTTCTTCCGCTGTTTCTGTTAGCATGTTTTCCAAGTTAAAAAACCAGTCCTGAAGATACCTGATAAGCTAGGGTTGGACGGAAAGGGAGGAAGACCTCCCCTAGCAGTGGACTTGGAAAGGGGCAGGAAGGAGATGAGGGAGGCAGTGAAGGAGGGGGCTATGGCTGGGATACAAAGTAAATAACTTGTGATTAATATAAAAAATTAAATTTAAATAATCTCTCACTTTCTGCAGGTTTGTGCTCCATGTTTTATCCTTTTAACGTAAACCTGAGCATATTCTCATCAGCTGGAGAGAAAAGAAAATGAGAGAAGACATTTAGGGCACAAGCAGAGCCAGGCAGGAGTGACAGTTTCCTGACACTTCACAAGGCAGATGCCTGGTCCACAGCTTCTCCAATAAAATCAGTAGCAGAGGGAAGGAATTCAGCTATGAAAACCAAAATGGAACAACAACAAAAACACTAGTCCCTCCCTTAAATCATAGATACCCTTTCAACTGCTCTTTACATAGCAATTATGAGGAAAGGAAAACAAAATGAATTTAATAAAACCTAAAGCTGAAAGCCAACTTCCATCCAACATGGTAGGCCCCCGCAGTTTCCACTGTTGTTTGCCATACATGTTCTGAGTTGGTGGGAGACATCCCTGAGCCCTCAGCTTACTTTTATTTTTCCTTGGGACATCAGGCTTTTTCAGGTGACCCACCAACCAAAGGAGGAGCAATTGCTGGAATCCTAAACCCCGAATCTCATTGCAAGTACATAAAATCCTATCGATATGAGGGAAATACTGGTTGAAAGAAACAAGGAATCTTGTGTGCTCATGCACGAAGAGGCAAAGTATTGGGCTGCAGCTAACTTCTGACATGACCTAGAGCAGCGAGAGACAGCCGAACCTGTCCTTCCTTCTGATGGCAAGTGAGTTCTGTCTGGGGAGACCCTTCCAGTAAAGCTTCTAGCTTCATGGAATCCCACTGCATGAGGCCAGTATACTACTATTGCCAAGAATGGACAGAGAAGGCAAACACTGTGCCTATTCTTGGAAGCCAAGCCCAAGAGCCTTGGCTTGTTTGTTTATTCCCTTATTTATTTACTTGCTAACTTATATAATTGTATAACTTTTATTATAAAAAACCTTGTCACCCCCCCAAAAAAAAACTCTAAAACACACCCACAAATATTAACCATAAAGTTGATTTTATTTTTCTCTACTTCTGAGTAATACTTAGGATTAGAAGACACAGAACTGATCTCAGAAGTGAAAGGTCATTTTCTGATAAGTATAAGATACTTTCGATTTGCTTCTTTAGAGTCTCCTGTGACTCATTGTCTTTCTATGATTTGAATAATCACCAAATATCCATGGTAGCTCTTTTAAGAAAAATAAAATTGAGAAGGTATTTGAAAAAAAAATCAGTTATTTATTAAAACATGGAAGAACTAGTCATAATATGTAATAAAAATAGGCTGTTTTATTAAAGGTAAGTCATTCCTTTGTGCTGAGATAAGAATATAAACCATGAAACTTTCTCTCTCCCCTTCCTGTCTGTTTTTTTTTTATAAAAACTGCATCTCACTTTATAAAAACAACATTAAATTACTAACAACATGAATAATATTCTTCTAAGACTGAAACATTCCATTCTAGAGGAAGCTCTTTAAACAGGAAAATAAAGAACTCAAGATAGCTTCAGGAAGTTCCTGAAACTGTTCAGATTCACTTTGCCCTCCCTGCCATAGTAAACAGTAAAATCTGAGAGTCACTCTCTGAAGAGTAGAGTTGAGCTGCAAAAAAGGCTCTCAGAATTGCCCAACCACAGAGAAGACTTTGAGATCGACTGGCTGCCTGTAAGAAGCAGAAACCAGCCAGGCTGCCTGGGCGAAGGTTAAACCTACCGAGTCTTGGAAACGGCAATTTCCAAATTGTTGTGCTTCCTTCAGACTGTTCTCTAGGTTCCCAACTTTTGTGAGCTATCCCCCATGCTCGGGTTGGATTTGGTGATGTAGTTCTTTCTCTGTAATTTCTGCCCTTGTATATAACCTCTCATCCATGCTCCTGTAAGTAAAACACAACCAAAATTTATTAGTTCACTGACTCAGACTTTGGTGGCACCCATACTCTGGACTGTTGTGGGGTAAGTGAGTAGATGTGTATTAAGTCTCAATAGGGAATACTTTGTCTTACCACATACCTAATGTGTTAGTCAGATTTCCTGGCAGTGTAACAAAACACTTGAGACAAACAGTTTAGAAGGAGGGATTTTTTTTTTTTTTGACTCAACTGTTAGGGTGGTGGTTTGTTGATTTGAGGTCTGTGTTGAGGAAGGGCATCATTGGTCTGCTCACTTCAAGGTGTCTGTGAAGTAAACTAAGAGATAGTAATGGGCCCAGGTTCTAATATCCTTTCTAGGTCGCACCGCCAATGACTTGACGGCCCCCCACAACTAGGCTCTGACTCTTAGAGGAACCACTTATATCCCCATATGACCCCAAGCTGACAACCAAGCCTTTAACACTTGGGCCTTTGGGGTTCATTTACGATCCAACGAAAACATCTCAACTCTTTAAACTTTTAAAAATTCCACTAACTTCATTAGGAATGCATTCCATAAGTACTAAAAACATAGGCTGCTTTATTCCCAGTCATCAACTATATTTCAACAGAGGTGGAAGTCATGGCTCAACTCTATACCCTAAAACATTCTCTAGGTGTGCTTGGCTAGGTACTAACAATAGCAAACTCAAACAGAGATACCTCTTGATTTTGTTATCCTTGGCTATTGATTACCAATTCTATCCTTCCTGGCTAAGAATGTCTCCTATTTTAAATGACTGTAGATTAATAATCAATTTCAGTTACTTCAGTTGACTGCTGTATCTTCCTCACTCCATACTGAATGATGTTGGTACCTAAAGAGGGTATGTTAGTTATTTCTGTGACAAATATTTAAGAAAAATCAACTGAAGATGAGCAGGCTTCCTTTGTCTCATAGCTTTAGAGGTTGTAGGCCATGATTAGGTATGTAGTAGTGGGTCTGTGGTGGCACAGTGCATCATGGTGGGAGCATGTCATTCCATGTCATATCCAGGTCTGAAAGAGATGAGCGTCTCATAATCCCATTAAAGCACACATCCCCAATGATTAAATTTCATTCTTCTTGGCTCTACTTCCCAAGTGTTTCTCCACTTATCAGCGGGTTCAGAAGCTAAGAAGAAAGCCTTTAGCATACAAGACTTTGAGGACATTCAGATTTAAACTTGGGCAGAAGAGATGGACCATGGGATGTGAGATGGGAAAAAAAATTGTACTCATGGTAGATGCTCAGGGTTAGAAGGAAAGAAGGTAGAAAGTAGGTACATTGTGTTACTAAAATCAGCTAGATATTTCATGGAAGTAACATTATCTCACTTGGAATAGTATCAAAAGACTCAAAAGTTGTTATCATCTATCAAAAATAGTTTTAGGGGTGGGAGAGATAGTTCAGTATGTAAGAGCTAATGCTGTGGAAGCATGAGGATTGGAGTTCAGACCCCAGCACCTATGTTAAAATCCAAGGGTGACCATGTTTGCCTGTAATCTCTACATTATGTATATGTAGGGTTAAAACCAAAAGGAGGGATGGAGCTTGTTGCTCTTCAGCCTAGCTTCAGCTTCAGTGAAAGCTCTTGTCTCTCATAGCCAAACATAGGGGAGGGTACAGGGAATCTTATGAAAGAAGGGAGAGATGGAAAGACTGGAGAGGTCAGGAGTTCCATAAGGAGAGAAACAGAACCAAAGAATCTGGGCAAAGGGGTCTTGTATAAGACTGATACTACAAAGATGGACCATGCATGGAGATAACCTAGAACATCTGCACAGATGTAGCCCATGGCAGCTCAGTCTTCAAATGTGTTTCCTAGTAAGGGGACATGAAATGAGTGGCTGGTTCTCTGATCACTTCCCCCTGGAGGTGAGAGCAGCCTTACCAGGCCACAGGGGAAGAAAATACAGCCAGTCCTGATGAGACCTGATAGGCTAGGATAAGAGAGAAGGGGAGGAGGCCTTCCTCTATCAGTGAGACTGGGGAGGGGCATAGGAGAAGAGAGAGGGAGAGTGGAATTGGGAGGGGATGAGGGAGAGGCTATAGTTGGAATACAAAGTGAATAAACTGTAATCAATAAAAAAAATAAAAAGAATGATATTGTCTTAGTAAACTGACATGAAGTGTTTAGTGGTAGAGTGAAAAAACTGATTTTTTCCTATGGCTTCTGCATCTGTGTACACATACATATGGACATACACATACATTCACACAAAAAAATGTTCTTAGTCCATTTTAACTGCACAGCTTAAGAATAAAGAGTTGTAATGCTCAGAGAATTCATATTTAATTGTTTATATTAAATGTATTTAAAATGTATATGATATGTTATTTACATTTATTTCAAGATATACACTCCATTTAAATTTATTCAAACCCCCAAATTGATGCTATTAAGTGCTCTGGCTTTTGGGAGATGATTCGCTCCTGGCATCAGAGCCCTCATGATTGGGATCAATACCTCTCTACAAAACACTCCAGATACCCAGAAGACACCAGCTCTGGAAGCCAGGAGAGACTCAAAAACTTCTTTGAGAAAGTGGGCCCTATACAAACAGAGTTAAAAAAAGAAAAACAGACAAACAAAAATGTCTTAATCCTACATTTCCCAGTCTTCAGCTTTGGGACACAGATTTCTATTCTCTATGAAATGCTGAATTTTGATATTTTATTAAGGCAGTTTGAATGACACACATGCTTATTCCATAGGTGCAATCGGGTAATGTATCAATCATACTATTCAGACATTTGCCATATACACTCTGGAAATTCAGAACATACTTGCTCAGTTAGAATTTATAGAGGAGGAGGGGAAGAGGAAGGACGGAGGCAGAAGAATCAAATCATACAGCAGCAAAACAAAATAACAACAACAAAAAAATTCACCCAAACTCCTGAGAAGGTGGCCCTAAATCTATTTTTGTCTTAGCTTGTTTAAACATAAAAAAATCTCTAAATAGCCTAGAAATACTAAAGGTTACTTGTATGTACGTCCATTTGTCTGTCTGTCCTTCCGTATGTATGCATGTATACACGTATGTATTTATGACTGCATTCATACGTTTAGAGACAGGCTGCTGTCGTATAACCCAGAACACGCTGAAAATCACAATGTATGTCAGATCGCCATGAACCATCTGTCCATCCTCCCTCAGCCTACCCAGTATTGAGGTCATTGATATGTTTATAACCACGCTCCAGCTTTTGCTGTTACCTTACACTGATGAAAAATCTGGTTGTCTTATGTAGGTGGTTGAGTGGATAGTCTGTGCAAATATACTTGGCCTTGCATAGTTGAGGCACCAAAATATTCTGTGAGCTCTGCCTCGCATATGTGAATGGCCACAGCTATGGGCTCAATCTCCAGTATTACCAAAAAGAAAAATAAACTTAAAATGAATCAGTTGAATTTAAAATAACTCTCAGGCTTTTAGCCACCTAGTACTTCAGACTGGAAAACGTAATTAAATTAGTCCATTAGCCTGGTATTATAGTTGCTTGGAAAAACTTTATTCATCCTCTCAATTTGTCAGTTAAAATTTCATAAAACTAAACCTTATTCAGTTTGTGTAGTAATAATATAACTACTTTATTACCTACTTTCTGATAAATATCTAATGGAGCTGATGTGAGACTTTCTTCATAGAACACATGATCCTTTGTAGCTGGAAAACAACAATCTTACTTATCTCTAACTAAAAGCAAAGAGTGGGTATTTTTTAAGTAATAGTAACGATGGAAACTCAACTTAGTGCATGCTGTGACTTGAATATTATATGCCCTGTGAAGTCACATTTGTCAAAGACTTGGTCTTTTGAGTGGTGCCTCTGGGATATAATGGAGCAGTAAGAGGATGGACTTCATGGGAGGTCTTTAGGGTATTGAGGCGTGCTTTGAATCAGCCTGTGGTATCTTTTTCATGTCGCCATCCCCTTTTCTGCTGTTCCATTTTTTGTGATGCACTGTCTGTGTCTCACCAAGAGTAGAAATGGGGCCAGTTAGTAATTCACGGGCCTGACTATTTCAAATAATAAGGAAAAAAAGCCTTTACTCCAGTTAATTTTCCAAGATATTTTGCTATGCTATCATGATGCTAAGCAACACAGTATAAGTCAGAAGTCTCCTGTCTAATCTGTAACAGATTGCAGGAGCCAACATCTGGGCCAAGTACATTGTTCTGGTTGTTTGAAGAATCTCTGGGTACTCATCTTTGAGAATATTATACTGAGCTAGGGAGGAACAACTTAGTAGGTGGTTTGAGTCTGTCATTTTGACTTTCCTGACTTCTTGTTCTTTAGGTCTTATCGGTGGCTTCCCATACTCTGATAAAAGTTCAAGCAAAGGAGTTCCTGCTTCCACGGGGCTGGCTGCTGAGATGAGAATTGTGTTAAGGTAGAAATTGACAGTCATGCTTTCCTTTAAAACTTTTCCTGGAGTTTGAAAACTTAGTCTGGTAGGGAATTTTTCTTGACCTTAGATCTCTATCACATTCTCTGCAGAAATTAAGTTAAAATAGAAGAAAATGTAACTTTACTCAGCAAGAGAAAAAGGAGGTTGTAAATGGCAAACCCATTTTTTTTCACACTTTCATGACTAAAATATATACTTTCAATATTATTTTATAAATCTAGACTTTTTTTAGTAGAAAAATGTGCTAGGAGAGAATAGAGCTTTGTTTACCCCACCAGGACAAGACGAACACACCATCCGCTCTGTGGCCCCTCGGCCTGGTGCAGTTCTAACTGCAGCTATATTGTGTTGCAGGGGTTTATCAGGATTCTGAGACACGATACACATAATACCACTAATAACAGTTAGAAGATGTTAAAATCAAGAAAGGCGTTTTCCCCAGTATAACAATGTGTTTGATGTCTTTTATAACCCACTTGAACGTTTCACTTAGAGGCATGGATGAATATCTCAGTAACTAGAGTTGCCCATTTCTTTTTTCTATTTTCATTACTAAATAGTATAAATCACCACAGTGATGAGCTGAATAAGCTCAATACTTCTAGCTGTTTTGAAACAAAGTCTGACACTGAAGCCTAGACTGCCTTCAGACTAATTACCTGCCTCAAACTCTAGCATTAAGCATGTTTTATTTCAAGCGAACAATGCAATTGGTTTCTCATGTCTTACTTTCTCAGTGTTTGAGCATGAGAAGTCCATAGGGTGCTGTAATCTGTGAAACCTATATTATTCTTTGTAAATATTGAGAAAACAGAAGTGTATTTCTACAAAGAAGAATAATAAGCTAACAAGTAGAACAAACATTTTTCCCCAATAAATGTGTCAAGAGTACTTTAAACAATTTTAATTTTGAGATAAGACTGCATATATCTCAGGCTTATCTGGAAGTCTTTAAGCATCCAGTGATAATCTTGAAGTCCTCATCTTCCTGTCTCTACCTCCAAAGTGCTGATATTATCAAGTCTTGAAATACTTGTTTTTACAAAACAAACAAACAAACAAACACCAGAATGGCTAAAGGAATTCTGTACAACAACAGATCATCTGAAAGTATCTCCATCCATGATCTCAAGCTGTACTACAGAGCAATAGTAATAAAAGCTGCATGGGTGAGTATATACTGTGTGTGTGTCTTTCTGCTTCTGGGATACCTCATTCAGGATGATCCTTTCCAGGTACCACCATTTACCTGCAAATTTCATGATTTCCTTATTTTTCATTGCAGAGTAATACTCCATTGTGTAGATGTACCACAATTTCTGCATCCATTCTTCAGTTGAGGGGCATCTGAGCTGTTTCCAGCTTCTGGCTATTACAAATAAGGCTGCTACAAACATGGTTGAGCAAATGTCCTTATTGTGTACTTGAGCCTATTTTGGATATATGCCTAGGAGTGGTATGGCTGGATCTTGAGGAAGCGCTATTCCTATTTATCTGAGAAAGTGCCAAATTGATTTCCAGAGTGGTTGTACCAGTTTACATTCCCACCAGCAGTGGAGGAGGGTTCCCCTTTCTCCACAACCTCTCCAGCATGAGTTGTCAATTGAGTTTTTCATCTTGGCCATTCTGATGGGTGTAAGGTGAAATCTCAGGGTTGTTTTGATTTGCATTTCCCTGATGGCTAATGAGGTTGAACATTTCTTTAAGTGTTTCTCTGCCATTCGATATTCCTCTTTAGAGAATTCTCTGTTTAGTTCTGTTCCCTATTTTTTAATTGGATTACTTGGTTTGCCGCTTTTCAGTAAACCTAATAAAATCTGTACATCTAAAGAAATTAATCAAGAGAGAGGACCCTGACTAAGGGAAATAGTAGGTTATGGAGAGGACAAGCGCCCCACAAGGACAGCAACAAAACCAGAAAATTTGAATACAGGGGTCTTCCCAGACACTCATACTCCAAACAAGTACCAGGCATGGAGATAACCTAGAACCCTTTGATCACCTCCCCCTGAGGGGAGAACAGTCTTACCAGGCCCCAGAAGATGACAATGCAGCCACTCCTGATGTGATCTGATAGACTAAGATCAGAAGGAAGGAGAGGAGGACCTCCCCTATCAGTGGACTTGGGGAGGGGCATGCGTGAAGAAAGAGGGAGGGTGGGACCGGGAAGGGAGAAGGGAGGGGCTTATGGGGGGATACAAAATGAATAAAGTGTAAAAAAATATAAAATAAAACATTTTATATTTGTAAAAAAAAAAAAAAGCTGCATGGTACTGGCATAGAAAGAGAATGATGGATTGATGAAATCAAATAAAAGTTCCAGAAATAACACACACACCTACAGATATTTGATTTTTGACAAGCTAAAACCATACAATGGAAAAAAAAAGACAGCATCTTCAACAAATGGTGCTGGTATAACTGGATGTCTACATATAGAAAAATGCAAATAGATCCATATTTAACACCCTACACAAAACTAAAGTCCAAGTGGATCAAAGATCTCAACATAAAACCAAACACACTAAATCTGTTAAAAGAAAAAGTGGAGTAGAGCCTTGAACTCATTGGCACAGGAGACGAATTCCTGAAAAGAACACAAACAGCACAGGCTCTAAGATCAATAATCAATAAATGGGACCTCATGAAACTGATAAGCTTCTGTAAAGCAAAAGACCCTGTCATAACAAAATGACAGCCTACCAACTAGGGAAGGATCTTCACCAACCCTATTTTTAACAAAGGGCTAATATCCAGAATACATAAAGAAATCAAGAAGTTAAAAAGCAATAAACCCAATAATCAAATTAAGGAATGGGTACAGAGCTAAACAGAGAATTCTCAATAGAGGAAATCAAATGACAGAGAAACACTTAAAGGAACGTCTTTAGTCATCAGGGAAATACAAATCAAAAGGACCCTGAGATTTCACCAGAATGGTTAAGATAAAAAAACTAAAGTGACAACACATGCTGGAGAGATGTGGAGAAAGGGTAACCCTCCCACTGCTGGTGAGAATGTAAATTTGTACAATCACAATCTTTGAAAATCAAGAGTTATCACATGAGGGTCCTGGGATATTATTTATCATTCATTTAACAATCACAGGTCTCTTCTCTCTCTTGCAGACAGATCTTGTAATGGAATTATGGGCATGGGAAAGGGTGGGTAGATCCTGACAAAGCAACACCTATAGCTTTATGTTTCATTCTGCAATTAAATTTTTATTGACACCTAAAAAAAAAGAAAAAGAAAATCAATCTGGCGCTTTCTCAGACAATTAGGAAGTGTTTCTTCAAGATCCAGCTATACCACTCTTAGGCATATATCCAAAAGAGACTCAAGTACACAACAAGGACATTTGCTAAACCATGTTCATAGCAGCTTTATTCATAACAGCCAGAACCTGGAAACAACCCAGATGACTCTCAACAGAGTAATGGATACAGAAATTGTGGTACATTTATGCAACAGAATATTACTCAACAATTAAAAACAAGGAAATCATGAAATTTGCAGGCAAATGGTGGGACCTAGAAATGATCATCCTGAGTGAGGTATCTCCAAAGCAGAAAGACACACATGATATGTATTCACTTATAAGTGGTTATTAGACATATAATATAGGACAAACATTCTAAAATCTGTATACCTAAGGAAGGTGGGCAAGAAGGAGGACCTTGGGTAAGATGATCAATCCATACTTTGATAGGCAAATGGGATAGACATAGGAAGAGGGAGAAAATAGGGAACAGGACAGAAGCCTACCAGAGAGGGCCTCTGAAAAACTTTACCCAGCAGGGTATCAAAGAAGATGCTGAGACTAAAAGCTGAACTTTGGGCAGAGTGCAGGGAATATTATTAAAGAAGGGGAAGATAGAAAGTTCTGGGGGAGATAGGAGGTCCACAAGGAGAGAAACAGAACCAAAAAATCTGGACAAAGGGGTCTTTTCTGAGACTTATACTTCAACCCAGGACCACGCATGGAGATAACTAGAACCCCTGAACAGATGTAGACCAAGGCAGCTCATTGCATTTCATATAGTGGGATCAGGGACTGTCTCTGACATGAACTCAGTAGCTAGCTGGCTCTTTGATCACCTTCCTGTGAGGGGGAAACAGCCTTACCAGGCCACAGAGGAAGACAATGCAGCCATTCCTGATGAGACCTGATAGGCTAGGGTCAGAGGGAAGGGGAGGAGGACCTCTCCTATCAGTGGGACTGAGGGAGGGGCATGGGAGGAGAAGAGGGAAGGTGGGATTAGAAGGGAATGAGGGAGGGCACTAGAGCTGGGATACAAAGTGAATAAACTGTAATTAATAAAAAGTAAAAAATAAAAACCTGCTTTCAATAAGTAACAACCCAATGTTAAATTTCCCCCTCCTTGTCTCTGTCTCTCTCTCTGTCTCTGTGACTATTTCTTATTAGACAGGGCCTTTCAAAATAGCCCTGATTTACCTGGTGGTACTTTCAATGTAGCATAGACTAGCCTCAAGCTCATGGCAGCCTTATTTCCTCCACCATTTAGACGGAGTGAACCTGCAGACATGAGCCACCATACCTGTTTTGTCATCAGTTTTGGTGATCCTGACTGTGAAATTTGAATTCCTAGGTATGTAGACAACAAGTTAAGTGTTTCTTTGGTTATTACTGTGAACACACATTAGTGCTCATTTCTCTACAACCTTGAATTATGTAAAACACACATAACTAACTTTTTCTTTATTTTTTTCTGGAGACAATGGTAGTGATATAGGTGAGAATGTGGAAAAGGAAAGGACAGGCTGAGATGCAGAGTAGAGGGGTCAAGGTGAGAAAAGGACCGGCTTGATGAATACAAAACAGGAAGGACTCTGAAATTTAGTCGTGAAGATAATATTTTAAAGCAACAGAAATCAAAGTCAGTCTAACACCCGATTTCACTTATTGCCTCAGTTGAGTTGGGTTCTGTACAGTGTTCTTAGTTTTATTTTAAAGCTTATTAAAATTATTTATTTATTTGTATATGGGATGGTCACTTGATATACTTTGACGTTTTTAATCTTCTCTTCTTTAGTGTACCTCTGTAAATTATTCTAATTAATGAGGTAAAACCTTTTAAAAAGTGTTTCAAAGCTTTTGCATAAAAAAATCCACATGCATTTTAAGAATTATTGTAACACGTAAAAATAGGCCAAGTTGACTTTCGGCAACTGCATTCTTCCAAAAGCTGAGCTGGATCCCCCGAGAACAGCACTGACCTACCAAATCATACAGTTTTTCTTGGCGAGTTGTGCAAATAAGACAGGTCCAAATATGCAAAACCAACTTCTCTAAAGCCATTTCTACAATCTTAACAAAGTGAAACCAATTTCAAGCTGCTTTAACAACAAAACTGCCATTGAAGTAGTGTTTATATAGTCCAGGGCCTGGTTCCACCAACCACACTAACCAATCTGTCCCCAGGACACAGTCCTAGACATCGAGTAGAACAAGCTAGCGACTGTGCTCTTGACACTCTGCAGAGGACTGGCACATTTGTTTATTTACAACTTTGTTCTGTGAAGGACTTGAATAGACCTACAAATCTCAGAATAAATAGTGAATGAATCAAGATGATGGCAACGACATCAGAGACAATATGTTGTTTTGGGGTGGGAGATACATACAGACTTGCATGTTGGTGGAACTTCTGCTTGGGTCTAAATTACCTAAAGGAAGAGGAAAGGAAGAATAAAAAAGGGAGGGGGAAGGAGGAAGGATTGGGTAAAGGAGTGAGAAGGGAAGTGGTAGGGAGGGGGAGGAAAGAAAGAAGGAGTCACAGGGAGAGATGGGGAGGCTTTGAAAAAATACGTTTTATTTTTGTTGTTTTTAATTTTTATTTATTATTTATTACAATTTATTCCCTTTCTATTCGTGCTATGGCCCCCTCCCTCATCTCCTCCCAATCCTTCCCTCCTTCCCTCTTCTCCACTCATCCCCCTCCCCAAGTCCACACATAGGGGAACTCCTCCTCCCTTTCCATTTGACCCTAGCCTATCAGGTCTCATCAGGACTGGCTTCATTGTCTTCCTCTGTAAAGGAAGGTAAAGCTGCTCAGCCCTCAGGGGGAGGAGATCAAAGAGACAGCCTCTGTTCCCCTTACTGCCACACTGATCATCTCCTTCAAAACAGAGGGGAACAGGACATTCATGCCCAGTCACATGACAGGGAAGTCTTTATCATACAGTTGTCACAGGAACGAAGACTGCCTGACATTGCAGAAAGACCATGTGACAGGAACAGCACGTGCTTTAAGCAATGGTAACAAAATGCACTATAACCGGAGAGATGATGTGGTGGTTAGAGTGTGAACTGCCCTTGCAGAGGCCCCAAGTTTTACTACAGTACACCTGGGGGGAGGGGGAATAATCACAACTGGTGCAACACCCACTTCTGGATTTTGAAAGGAACTGCACGCCAAGGGAATCACCCTTACTCACCGACAGATCTATAGTTCTTTAAAAGAAGGGGAGATAGAAAGACCTGGAGGGTACAGGAGCGCCAAAAGAAGACCAACAAAGCCCCCCCCCAAAAAAAAAACCCACTGGTCCTGGGGACCCTGCAGAGACTGATAACACCAACCAAGGACCATACATGGAGAGGACCTAAAACCCCTGCTCAGATGTAGCCCATAAACTCAGTCACATCTTATTGTTTAATCACGTTATCTTGAGAATTAAATCAACTAGTCATTCATTTAGGGTCATTTTCTAAGATCTGAATGGGGAAACATGCACGTGGTACTCTGAATTTCTGGAAATAGCAAATCTCACACAAATGAACCTTAGTATTTCTCAGTAAGATGGTTGGTTGATATGGAAGGCAATTCTACAAGAGTCTACTAAGTATTTTGATAGCTCTGAGTCAGCACTGTGTCCACAAGGGACTTCCCCAAACCTCGCTCCATTTTTATGGATGTCCCTTTACTAATAATCTCCCTTTTGGAGATTATTTAAACTATTGACTCTAAAAAACTTTGGTATGTGGTAGACTGAGGTGAGTAGGTGTCTTCCCGAAACACACTTAGTGTGATAAAATGATTGACAATAGAGTGAACATTGTCTACAGATAGGAAATGTTGACAATAGATAGCTAAATGTCAGTTGTCTTCTTTAGCTATATGTAGTAACTCAAACATAGTAATTATTTTAATTAACTTATTTTTGTTTAGTACTTTTTAATCTGTGTATTTATTATTACCTGAATTTCAAAGAGCTGAGAATGGGTAATAGAGTCTTCTTAATTATGGCTCTCCAGAGTTGCTGTGCTGTTTACACGGCACAGCACTTAAGCTATCATATGCAGTATATTTTGAGTAGTAAAGTGAAACTCATAGGTTTGCATGTGAAATGAAAGGAAATTTAGTTTTGGAGAAATTTCTCTTTAATCATCTCAAAACTTCTAAAGGACAATTAATCATGCAGCACTAAGAGTTTTTATCAGCAGATAAAACATGTAGGAACCAGTCTCCCTCCTGCTGTTTATTTTACAGGGATTAGTTAAGAGTAAATCTTGGTTTTGCTTTAAATTATTGTTTCTTTACACTAACTGCTAAAAATATTCTTTCTGGATATCTCTCAATAACATTTCTTTATAACCTGTACCCAACTATTACATAAAAGATTAGGACTGTAAGTTTCAATGACAACGAATGATGTTGAAGAGATTGAGAAACGGGTTTCCTGGATCTTTTTTGGGGTTCAGCAACTGAGAGTCTGCTTTCCACCCTCATGAGTATGTTAAAAGACAGGATGAACTCAGGGTTTGGGCTGAGTGTTCCTGTGATGAGCAGCTGCCTACTATGTTACACCTTGCAATTGACTGATACTTGGAGTAACACTTGGTACATATAGGCAATTTAATAGCCTGGACAATAGTCCTCTGTGTCTGTGGTTTAACATGCAAAGTATACCCTATGGTATGGATCTTGAATGTCTTGTAGGGGATGTACATTAAAGTCTCCCTCAGCTTTGCTGCTGGGAGGAGGTGGAAGCTCTACAAATTCAACTTGGTTGTAAGTTCCCAGGTTTGTGTCCTTCAGGTTTGTGTCCCTCCTCTCTGTGTTTGGCTTTCAGGCTGTCCTAAGGTGAGCATGCAAAAGTCAAGGTTGTGGTGAACCTGGTATGGATTGTACTTGGAACTGGTGGTCCTAAGTGGATCCTGTTCTAGCCTTTGCAAAATTCCAAAGATTGCAATGTCCTGGATGGAAAGGGGCAACACTCAAGCTGTGCTCCATCTAGACTGTAGGAATAGTAATCAGAACTTCAGACAGGGCAAGCGTGAGTGGTAAGCATCTGGGATACACACGCACATTCACTCACTCGCTCACACAAAGATTTGGGAAAAATAAGCATAACATCATTGGAATTTGGTTGATTTCAAAGTAGAGAAATGGAGAGAAGTAATTGGCTTTAAAACCCTGGCAGTAGAATTATTACCTAGGGAGTTTGAAATATGAAATGATAAATAAATAGTCAGCATGGAGACCCTTCACTTGGGACTCGCCGAGTGGATTAGAACACTATTGGAAGATATAGGTTCAGAGGGACTTGTTTTCTTGCTGGAGAGGGCAGCTCCTAGATGCTAGAAGAGACTTCAGGAAACAGATTTTCAGGAAGACATTATCCTGAAAATCTCTGCTCTAGAGATCTTTCAAGGAACACCAAAAGATGCCCCTAAACTAATAATCTCCACTTTTGTAATTGAACAGTTTAAGATTTTTTTTTCAACAAAAGAATGTATTTTATTTAATTTTTTAAGGTTTCCAATCATTTGGACACACTGTACTTTATTTTTTTTAGTTTAATTTAATTTTATTAATTACACTTTATATCCCCCCCATAAGCCCCTCCCTCCTCCCTTCCCGGTCCAACCCTCCCTCCCTTTTCTTCACTCATGCCCCTCCCCAAGTCCACTGATAGTGGAGGTCCTCCTCTCCTTCCTTCTGACTTAGTCTATCAGATCACATCAGGAGTGGCTGCATTGTCATCTTCTGGAGCCTGGTAAGGATGCTCCCCTCCCCCTCAGGGGGAGGTGATCAAAGAGTAGGCCAATCAGATTATGTCAGAGGCAGTCCCTCTTCCCATTACTGTGGAACCCACTTGGACACTAAACTGCCCTGGGCAACATCTGTGCAGGGGTTCTAGGTTATCTCCATGCCTGGTACTTGGTTGGAGTATGAGTCTCTGGGAAAACCCCTGTGTTCAAATTTTCTGGTTCTGTTGCTCTCCTTGTGGGATTCCTTTCCTTTCCAGTTCTTATTATTTCCAACTTCTCACATAAGATTCCATGCACTCTGCCTAACAGTTAGCCATAAGTCTCAGCGTCTGTTTTGATAGTCTGCAGGGCAGAGACTTTCAGAGGCCCTTTGTAGCAGGTTCCTAGGTTGTTTCCTGTTTTCTTCTTCTTCTGATGTCCATCCTCTTTGCCTTTCAGGATGGGAATTGAGTGTTTTAGTCAGGGTCCTCACTCTTGATTAGTTTCTTTAGATGTACAGATTTTAGTAGGTTTATCCTATGTTATATGTCTATATAAGTGAGTATATACCGTGTGTGTCTTTCTGCTTCTGGGACAGCTCACTCAGGATGATCCTTTCCAGGTCCCACCATTTACCTGCAAATTTCATGATTTCCTTATTTTTATTGCAGAATAATATTCCATTGTGTAGATGTACCACAATTTCTGTATCCATTCTTCAGTTGAGGGGCATCTGGGCTGTTTCCAGCTTCTGGCTATTACAAATAAAGCTGCTACAAACATGGTTGAGCAAATGTCCTTATTGTGTACTTGAGCCCCTTTTGGATATATGCCTAGGAGTGGTATGGCTGGATCTTGAGGAAGCACTGTTCTTAGTTGTCTGAGAAAGCGCCAGATTGATTTCCAGATTTTAAATAAGTCTATTGCTGCTTACACAGTATGCATGCTAAGGCCCCTCATGTGATTTAAAATGGTGCAGTTTGATAAATTTTGCTGATGTGATCTCTGTTCTGCCAGTTCCCGGTGTATTTGAACCCATATGACACAGCAGAGTGACAACTGCAGAGTCAATAACCAAACTGGAAGTTTGCAGCCAGCTTGGGAGTTTATAGTGAAGCAAATCCTGAACTAAGTATGTTTGGAATGTCAGTAAAATTGGATTCATTTCGTTGTCAGATTTGGATTAATGCACCATGAATAATTTCCACTTAGATTTTAGAAAGAATCTATTATGTAATTCATTATTAATTTTTAGAAATATTTTTGATACCCAATTTACAATTGATGAAAAGCTTCATACATGTAATCATAAAGTTGTACATACTAATGAGCTACTATGTGATGCCTTGATATATAAAATATATTTTCCAATGTCTAAATCTGACAAACATCACTTCAGACATCGTCAATTTGTTACGTTCAGGACCTTTTCTTCTTGCTACATGGAACGGGTGGAATTCACTGTTTACCGCATTGACACTCCCAAGCAATGTCGCCAGACAGCTCCCGCCAGTGACTTAGCATAGTTTTCAAACATTACATTCAAATTATAGTTTTCAAAACCTGAATACAAGAGCAACGGGTCAGGAAAATACTGAGGAATGTTGGCAAAGTCAATTGCTGTTTGCCAGTAGAGAATTCAGTGTGTGCCTTAGTGATGGGTAGTTGCGAAATGTAACATTGTCTTTCACTCAGTGGGAAAAATTCTTCTGTGCTCTAATTGGAACGGAACCTAAAGTAGAAGAGAAAGAAACAAAACACATGATAAAGAACGCTTGAAGAACAGGCATCCTTTGTGAGGATCAAGGACAGAGGAGGCTTTGGGCTTGGCCCGTTTTCTCACCGGCCTGCACAGATGCAGTTTTACCATTTGCAAGGGCAGGGTTCGCCAGTGAACCTGCTGCCTGGGCTCCACAATGAGGGAGGGAACACATCCTTCCCATGATCTCTCCAGGGAAGTCTGGAGGGCTTCGACCACTTAGTTAGACCCTATGAAACAGAGCTCCCAGCCTTGGAGGCTCATTTTAAACAAGTTAAGCAAGTTATTTCAGTAGAACTCAAAAGGAATTTCAGATGGATGAACTCTGATATCATTAGAGGACCTGATTTAATTTCTCTTCTGTATAGATCACAATAAAATCTAAAATAAAACTCTAAGCTCCTTTTTGTTTAAAATTTTATGTATTCAGTGCCAGTCCCATGACATGTAAAACTTCACTTCTAATATAGTCTTGTATAAACTATTGAATTCTCTCCCAACAGTGGTTAGTACCTTGTGTAGATAGTGTAAGTTGCTATATTAATCTTCCTTCTCCTCCTATATCCTTAGAAATTCACAGTATATTTTCGGTTCTTTGTTGCTTATTTTGTTTTGTTTAGTGATGGCCTGTGGTGTTTGGCAGGCTTATTAGCAAAGTGATATTTACTTATAGTACAGGGTGGAAAAAGTTCCTAAATCCTGTGACTAACATCATTAGATGTTTAACAGATAATGGCAACATACTATTACAAGAAAAAAAAAATCATTTGCTCAATGCGTGGCTCCACTGTTGTGGATGGCAACAAACAACAAGGAAACGGAGAAGGAAAGGTGTGTTGTGTTAACTAAGATGAGAGTGTCAAAGCTGAGAGGAATGAACAGGAGGAAGGGGATGTTACCTTAGCACTGGAGGAAATTTGTTTAAACCCTCATGCTTAGAGTCATCCTGGTTGATGCAGGCTGTCGCCATATATTCACAGAGCAAGAGCTGTGAGCCCCTGCAATTTGTGCTTATACCTGGCAACATTATGACTCACAGTGACCCTGAGTAGAAAAGGCTTGCTCACTGCTAACACTGACAGTACGCAGGTGCTGGGACGGAAGACCTCCAGGAATCTTCAGGTCACTTGATCTCAGCTCTGCCTTCTTTCCTGAGCCCACTGGGAGCCACTTATAACAGCTGATGAAAAAGCAAGGGCACTCCTGCATGGTGAGAGGCAGTCACCCCGAGAAATACGCTCAGCCTTCCAGCTCTGTAAGGCACACTTTGCTAATAAGCCTGCGGAACACCACAGGCCTTCGGAAAACATACATCAGCGCCAATTGCTTTATTATGTGACATTGCCAGTAGCAAACACCTGCAAAGAAGTTTTCTGGTTTTAGAACACTTTTCTTTTTTTACATATTTGTATCTTTGGATGAAAGACTTTATACCAAGTCGCCTCCCACAGCTCGTTCTTCACAGCTGAGCCCATAATTCATACTCTGTTGCATGCTGTTAATTGGCAACGCTGAAGGGCTCTTTAACTTGCCACATAAAAATACAAACGATTATTTTGAAAAATAAAAGAAAAATAATATTTATTCCTAGTTTTTACTCGTTTTCTTAGAATAACCAGGAAGATTCTCTGCATTTTTCATCATTAATATGCATCCAGAGAGCTAGATAGAGGCATTCTAGGTACATAAAACTCTTCTTACTGTGACGATTTTGAATTAAACAAAATATCGACAAGTTAATTTTAGAAGAATTATGAAGTAACTCATATTTTATTGTTGTAAGCACATTACATTAAATTCATAGCCACCTCTCATGGCCTTGTAGGCTCTACTTTAGGCCCCCGTATCTCAGTTAGGGAAAGGGGTTGAAGAAGAATTTCTACGCTTGACTGGGTGTTCACGTTGATACGTTTGCATAAAAATTTCAGAAAATCAGTCCAACATCCTGCTTCAAGTACCATTAAAATGTTCCAGTGTTTGAGAATGTTCTTATACACGGAACACATCAATCCATGAGATGAATTTAAGCATATCTGGTTGAGTGTTTGTGTCCATCTGTATGTGACTTCATTGGCTGCACATGAAGAATAGCACTTTAAAAATGAAGAATTTAATCCTGGCAGCCTTTCAGGCACAGGCTGTTAGCTTCTCAAGGGGCAGATAGTGGTTTCAAGGCTCAATAAATAACGCAGGCTTGTAACCTTGTTTTCAATTGAAAACATTTCTCTCCTAATAAATGTCTACACATGTGTGCAGCCCCTCGCTTCCCGAGCCTCCACACGATCCCGAGGACACAGTGCAGTCCCTTGGCTACCAGACACTTTGACTGATAAACACCACCCAGGGAACCGGAAGCATCTTCTCCACCCTGCACTTAAGAGGCTCCCTAACCCATGTGTTCAGATCCAGAGACTCTCCGCTGCCCCTCCAAACCAATTTTAAAATAATCAGCCTAAATTCTAAGTCTTCACCGACCTGAGGGTGTAATTCATTGGAGATGGGCCCAGCTGTGGCTGGTTATACATGTTTTGGGCAAACAATATGCATTTTCTCAAAAAAATATGTGAAGGAAATACTTGATGTGTTTCAAAATGTGTGTGTGTGTGTGCGCGCGCGCGCGTGTGTGTGTGCGCGCGCGCATGCTCATCTTTGTCTCTTTGTCTCAGTCTCTTTATCTCTCACTGTCTCTGTCTTTGCCTTGCTGTGTGTGTGCACGTGTGTGCCTGTGCATTGTGTCTGTGTCTGTCTGCAGGATTTTGTCCTCGTGAATGCAATACCCATGAAGACCAGAGGGTGTCAGATTCCTTGGAGCTGGCATTTTGAGCAGCTTTACTCCTCTTAAAGAAGGTACCAGGAGCAACAGTTAATGAGCATTGAGAGCAATGATAATCTGAAGTAAAAAGCTATTGTCCCATGATTGTTTACATCTTATTTCCTTGAATAAGAATTCTTTTCACATATGTAAGCTATTTTTATTTCTATGATTATTCTGTTCATGTTCTAGGCCCATCTTGCCAACATTTTAGAAATCATACATAATTTTTAGTATTTACTGACTAACTGAAAACCATTCATTACATACTAAATATTGTTTTGAAATATGTTTACACCATGAAACCATTTATCATACCTAATTAGCACATACTTTACCTCATGTAATTTCTGCAGTAATAAATTATACTTGAAATCTACTGAGAAAAATTTAAGACTATCATACAGTGCTATAAACTACAGTGACGTTGTACAATAGTTTCCAGGATTTATTTCTCAAAATTCTGAGTGAATTTTGTCCTGTCTAGCCAATGATTTACATAGTCTTCCCACCTCCACCATCCCCAAAGCCTTGGTAACGCCATTTTATTGCATGCTTCTGTGAGGAGGATTGCTTGGTGCCCTCTGTCTGTGACTATCTTATTTGTGAAAACAAAATGTCTTTTCCCTTTATCCGTGTACACCAGAGGACAGACTTTCCTTTTTGAAGGAGGTACAGCATCCTACTTGGAATTCAGTCACATTTTCTTTGTAATGAGAATGTAGGCTGATTCTTAATCTTGGCTACTAGGTGCAGAGCTGCAGGGAGCATGGGCATGGTGATAGCTGCTCGGTGTGCTGATGTAATTATCTTTGGAATGATGCTCAGGAAGGGGACTGGCCTTTCATGGTGTATGGGGTGTAGCGTGGTAGTATTCTCTATTGTCCACCCTGCTTTGCATTGTCTCCAGTAGTGCGTCAGGGTTCCCTTTCTTGCTATCTCCTTAACATGTTTTATCTTTTATCTTTCTGGCAGCAACCTTGCTTTCACAAATATGAAGATGTTCTGCTACACAGTTATGTTCACTGATCTGATGATTAGTGATACGAAGTATTTTTATAGACTTTTGGTGCATGTGTGTTTAATTGAGAGATTCCTTTCACCTATCTACAATCAGTGTGCCCTTATCACTCATTTAGTTATTAACTTCTTATCGGATAGATGGTTGTGAACATTTCCCCATCCTGACTGTGGTCTCTTCACTTAATTGATTCTTCCCTTTGCTCTACAGAAGCAATTTACTTTAATGTACTCCTATCTCTATCTACTTGTTGGACATTATCCCCTGACGTTTCTTCATTCTTTTTCATCTTTTTTTTCCTATTTCCTTTCTGACTCTACATTTTCAAATAACCTATCTTTGAGATTACAGAGTTTTCCTTCCACTTGACCAGGACTGCCAATGTTCCCTACAGAAATTTCTATTTCACTTAATTGTGGCGATCAGCTGCACATTTCCAAATTGATGCTTAACAATTCCAATCTCCTTGTTAAAGTTTTAGATTTTGTCATTATTTGCGCCTGATGTTTTTGGATGGTTTTATATGTTTTTGTGGTTCCATGAGACAGTTTCCCTAGGTAATTGTTCTTAACAATCAGGCAGACTGCTATGTAACTCCATGTCTTTGTTTCAACTCGTGGAAAGAGGCCCTTTGGTGGTTTTCACACACTTTGTTGTCTTATTTTGAGCTTTACATAATTAAATGAGGGGGTCCTATTTTATCCTTTCAGACTGTGTGTTTCTGGGAGAATACTTAATCAGACAATCTGTCAAAAGATTCTTATCTAATTATTTGATGATCCCCATCAGGGCTTGCTACTCGGTTTTGCAAGCAGGCTAGCTTGATGCATAAGGCTTTCCAATCTGGAAACTGCAAGGCCATTCTGCCCTAGAAAAGGCCTGTAGATTACATCAGCAGAGATGGCCCTGAGTCTGCACGACTAAACACAGAGCATCCAGGGTGGATTTGGAGGTTTATTTTCCAGGGACAGCCAGAAGTCTGAGAAGGTGGGGAATTACTTTTGCCTGCCCCTCATGGTGCAGACCTCATGTTGATCTGAAAGTAAAGTCCAGTGTTCATTTTCTCTTCTTTCTCCATGAAGCTATTCCTCTGCATGTACCATCTGCCATCCTGTTTCTATTGCTTTTTTGCTTGCAATATTTTTATCCTAAGCTTTGAATTTTCTCATTCTAAGAAAATTTTAACCTCTACTCTTAACTTTAAACTTATAAAGTATGAAGTTTTCTCACATACACTTTTGAATACTTATTTATTTATTACAATTATAATATCTGTATACTTTAATTTAGTTCAGCATTCTTTAAATTAGGGCTGGAGAGATGGCTCAGCCGTTAAAGGCTAAGCTCATAACCATAATATTTTCATTTTGAATTATGTGCATCTATGTATATCTGTATGTGAGTTTGTGCACATGAGCTCAGCACCAACAGACTCCAAAGGTGCTGGGTCCCCTGGAGCTGTAATCACGCTGGCTGTGATCTACTGTGGGCCCAAGGAACTAAAACCAAAGATATTGTAAGAACAATGGGCTTTTAACCACTGAACTGCCTCTACTGCCCTGTAATTTGTAAACTTTGCATTTTATTAAGCACTTAGATAAGAAATAACTTTGATTTAAATTATTTTAGCAAAATAATAATTAATAATTACCAACTCTATTATAAATTAGTATGATTCTAGTTTCAAGAGCTACAGAATTCACACATACACACACACACACACACACAACTCTACTGACCAATATTCTTCATGAATATAACTACAAAAATATCCATTAGAATGCTGAATACAGAAAAAGGAAACAAGTGTTAATTCTTCACTCCCAAGAATGGTTCCCGAAAGGGAAGGACATCTCTGAGGCCTATGACAGAGCAGGCTCCAGGGAGGATATGGAGGTGACTCTAGCTGAGACTCCTACTGCAGGGGGACACGGAGAATGAAGGGGTCACCTCCTAGCTAGAAGGGACTTCCAGTAGAGGGAGACAACACCCAAACCATAAAACCTTCACCTTTGACCCAAAATGTACCCTGCCTACAGGATGTGCACATCTAGAGATGGAACAGAGAAAGAGGAAATGGCCAACCAATGAGTGGTCCACTGATACCCACCCCATAGGAGAAAGCCAACTCCTGACACTATTAATAATACTCTGTTATGCTTGCAGACAGGAGCCCAGCATTACTGTCCTCTGAGAGGATCTACCGAGCAGTGGAACAAAACAGATGTTGAGACCCACACCAAATATTAGTCAGATTTAGGGGAGTTGGGAGAAGTGTGACAAAGGATAGACAGGTAAGGAGGTGACCATAACCCCTCAAGAAGACCAACAGTGTCATCTAACCTTGGCGCATACGGGCTTAGCATGCTTGGACTAGACTTAGGCCCATGACACATTTGTAACTGATGGGCAGCTTGGTCCTCTTGTGGGTCTCCTAGCAACAGGGGGAGCCTGGGTCATATCTAACATGGACTCCGGTGCCTGCTTTCGGGTAGCTCTCCTCTTGCTGGGCTACCTTGTCTGGTCTCAACAGAAGAGGATATAATAAGTCCTGATGGACCAGGGTGGGCTTGTGTGTTAGGGATCCTCTTTTCTGAGAAAAAGGAGAGGGGAGAAGGCAGAAAAAGGCAGGAGGGTGGGACCAAGAAGAGAGGAAGGAGGGGCTGTGATCAGGACATAAAATCAATAAATGAATAAATTTATTGAAAAAAAAGAATGTTTCCCAAATGAAATTGGCAGCTTTGCAGGACAGTAGACCAACATGAGAGAATTAGTTGGATTTTTTTTTTTCAATATTACCAGCAAGTGTTTGGAAAGAAGTGATTTTACTTTATTTTATAATTAATTTATTTTTTTATTAATTACAGTTTATTCACTTTGTTTATTTCCCAGCTGTAGCTTTCTCCTTCACCCCCTCCCACTCTCACCCATACTCCCTCATCTCCTTCCATGCCATTTCCCAAATCCACTGATAGAGAGCCTCCTCCCCTTCCCTCTGACCTCAGCTATAAGGTCTCATCAGGACAGGCTGCATTGTATTCCTTTGTGGCCTGGTAAGGCTGTTTTTCCCTTCAGGGGGAGGTGATCAAAGAGCCAGCCACTGAGTTCACTGTCAGAGACAGTCTCTGTTCCCTTTACTGGGGAACCAATTTACATAGATGTAACCCATGGGCTACATCTGTGGAGGGATTCTAGGTTATTTCCATGCATGGTCCTTAGTTGGGGTATCAGTCTCAGAAAAGACTCCTGGGGCCATATTTTTTGGTTCTGTTGCTCTCTCTGTGGAGGTTCCTGTTCTCTCCAGGTCTTAATATCTCCCCTTTCTTTCATAAGATTCCCTGCACTCTGCTCAAAGTTTGGTTATGAGCCTCAGCATCTGCTTTGATACCCTGCTGGGTAGAGGGCCTCTTTTAGAGGCCCTCTGTGGTAGGCTCCTGTCCTATTCCCTGTTTTCTCTCTCTTCCTATTTCTGACCTGTTTGTATTTCTGAGTGAGGGCTGATAAACTTACACAGAGTCTTCCTTCTTGCTTAGCTTCTTTAGGTGTACAGATTTTAGTATGTTTCTCCTATCTTATATGTATAATATCCACTTATAAGTGAGTATATACCAGGTGTGTCTTTCTGCTCCTGGGATAGTTCACTCAGGATGATCTTTTCTAGTTTTAACTTTATTTGTAATAGAGAGAGTCTGGAAACAACCCAGATGTCCCTCAACTGAGGAATGGATACAGAAATTGTGGTGTATTTACATAATGGAACACTACTTAGCAATTAAAAACAAGGAACTCATGAAATTTTCAGGCAAATGGTAGGAACTAGAAAAGATCATCCTGTGTGAGGTATCCCAGAAGCAGAAAGAAGTGATTTTAAATGACAGCAATAAGAATGAACATTCTAAGCTAAGGAATGCTTAGAAATAAATTTTTAAAAATCATGTAATATTTTAATAATTAAAAAGACCAAATTATTGCCAAAGTAGAGTAAGGAGGTAAATGTGAGTTTGTGCATATGAATGCAGTACCTACAGAATCCACAAGGTTTTGGAGCCCCTGGAGCTGGAAGCATAGAGTATGAGTGTATTAGTACTGGAAAGTTAAAGGATCAAAGTCATTAAGGTGTCAGTTCTCCATAATGTTGATCGAGGAACCCAGCAATTTTAAGGTAATTGACACAGGCTGCTTTGAAAGCCTTGAAAAGTCACATCCCATGCAAGGTCCATCATCTCCAGTGCACTGAGGTTAACAAGACTAGGGCTTTCCTTGACGAACTCCAGGCTATGGTGTATGTAAAGCTGCAATAACTGGGACAAGTTAAATACTAAAACAGGACCAACGAGTCCTGGGAAGAGAGCACAAAATAAACCTTTTTCACAAATGTGTCAGCGTAACTTTTCCTGCTTCTCCTAGCACTTCTATATCGAGTTCTTTTCTGCTTGTTGCCAAGAGAGTCATATCACCTTTTAACTAATTAATAACAATGATAATAAGTTTTTCGTTTTTCTGAACCTTAGTGTTTTAAATCAATTATCTTACTGTTTTGTTTCTTCGTGTTTTAAATCAACTATCTCATGGACAATGCCGAGTTAGCTCTAACTGCCTTAAAATTATTAAATCTAACAGTTTCTTTCTTCTATTAGAGAATGTACATTTCTTTTGCACTTGGATTTTAGGCATATCAATAGTTTCTATTATTTTACATCTATCTGCTTTCCCTTTTTCTATTTTGCTGCATCCTTTTGGATGTTATTGAAAAAATATGTTATTTTTTCATTTTTCTACATTTAAAATCTATTTTATTGTAATTACATTCATATAGTTTTCAGTGGTTGTTTTGCAGCAGAAATATGACCAAATGCAGCCTGCCATCTATCCTTGCAAATTAAAATCTCCTAGTGGAAAGCCATGCCCATTTGTTCCCTCACCCAATGGCTGCTGGCTTTGTTACAACAGCAGAGCTAAATTTTATAGAAGCCACCTGGCCATGAAACTTGAAATATTATCTTTTCTCTATTGTCTCATTTTCTGACCACTGCTGCAGAAGGCTGTACTACATATATTGAACTTAGACTAATTACGACAACATTTTTAGTTCCGTGCATAAAATATATTATCCTCATTGGTCTAGCACTTCTGCTTCTGAGGATTAAGAAATGGAACTAAAATCAGAAATAAATGTAGCAGGTGTATAAATCTATGGAAAGACTTAGTTTATGCAGAGCTTTTAATGCTAGAGGAAAATTAGGAAAAACTGACTTATACAATACATTTGATAAAATAAATTGTAACTTCATATAAAATATATAAGCTCATCACAGTACTTAACCCTGCCATTTGTACTATTGTCATTATTAGTTTTCCTTAGTCATAATTGGTCTCACTATATACTGATTTTTTTCCTTTGTCTGTAATTACTCAGGTGTTATTTAAATAGTGATATTAAAATCTTAAAATACATCCTTCCCTTCTTTGCATGTAGCCTCATTGCTCTGTCAGTCCTCAGGGCCTTATTAGCAGTTCTTGTGATGTGAAAGTTTTATTTTGCAGAAGAACGTGGTTTTGTTTGACACTTAGTTTTGAAGACTATTCTTCCAATACGTAAAATTATTCTTTGTTTTGTTTTCTTTCACCATCTTAAAATGTTTTTTTTTAATTTGCATTTACTTTAAGTCCTACTCTAAGTACTATGTTCAAGAAACAGGTTATGAATGTTTCCTGTTTGTTTAAATTTCTCCCTAAAGTTTTTTTTTTTTCTGGGTAGCATCAACAATTATTCATATTTGTATACTGAAATGTACAACGCTCTTTTTTTCTAGCTGCTTCCGTTTTAAAAATTCTTTTTAAAAACGTTTTTCTTAGAGCATCCATCCTGCACATGACAACAAAAACCATCAAGGAGAGTGAGAAGTGGGCACAGACGCTGCCCTCTAACCAGGAAGCTATTTACAACATGTAGATTCTGGTGAAGAGAAAGTAATTTTTTTGTTTGCTTGTTTAATGGAGTAACTCTGGATTTGTCAACCATTGTCCAGGGCTGGTCCCATGCTCAGAGCAGTTGGCCAATAAAAAGTGGATGGCATATTTTGTGGGAATGTGTGATTTTGTCTTGTTTGGTTTTTAAGAGGGCAATATACATGAATTGATTAGTGAGGTGTGGAAGGATCTGTGAGGAATTTGGAGAGGAAAAAGAATGTGATCAAATTATGTTGTATGAAATTCTTGAAAACTACCATGATGTTCAAAAACTTTCCAGACATTTTGTGTGATTTTCTTAATCAATTCTCACCTGTAAGAAAGATAAATTCCTTGTTAAAGTGAACAGGTAACACAGAAAGTTGATGGAGTGTTCCTTGCAGGCTTTGTTTTCCCCCCAAATATATGACAAACCAAAGGATGCTTTTTAGCTTTTCATCTGGTTTTACTTGGGCTATTCAGGAAGGACATGATTAGAAACAAAATGGGCTCCTCTGGGAATGAAGGATTAAAGCAATGGTAAAGTGACAGGAGCTTCCAAACATGAAGAAGACTTAATAGCTCTGTAGGGTGGACAGAAATAAAGAGAACTGCCACCACAGCACAGTTAGGAGAGTATCCCATTCAGGCGTATAGGTAGTTGAAACAAAAATTTATTTCCCATTTGAAGAAGGAGGTGCTGGTATAAGAATGTCCCCGTTGCTAGTGCACTGCCTTTGCTCAGTCATTGGCTTGTTTTGGAAGCTAAAATGAGTTTCAAACTGTGTAAACCACACAACAAATGTTCCTCTTAAAGAGAACATTATACAACACCTCTGCAAGGACAGCAGAGTTAGCTTTGTTGTTTTCTTTATTTTCATCTGGGCTGGTTCACATCAGAAAACCATGTTCTCACAAACCATCAAAAGCAAGGACATGAACTGATGAAACTGAAGCGAGTGCCTGTGTCTCCACTGCTTAAACCACACAGGTCTATTTTCTGTTCTTGTTTGGTGAGCATTTTTTTTTCATGGTTCCAGTGGCCCTCTTTTTCTTGGAGGAAATTTAAAACAGATTAACTAAGTGTAATAGAATTACTGCTTGTTTCTACCACCACAGTGGAGCTCAAGACTGCTACCAATAAGCATATTTTTCTACTTGCACCATCAAATCACAGTTCTCCTTTTGTTTAGTTATCACCCTGACGAATTGCTTGCTCACATGATGTGGACATGAAGTCAGGTAGGAGGAAGTTTCTTCCCTGAGGATCTGAGTCTTACTAACAATAAATTCTTCAGTAAGGATGTTACTCTACATAAATTTTAGATGCAATGTAATTTGGGAGTATCAGAATTTCACTTAGTAGATTAGTGCTTCTTGCCATGTAATTATGCCATAAATTAGTAGCTTAAAATAGCATAGCCACAAATGACATAAAGTACCTTGGTGTAACCCTAACCAAGGAAGTCAAAGACTTGTATGAGAAAAATTTCAAGTCTCTGAAGAAAGAATTAGAGGAAGATATGAGAAGATGGAAAGATCTCCCATGCTCATGGCTTGGCAGGATTAACATAGTAAAAATGGCCATCTTACCAAAAGCAATCTACAGATTTAATGCAATTCCCATCAAATTGCCAACACAATTCTTTACAGACCTGGAAAGAAAAATTCTCAACTTTGTATGGAATAACAAGCAACCGAGAATTTCTAAAACAATCCTCTACAATAAAAGATCTTCTGGAGGTATCTCCATCTCTGATCTCAAGCTGTACTATAGAGCAACAGTTATAAAAACTGCATCGTACTGGCATAGAAACAGAATGGTGGATCAATGGAATCGAACAGAAGACCCAGAAATAAACCCACACACTTATGGACACCTGATTTTTGACAAAGATGCCAAAACCATACAATGGAAAAAAGATAGCATCTTCAACAAATGGTGCTGGTCCAACTGGATGTCTACATGTAGAAAAATACAAATAGATCCATACTTATCACCCTGCACAAGACTGAAGTCCAAGTGGATCAAAGACCTCAACATAAAACCAGACACATTAAATCGGCTAGAAAAAAAAGTGGGGAATACCCTAGAACTCAGTGGTACAGGAGAAAACTTCCTGAACAGAACACCAACAGCACAGGCTCTAAGAGCAACAATCAATAAATAGGACCTCATGAAATTGAAAAGCTTCTGTAAAGCAAAGGACACCGTCATCAAAACAAAGCGACTGCCTACAGATTGGGAAAGAATCATCACCAACCCTTTATCTGACAGAGGACTCATATCCAATATATATAAAGAACTAAACAAGCTGAAAAGCAACAAACCAAGTAATCCACTTAAAAAATGGGGAACAGAGCTAAAGAGAGAATTCTCTGTAGAGGAATATCGAATGGCAGAGAAACACTTAAAGAAATGCTCAACCTCATTAGCCATTAGGGAAATGCAAATCAAAACAATCCTGAGATTTCACCTTACACCCATCAGAATGGCCAAGATGAAAAACTCAATTGACAACTCATGCTGGAGAGGTTGTGGAGAAAGGGGAACCCTCCTCCACTGCTGGTGGGAATGTAAACTGGTACAACCACTCTGGAAATCAATCTGGTACTTTCTCAGACAACTAGGAATAGAGCTTCCTCAAGATCCAGCCATACCACTCCTAGGCATATAACCAAAAGAGGCGCAAGTACACAAAAAGGACATTTGCTCAACCATGTTTGTAGCAGCTTTATTTGTAATAGCCAGAAGCTGGAAACAACCCAGATGCCCCTCAACTGAAGAATGGATGCAGAAACTGTGGTACATCTATACAATGGAGTATTACTCAGCAATGAAAAATAAGGAAATCATGAAATTTGCAGGTAAATGGTGGGACCTGGAAAGGATCATCCTGAGTGAGTTGTCCCAGAAGCAAAAAGACACGCATGGTATATACTCACTCATATAAACATACAATATAGAATAAACCCACTAAAATCTGTACATCTAAACAAACTAAGCAAAAGAGAGGACCCTAACTAAAATGTTCAATCCCCATCCTGAAAGGCAAAGAGGATGGACATCAGAAGAAAAAGAAAATAGGAAACAACAGAAGAAAACAGGAAACAACCTTGAAACCTGCCACAGAGGGCCTCTGAAAGCTTCTGCAGTATAGACTGTCAAAGCAGATGCTGAGCCTGATGGCCAACTGATGGGCAGAGTGAATGAATTCTATGTAAGAAGTGGGAAATAGTAAGAGCTGGAGGGGATGGGAACTCCACAAGGAGAGCAACAGAACAAGATAATTTGAACACAGGGAACTTCCCAGAGACTCATACTCTAACCAAGGACTATTCGTGGAGATGACCTGGAACCCCTGCACAGGTGTAGCCCATGGCAGTTCAGTGTCCAAGTGGGTTCCATAGTAATGGGAAGAGGGACTGCCTCTGACATAATCTGATTGGCCTGCTCGTTGATCACCTCCCCCTGATGGGGGAGCAGCCTTACCAGGCCACAGTAGAGGACAATGTAGCCACTTTTGATGAGAACTGATAGACTAAGATCAGAAAGAAGAGGAGAACCTCCCCTATCTGTGGACTTGGGGAGTGGCATGCATGCAGAAAGGGGAAGGAGGGTGGGATCGGGAGGGGATGAGGGAGGGGCTTATGGGGGGATACAAAATGAATAAAGTGTAATTAATAAAAAAAGAAAAAAAACAAAGTAAATCTTTTAAAAAAAGGAAAAAAAATAGCATGCATCTATTCTCTCACAGTTTTTGTGAATTTGATCAACAGCATCCTCTGTGCACTGTTTTTGAGCTGAAGGGGTGAGCCAGCAAGAGGTTCCCATGAACTGAATCTAGCTCTGGACAAAAGTGGATGCTCTTACTAACCCTTAAAGCTCCATGATCATCTGGGAACATGCCAGGGCAACTGTGGCTTCACTCTTCAAATGGTGGGTCATGCTGAAGAGTAGTTGGAATTGTGAATCTACTCTTCCATCTATAGCAGATATCGTAGTTGGATTTCTAAGCAGAGTGCCAATATGACTGGGAATATATTCCTGTTGAGTCTGAAATGACAGGCAAGCATGCCATGAAAGAACAGAGCAGATAATTCAGAGTACTTGCAGAAAAGTATGAGAACTTTCAACATTTTTAGTCAGCCTCGTCAACCACACAGGCACTTGTTTTTTGGGTTTCTAGAGAGATGAACACTAATTAGTTTTATTTAAATATCTATATACGTTTTAGAAAGATTTTACATGAATTAAGTGAAAAGTGTGGCACCATTTCCTCACGAACGTGGAAATTTATAGTTTAATCCAGCAAAGGACTGGGAGTTTGCAGCAGGGCTAGAGTGCCCGCACCATGTGCCCGAGGTGCAGGGTTCCAACCCCAGCACAGGAAGGAGTGCATTCTGAAGCTACTCAAATATCTTTGTAAAAATCAGAATTATTTCCATCACCTCTCCCCACCCCTGTGTGAGGTTATTTCTACCATCCACTTCAAGGTCCAAAGATGTTTATAAACAATGTCTTTAGTTTCAACACAATTTCACACTGCCAGAGGATTTCTGCCAAACAGGGCAATTCAGTCTGTACCTAACTACAACTGTGTCTCTAAGCCCTTCTCATACATGTAAGCTTATAGCTTGCCTTCCAGAGTCAGGGTATACATCCTTTTAGCCACTTAAAAATGGTAACAAAAATTCTACAGTGTGGGAGAATTATAGCTGCCAACCAATACTGCCTGCTATTATGTCTGAAGGCTTTTTTGTGACAAATTTATTCAAGTGACAAATATAATTATCAGCAAAGGAAAATGGAATTTGAATGAATATTTTGGAAATTTGGAAGTGTTCTCATTTATTTATTTCTGTGAGGCATTGTAGGTATTGTCATGATAGATGAAAATATAAGACTAAGAAAATTGCTTCATTTTATGAAGACAGATCACAGAAGGGAAAAATGTATCTTCAATTCTTCCATGGAAGAAAACAGGAAATTTCTCAATTTAAGGAGTGGTAGGGTGTGAGTAAGTAATTTGCTATGGTTCACAGAGATGGAAAGTCCAGAATCATCTAAAATGAACAACTGAAAAGCAGGGTCATGAGGAGGGAGCAGCAGAACACCAAATGGGGAAGTCAAAAATACTGGGCTCAAGAATGAGCTTAGGGGTAGGATGTCAATTCGGAAAAGCATAGCTCTTTGCCTCACAACGTTCTATATTATTTTACTCTTTAAAACCTGTGAAGCTAGCTTATTGTTCAATCTACAGATGAATGTGTAAGAAGACATAATCCATAGCATGGGATCAGTGGAATTTTATTCAGTCATTAAAAATGGTAAAATGATATTTGCATGAATGGTACTAGGTAGATATCTTTGTATTAAGTGAAATAAGACAAACTCGGAAACATAGATACTACATGATTTCCTCATATGTAAGTTCTAGATTCTAATTTGTGAGTGAGAGAGAAGGGAGAGAGACAGGCACACACAAACACACACACACAGATAGAGAGACAGAGAAAGAGACAGATAGTCAGAGAGACAGAGAGACAGAGATAGAGATAGAGAGAGCTCAAATAGAAAGGCTCCATGAGATGGAAAGAAAGGGAGGAGAAAGGCCGGAACAAAGCCTAAGGTAATGTGTGAGATGAAGGGTGAAGGGGCTCTTATTTGTGAGGCCAGAGAAGCAGGACGCTGTGGAGAACCAATACAAACGAGTACCTGGAGCTGTAATGAGTCAAACTAGATGTACTAACCTTACAGGCAGCAAAGACGCCAGAGACCAAGTTTCAATTCATGTTCAGATAGCTTGTAAAATTCTTTAACTCTCTTCTCCTCAAGCCATTATATAGACAATACAACTGATGATAATTAATCCTGGTGAATAATATAGCATTGTGTTGGTCTGCATCTTGCAATTAAATTAAAACACATTAATTATTTTTCTAGGTTATGCATGCAAAAAATCTCTACTTTATATTACATTATAGTTACCTTTTCTACATCCTTTCCTTTAGTAACTAAATCAAGCATTAATAACCTTTCCTTTAGCTAAGTTTTACATAATCAAGTAATTGACCACACACTGGCTTATGTTTTGCCTTCATATTCCCTGAATTAAAATGGATGAAAAGAAGGGAACCTTCAGTTAACACTATTATGAAGTCATATTTCAATTCCAAATAAAATCATGTCTTTCCAATTTTACTTCTTTTTAATAGGGTGAGGTAAATTCATAATGAACAGATATTTTTATTTCCTTTTGAAATCCTTAAAAATCATTGCAAAATTATTTTTTTTCAATTATCAGTTCTTAGTTTTGTAAATAGCATGAGAGTGTTCTGAGAGTTTCTGCTTTTGAATGAAATGTTAAGTCTGCAGGGCAGGTGGCACAGTCGGCCTCACTTACTTAAATTATTTCTTTGACTTTCAACATTCAAATTGGAATTCTCCATTTCAGTTGTAATTGTGCAGCTTAGGGTTTGAAGGTGGAAAAGTTTTAAAATCTGTGAAAAGCAATGGCATAAGATGATAAATAATGTATAACAGTCAACAGAACTAATTAGTCGGAAGTCCCAGTGATCATAGTGCCAGGGTGGGGGAGACAGTTATAGCCACCTATTTGGTATGTATTCCTCAGAGTTTGAAAGAGACTTGAAGGAAATTGTGGGGCATTCACTTTGTTGATAGAGATTATTAAGCTTTATCCTGATCATTGGGTTTCTGGCTTTTATTTTTAAGGATTACTTATAAAACACTTAATCAATACCAATGATTCAGAAGTTGTTTCTTCAGAGGTCTGTGTGCTTCCCAAGTGTCCCAATAGCCCTTCCTCTGGGGTCTCCCTCTATGTCCCAACTTTCATTTTTTCTTTTCCTTTTTTCTTCCTTTCCTTTCCTTTTTCCTTCCTTTCCTTTCCTTTTTTCCCTTTTCCTTTTTCCTTTCCCTTCCTTTCCTCTTTTTCCTTTCCTTTCCTTTCCTTTCCTTTCCTTTCCTTTCCTTTCCTT
>NW_026596244.1:9933416-9948371 GCF_907164565.1 Psammomys obesus | reverse complement strand
CTTTCCTTTCCTTTCCTTTCCTTTCCTTTCCTTTCCTTTCCTTTCCTCCCCTTCCCTTCCCTCCCCTCCCGTTTTTTCTCTTTTCTTTTCCCTTCCTTCTTTCCTTTCCTTTCTTTCTGTTTTTCAAGACAGGGTTTCTCTGGACAGCTATGGCTGTCCTGGACTCACTTTGTAGACCAGACTGGCCCTGAACTCACAGAGATCTGCCTTCCTGAGCTGGGATTATTGGCATGCTCCATCGCACATGGTTCCAACTTTTTTTTTTTTATGAAGAAATAAATCATATTGGATTCTGGACTAGCCTTATTCACTTTCATAAAATTTCTGTCACCAAATGCAGCTCCACTTTGGTACTAAGGATTAGGAATTTGTTTTGTCGGTTTTGCAAGAGTCATGATTTGAGAAGAAGCCGTTGTTCTCCCATTTGTTTGAATTGTGATCTTTGAACAATAACTTCCTAAAAAGAGGGCATTTGCAGCTTCCTCTATTTTTCTCTTACACGAAATCCTGAGAAATCTTTCATATGAATTTGCTAGCGATCATATTCCCCAATACTTAAGTGAAAGTTTAGAGTGGAAATTTGTTGATTGCTTTTTCAGTTTTTATTTTTTCTCATTATTGTCTGTTTTCTGTGCTATCAGTGAAGTATGTTTTATCTGTCCCACTCTGTTGTGAGCTTATCTATTTTTCTTTAGCTTTGTCAATTACTGTTCTGACCTTCTGAGGCAATGTTGTTAACTACATATATTACAGAGTAAAGTAGGTGTAGATACTAAAATTGTGGTCTTACCACTAAACAAAGTGTTAGTAGTGTGCCTGTGCCGGGTCACCATTCACCCACACGAGCTGCCACTAAGCTTCTTCTCTGTCTTTAATTATTCTTTCTTCTCTTTCTGCTGTTGTCCTCTCAAGCTGGGAAGAAGATAGGTAGATGAAAATAAACAAAAAACTTAATTAATGATGCATTTTTCCATGTCGTTTCCCCTAAGACAGAATGGCTGGTAACTCCTCTTCTGATACAACATTTTTACAGAGGAAATTTATTATAAAGAATAGAAAGGCTTAGAAGGTCTAGTTTACCATGGAGGCAATCTGTTTACATGGAGCCACCCTGCATGTCTGGTTTCTGGTGAGGGCTGCTCATACACATGAGACTGACTTGCTGAGCTCCTGAGGCAGGAAGCAAGAGAATGACTGTACAGAACAGAGGCTCATCATTTTTTAAAGACACAGCTGCAATGACTTAAGATGTCCTACCAGGCCCCCCTTCCTAAAAGTTCAGTCACCTCCCAGTTGATAAATGGGCAACTCATGGATTCTTGACATAATAGGAGATTGGGTTCCAAGTGGCTCTTTTGATGTCTTATTTCACTTATGCTGACATCTTGGGTTATTGCCGTTATGCTGGACTTTCGAACTTGTAAAGTGGGATGCAGGCATTAAATCTTTGTGCTTTCCAGTCTTAGGGGAAGGTCTTAACAGTATTCAAACCTTTCTTCAAATTCACCCTTACTTTCCTCAACCCTACTAACAAGCGTTATGGAATCCATCTGGTTTCTCTGCTCATGGGACAGTAAACATGGACATTCATGTTTCCAAAGCTACAGTTATCTACCTGGTTCTTGTTGATCTCTGTTAGAAGAACATTTACTTGATATGAGTTTTGTGAGAAGCTTGACAAGAGGACATAGGGAGCCAGATTCTATCTAGGACTCCTTGCTCAGATTTGTTCCCATTACCGTTTTCTTTTTAAATTGTGCATTTCCCCTTCATGAACCAGTTTGGATTGTGTGAGTGGAATTAAGTGGCCTCTAGGATGGCTTCTTTTAAGCTTCCTGTTGTTCAAACCATTGCAAAATCCACTCTGTTTAAGTGTAGATGCACTCAATAACTCATTTCTAGTGACCGCAATACTACAGACACAAGGAGACATTACAACTGAGCTGCAAAAGGGTCACAAAAATGCAATGGCTTCACCAAGTTCTTCTACTTGGATTTCAGAGAAGTCACCTGCCATGTTTGAGCATTCCATGTCCAGGCACACAGAGAATTGATGTTACCAGCTGATACTCAGTTTCCCAGAGTCACATTGCTGACTTCAGAAACAGCTTAATTCTCTACAGGGCTGACATCGATTGTGACCTTTACAGACAGTGTGGAGGGATTTGATCCTGGGCAACCTGGTAACTAGGTATGTTTAATCTAGAGAAGGAATTGGACTGAAAAGTTTTTGTTTTTGTTTTTGTTTTGTGTGTGTGTGTGTGTGTGTGTGTGACTGTTGCAGTTTTATTATACAGCAACTATGAAACACACAATATTTTATCAGCAGTAACTCCCCAACAAAGCAAAAGTTCTGAAAACATAAAAGCATTTCTTTTTCATTCACTATGGTCTAACAGCACAACTTCATCTTCAAACCTGGCTATGAACTTGCAAATTCTATGGCAGAAGAGAGTGACATGTAAGTAAGAGTAGATCCCAGTGAGGAGTTGGGGGAGTTTTAAATCACAAAGCTTATGGGATGATGTCATTTCTTTTCATACCTGTGATCAGTTAGCTTTGTGTTACTATCATGAAATACCAGAGACAATTAACTTGGAGAAAAGGTTTGTTTTAACCTATGGTTTTGGAAATTCTGTTTCAAGATTAGATGCCATGCTTTGGGAGTCTGATGAGGGCACAAAGTGGCAGTGAGGGAATGTGGGTTACATTAAATTGTCCACTTTACAGTGTAGGAGGCAGAGAGGTGAAAAAAAAAAGGTGTTGGTTGCAGAATCTTATTTGATGGAATGCTTCCAACCTATTAAGAATCTCTTAACATGACCTGTATCTTGTAGCAGAATTATCTGGTTACCAATCATTCTGTGCACAGACCTCTGGGAGATATTCAACATCTAAATTATAGTAACATCTCTGTGGGCAAGAATTGAGACTCTCCCCTGATGCTGTTAAATGAGACTAAGAAAAATAAAGAAAATACAAAGATATTGATGAACACCCTGGAATTGGTATTTCTCTAAGCTCTGGTCGGGTAGGGAGTGAGATGTGTTCCTTATTGCAGTCCTTGTATATCATAAATACTTTATACTTTCCCTCACATTCTGGGGATTTTCTTAAAACTCTGAAGCAATAGAAAATTCCCATCATCCCTCAGGCAATAAGTGCAGAGATTGTGCTGAGATGTAGTTTCTTTTCTCCAGGGAAAATTTAATAAGAGATAGGTAATCTTTGGATCTTGTCCTAGTTCATGATAGATGTTGGTCAAAATACTGCATTGGGTCTATCCCGCCTCAGACCTGCTTTCAACTCTGACCATCATCTCCAAATGCCTTGACCAATCAGTAGCCTTCCCTCTCTTTCACACAGTGAAAGAGAAATGAAATGCTCCATTTCACTTCCCAGCTCTCATCAAACCTATCTTATTCTTTTTTTTTCTGTTATTGTAACATATTGTTTTCACTTCTATAATACCTTCTCTCTGGTAAGCCCACTGAATAGCAGGGTCTCTTTTCAGTCAGACCAAGGAAACCATTTCATTCTTTCTTATTTTGCAGTGAGCTGCAGCTTGTGTGTATTTGTGTTAAGTTTAGGTTAATGCTTGTTTTCTTTCTTGGATGGTTAGAGCTGTAGAATTTGGGACCATGTTAGTATTATCCATGAGACAATCTTTAGTGATTAACAAGTGAGTATCAAATCTTTGGTAATATTTCTTAAATCATTGAATAAGTGGATGGACTATGTCAGAAAACTCAAATCTGTTCCTGTTGGTTACTCAGTGAAATAACTATGGCCTTTGAAATGTCAGTACTGTCTGCAGTGGTGCAGAGATAGCTACAGAATGGTGAGCTAGTGTTACATACAGGGGTTTTCTCTGGTGATACATGCATCTTTCCATGCTGAATGATTCCCTCTCTTGACTACTGAGCATGAAAAGAATGCTTCTTTGACCCAAGGCTAAACCACAGATGGATTCCTTGGCAAGCGCACTGTGAGTAGAAAGTCAGGTCATTGACATACTGGAGAAATGTGAGGAGGCCTGGGTGACCTTACCTTTCTTTCTTTACACGATAAAATTTTGTCCCAATATAAACTGCAGTGAAGAAAGGCAATATCAATTGGATGCTGCATTTAAATGTAGGTTTTTTTTTTCTTTTTAAATCTCTACTCGTAGACAGTTTTCTTTACACTTGTGTTTGCGTGTGTGTGTGTGTACGTATGTATTATGTGTACCTGGCCTCTAGGTTACAGAAAGAAAGGAAGAAGCTTCAGAGAGGATTGGGACTCCTAACCTGACAGCTCTCATTGTATCACTGAACTTCAGACAATTTAGGTGCGGCATCTCATTGAAATCTCAAAAACTCATTTCATAGATAAATTTTATTGTTTCCCATTTTCTTGATGAAAGTATGAGGTTTTTGTAGTAACCATTTTGCCTACTTAAAAAGTGAGTCTGGGGTAAGTAAGAAAAATAGGATGGGAATATACGCAAGGACAGTGTGGGAAAGGAATAAATAAACACAACGTATAATGCTGTACAGGTAAGACAATGTCATAATGAAACTCATTACTTTGAATGTTAACAAAATGGATTAAAAGTAAGGAAAAATGTATCTTTACTACGATCTGTATGTGAGTTTGTCCTACTCCAAACTCTGTATTATTCTTACCTGACTTACTTGGAAAGAAAGAAATGATATGTAGAGAGAGATTTAGCTCAGAAGTATGACATTTTCCTAGCATGTACAAATCCTGATGAGAATGGAATGGAGACTGAGGTCCAAACCCTGCACACAAAAGCCACAATTAGCATATGCAGAAAATAAGTTGGCAGAGGGAAAGCTTGGGAACTCGTAGGCGACTGGCGCAGGTACAGAGGCACTCTAGAGTGTCTGATGGTAACCTGTGACTTATAATGCTAATCACACACTCTTGGGTGAAGATTCAAAACTCTAATGAGACATGTGATACATGCCATTGTACGAAGAACCACAAGCAATAGAAGATAAGCAAGAAAGCCTTACTATATAAACGATCCAAAATCCTAGTGATATTACTTAGTGCACTGATAATTTGTCCTGGTGGGCTTTAAAAATTCTAAATTATTTTCCTGTGTCCAGCTACCTCCTTCTGCTGTCTGTGGGGCCATCCTGAATGGGAGCAGAACTAAACAGAGTTTTAGGCATGACTAAGTGGGTAAAGTGCTTGTCATGTAGCTGTGGGGACCTGAGACCAGAAGAGCCAGAGTCTGTACAGTGCTCGGAAGCAGGGATGGGACGGTCCTGGATGTTGAGTGGTTTGCAAATCTACCTGAATGAAGAGCTCTAGGAATGGCAAAACACCCTGATTTAAACACACATGCATGCACACACTCCCAACCACAAACATTTGCACATCCACATCCACACACAGGCTCCCCACACCCAATGTACTCCTTTTTCTCATGTTTCTGATTTTAACATCAGCATCCACCAAAAAGAAAACAGCAGGAAAAAAAAATAGAAAGAAATGTGAAATGCACAGAACAAAACAAAATGAACAATAATAAAATCTCTTCTGAGCTGACTAACTACCACAATTGTTAAGGTCAAAGTCCTAACAAACTTGGCTCAGCCACCTGCATCAGTAAGTTGATTAAACAGTAGTAATGAAAAGAAGGGATGAATTTAATGTGGTCACACTCAGAACAAGAAGAAAGAAATCCAGAGAATGCTGGGCCACCTTCCCACCAGGAGCCCTTTCACCAAGTCCATCTTCCAGGTTAAGGTTTAAGGGGAAGGCAAAATATATTCTTAACTAAGAAGTCCTGATCATGTGCATCCCTGCACATCCTTGACCCATCACTGTCTTGTTTCCAATGTTTTCTACAAGGTGGTCAGCAGGTTGTTAAAAATGTGTGGACTCTCTTTATAGGTCTTGGGAAAGTCCAATCTCTTGGGTTTGATTGTTTCAATCATCTGATAGCCAAAGTAGAGCACACAAATACCTCTAGAATATTTCCTTCCTGCTAGAGCATTTGCAATGATTTAATTTAAGAACAGAATTAAGTATTTTTTGCATGCATGTTCATGAGGGAAATTGGTCTGTAATTCTCTTTCTTTGTTGAGTCTTTTTGTGGTTTGGATATCACGGCAACTGTGGTCTCATAAAATGAATTTGGCAACGTTCCTTTGTTTCTATTTTGTGGAATAATTTGAGGAATGTTGTTATTAGCTCTTCTTTGAAAGTCTGGTATAATTCTACTAAAACCCTCTGGCCTTGGGCTTTTTGGGAAGGGGGAGATTTTAATGACTGTTTCTGTTTTTTTAGGTGTTATAGGTCTATATAAATCACATATAGTGATTTAATTTTGATGTTGTAAATCAAGAAATTTGTCCATTTCATTTAGATTTTCCAATTTTATGCAGTCTAGGGTTATAAAATATGATCTAATGATTCTTTGGATTTCCTTGTTGTCTGTTGTTATGTTTCTCCTTCTCATTTCTGATTTTGTTTATTTGGATAGTCTCTCTCCTATTTAGTTAGTTTGAATAAGGATTTGTCTACCTTGTTGATTTTTTTTTCAAGGAACCACTCTTTGCTTTTTGTTTTGTTCTGTTTGCTTCTTTTTAGTGTTCAGTCCTGAATTTGATTATTTTCTGCCATTTACTCCTCTTGAGTGAGCTTGCTTTTTTTTTTTTTTTTCTATAGTACTCAGATATGCGGTTAAGTTGCTAGAATGAGCTCTCTTTAATTTCTTTATTAAGGCACTTAATGCTGTAAACTTTTCTCTTACCCACTACTTCCACTGTGTCCCATAAGTATAGACATGTTGAGCATTCATTTCAGTGAATTCTAGGAAATCTTTACTTTCTTCATTTTGCCTTGACCCTGTAGTCATTCAGTAGAGAGTTTTTCAGTTTGCATGTGTTTGTATGCTTTCTGTTGTTTTTGAAATCCAACTTTAATCCATGGTGGTCTGAGAAGATAAAGGGAGGGCCTTTTCAGTTTTCTTGTATCTGTGAACTTGCTTTGTGACTGGGCATATGCTCAGTTTTGGAGAAGATTCCACAAGGAAAAGGTATTTATTTATTTTTTGTATTTGAGTGAAATGTTCTGAAGATGTTAGATCCATTTGAGACATAATATCTGTTAATTACATTGTTTTCCTTTTTGGTTTCTGTCTGGATGACCTGTGTATTAGTGAGAGTGGGATGTTGAAGTCTTCCACTTTGCAATGTGTAGGGCTCAATGTGTGATTAAAAGCTTCGCTAATGTTTCTTTTACAAATGTGGGAGCCATTGAGGTTAGGACATAGCTGTTCAGAACTCGGACATCTTCTTGATGGAAAGATCTTTCATGCTCAAGGATCAGTAGTTTAACATGGTAACAATGGTCACTTTGCCAAAATGAATGTACAGAATAAATGCAATCTCCATCAAAATTCCAACATAATTCTTTACAAACCTTGAAAAAACAATACTCAACATCATATAGAATAAAAAAGTCAGGATAGCTAAAATAATCCTGTATAATAAAAGAACTTCTGGAGATACCAGAATCCCAGATTTCAAGCCCTATTACAGAACTATAGTAATCAATGCAGCATGGTATTGGCATAAAAACAAATAGATTGGTCAATGGAATCTAATTAAACACATAGTAAATCCACATACATATAGATACCTGATGTTTGACAGAGAAGCCAAAATTATACAATGGAAAAAAAATAAAGCCTCTTCAACAAATGGTGCTGGACTAACTGGATGTCTGCCTGTAGAAGAATGCAAAGGAACCATATCTACCACTCTGCAGAAAACTCATCTACATGGATCAAAGACCTCAACATAAAACCAGACACACTGAACATGACAGAAGGGAATGTGGAGAATAGCCTTGAACACATTAGCGCAGGAGACAACTTTCTGAACAAAACAGCAATAGTATTGGCTCTAAGATCAACAATTAATAAATGAGAACTCATGAAATGAAACAACTTCAATAGAACACCATCAATAGGACAAAATGGCAGCTCACAGAATGGGAAAGATTCTTCACTAACCCCATAAAGGACTGATTTTTCCTTTTTTTAAAAAAACATTTTTACTTTTATATTAATTATAGTTTATTCATTTGGTATCCCAGCTGTATCCTTCTCCCTCATTCCCTCTCAATCCCACACTCCCTCCATTATTTCCTCCCATGCCCCTCTCCAAGTCCACTGATAGGACAATGCAGCCAGTCCTGATGAGACCTGATAGGCTAGCATCAGATGGAGGGGAAGGAGGACTGATTTTAAAGATATATAAAGAACTCAAAAAATTTAGAAATCAACAAACTAAATATTAGAATTAAAATATGCGGTACAGATCTAAAAAGAAATTTCTGAACAGAGGAATCTCAAATGGCAAAGAAACACTTAAAAAATGTTCAACATACTTAGCCATCAGGAATATGCAAATAAAAATGACTCTGCGATGTCATCTTATACCTGTCAGTATGGCTAAGGTCAAAAACACAAGTAACAGCTTATATTCTTACTTGTTGGTAGGAGCATAAACTTGTACAACCACTTTGTAACTCATTATGGTGATTTCTCAAAAAATTGCGAATTGATCTACATCAATAACTAATTATACCAGTTCTGGGAATATACCCAAAGGATGCCATTTCCTACCATAAGGACACTAACTTAACTATGTTTATAGCAGCTTTATTCGTGTTAGCCAGAAACTGAAAACAACCTAGATTTCCCTTAACCAAAGAATGGGTGAAGAAAATGTTTACATTTACAGCAGCAGTCTAGTCAAACAGCAAAGCAGCAGCAGCAACACATGTCAGCAGCAGCAGAATGATTCAGTAGAAACGGCTAGGCTCCACCCTAATAGCACAAGTCCTCTGAAGTGGCAAAACTCTGCCAAAGCAGCAAAAACAGTTCTCCATTTGAAGAACAGCTAAGGATGGAACTGTTGCAAAACGCAGTCATACAAAAGCATAGAGATGCAGAAAGTGTTGTCTTACTGTCTATAGGTTCCCATTTAACCCTTCTCAGAGTCCACACAAGGATACCTTGCAGCTCACAAAAACCATGCTCCCTTACATGAAAAAACCAACTGTTCTATTTTACCAATAAAGGCTCAGGAGCCAGATGCTGGCATGAAAATCTGGTAGCTTAGAGAGGCAGAGAAAGCACCCAACTGACCTTCTTCTCTGCACTGTCATAAATATCCCTCAACTCAAAGTCCCACCTACCCTTTAATCCCTGTCAGCTGGTTTCTGTCTCTGCCTTCTGACGTAGGGTAAAATTTATCAAATCCTCTGTACAGAAAGCTTTGGATTGAATATGTGTGTTAGGCTAAGTGAACCACACCATAATCACCTGTTTACAATTAAAAGAAAGTTATTCGAGTAAAGGCGTGTGATAGGCCTCAACCACACTAAATAAGAAACCATGTTTCACAATTCAAAAATTTGGGTTTCACAATGGGATCAAATATCCTGCAACATTTCCTCTTTTTTGTGTAAGTAAAAGACTTTTCCTCTAACATCAATAAATGATAAACTATCATGTAAAAATTACATTCACAATGTCTAGTCCATATGCAAGTAGCAACTTTGAAAAAGTATTTTACTATATATGTATCCTATATTGGTGAGTCCAAAGTTCTGTATCTAAATCGCTTTGTATCAAAACTTGCATTACCAGTCAAAAACCATCTTTTTAAGCCTAAAACATCTTCTTAAATCCTAAACAACTTAAGTTTAACTTTAAGACAATAACTATTTAGTCTTCAATCCCATCAAAGGCCTGAGAAGGATAACTATCTGAATCAACAGGAAGTGCAAAGCAAGCATCTTTCAAAACTATAAAAATGACAGAGACTGTAAGCTTCCTGGACAGACACCCAAGATATCTCTACAACATTGGAACATGATCTTCAGCCTCCTGGTTCAAAATATCTGCCAGGTTTTTCTGTGAAGCAGGTGTTATGAGGGACTTTCCCTTCATAACGCTTGCCCTTGTAAAGCTTAGTAGTCGACTTTTCTTCATTCCGTGTGACCAGTTTTTAGTCTGCAGTAGAAGCAAGAGCATCTCTTGCCTAGTGACTAGTCAGCAGCAGCTGTGCTGCCTCAACAGGCTCCATAAGACACTGTAGGCCCAAGTTTCTGTTTCCTGGTAATGTTCCTACAGTTGCTTAGACCCTGTTTCTATTTCTCAGAACATGAAACTATAGTCCATGGAAACAATATACAATAATTAAATAATCTCTCTGATAATCAGAAACAATAATCTAGTAACTGACTTGAAAAGTGCCCAAGCACTTGACCAATCAAATTTAAGGTTAGTGAGAAACACTTTGCTTAGCTAGTCAAAATGATATTGTTACCTGTGTGCTTTTTGTTAGCACTCTTTTACCTGGACTCTCCATGAAGTCACCTTGTATCCCTTAGGTCAGCACCAACCAATCAGTTTATGACAAACTTGCTTCTGCTAAATGGAACACATCAAGTACTGAAAGTCCCCTTCTTTGCTCAAACTATAATAAAAACCCAGCTTTGCAGCTATTCAGGGCTCTCTCACTAATCCACTGCATTTGACTTGGGGAGTCTAAGCTTAAGGCAGAAATGAAGGCTCTTTTGTCTTGTGGTCAGCCTCCTGATGGTCTTTGGGATCTTTGCGACCTGGGCATAACAGCCAGCTTGCCACCTATGAAGCTATCTCCTAAAGGAGAATTTTTTGGTGGTCATCATCTTCTTTGATCTGTACTAACTCTTTAACGTTTTGAAACATTTTAAATATCTTAACTGTGTTTTAAATGCCAAATAACAAAAATAATATTTTTATTTAAGAAGAAAACCTTAGTCTTACATGTCAGTTTGAATTGAATGAACAAACTATCTGCTGAACTGTCACCTCTTTTCAGCTGGTTTGTCAAGCTGTCTCCACACAGGTGGATATACTTTCTGTGTCTCTTCCTTGAGTGATGCCTTTCATTTGGAAACTTCTTTTTCTTTTTTTTTTTTTTTTCGAGACAGGGTTACTCTGTGTAGCCTGGGCTGTCATGGACTTGCTTTGTAGACCAGGCTGGCCTCGAACTCACAGCTTCTACATGCCTCTGCCTCCCTGAATGCTGGTATTACAGGTGTGGGCTATCACACCCAATTTACCATCCAGTGTGTTTTAGCTAATCTTATTCCCCCTTCTTGTTTATCAAGGTACAATTAGATGTTTGTGAATCCACACATCTCCTTCCATGCCCAGGTCCATGCCAGTTTTAGCTAGGCCCACTCCAGCAATACAGGCTTCTTACCCATTATCTGCGGTTCTCTGTCATGATCCTCAATTTCATTAGGGACCATAGGTTTACAATTAAGTGTTTTCTATTCTCTTAGTTCCTGTCTCTTTGATCTCAAGCCTTTGCATCATCATAAACAATTTTTTGTTTGTTTTACAGCTATTTTTTCAACCTGTTTTGAGAGGGAAAATAGAAAGATTTCAATTAACAGTAGAAAGAGGTTTATTTCAGTGGTCATAATTGCAATAAATACTATAATGTCTTTTTCAAGTAACATTTCTATTCCCTCTACTCCCATCCTTGTTCTCAAGGGATCTGAAATGGAGTTTCCCATTTTTAACGAAGGAAAAGTCTGCCTTTGTAATTAAAGTTTTCTTTTTAGAATGGCTTACTGTGATTCACAGTCTCCCAGGCTCCTGAGTCATATGACTTGCTCTGGGTTCGAGGTTCCTGCTGCTCAGAGGTCTCCCTTGTCTCTCTGGTGTCCAGCCAAACTCAGTGAAGTGAATCTTCCTCTGGAGATGATCCCAGGGGAATTGTTCCTCTGAAGCTTTCTGAAAGATGTCTCCTTTCCCCTTTAATGTTTCTGTCAGATGCCTTCTATGTCTGCAACGTTTGTGGGCTTTCTTCATTTTCCATCACTTCTGCTGATTCAGGCCTAGTTCTGGAAGCTTCTACCCTCCATACAATCTAACCTAGGCCTAGATTCTTTTCAGCCTCTGAGACTTACTGCTGAATAAGCCGTTTCACTGTCTCAGAGGCTCTTTTCCATTCTCACATTCAGTCTTCATCTGAGTTACCTTCTTAATGACAATATAAGGAAAGCAGTTGATTTCTGATTTGTCACTACTTTCGAAACTGAGATTTTAGAACATGTCCGATTACAATCTTGACAACGTGTGAGGCATGGAGTGATGTGGTTATTTAAAAAATGCAATAGTACATAATACAAAATGGTTAGGTCGACTGTTTCTATAGACTGAAACAATATAAGAAGCAGCTGAAAGTTGCAGTACACATGTCAGCGTGTATGTATTTATTGTCACTATGTTTTGCCATTATCAGATACTTTTTCCTTGGTGCTTTTCATCCACGGGTTGGATCCGGTGAAAGAGGTGAGATTAGATATGACCAAATTAGTTTCTTTTTGCTTCTCTTGACTAATCAATCTAATATACATCTGTATGTGCCTTAGCTAAATAAAATCATTTTTTGAAGTAGAAATGAATCATTGAGCAGGCCTTCAGTAGGCCATATTTTAGTTGTTTCATGGACTATGAACCTGTGTTAAGACAGTGACTCATTTTTTTCTTTTTGGTCATGTTATGCTAAAGAAACAAATATAACCTCTATCTTATAACCTCTGTCTTATTAACAGCCCATTGTTGTAGGCTCTTGTCCTGTTCCCTGTTTTCTCCCTCTTCTGATGTCTAACTGGTTTGCATTTCTGAGTGAGGGTTGATCATCTTATCCAGAGTCCTCCTTCTTGCTTAACTTCTTTAGGTTTATAGATTTTAGTATGTTTATCCTATATTATATATCATAAGATACAAAAAGGTAATGACAGCTTCCAAGTAATGATTTCAGAGGAATCCCCCTGAGTTTTCTTTCTGCAACCCATCTTTCTATTACTGTCCTGGTAAAACTCTTTTCTTCTCTGCATTGCCCCTTAAGTAGTTTTCCTTTTCCCTCTCTTCACCTGAGAGTTGGGAGTATCCTATTTTGTCAACTCTTTCTCTGATTTGTCACCTCTTCTGCTACTCAATTAGACATCATTTTTAAAGGTAGTTTCTACAAACTAACTTGATATTGTTCATTGTTTGAGATTAAAGGCATGAACCACCACCCTTGGATCTAAGTTTTTTTTTTTTTCTTTTTTTTAACCTGAAACTTATTCTATACCAGGATGACTTTGAACTCAGATCTACTTGCCTCTGTCTTCTGGATTAAAGGCTTGTTTGCATGACCAACATCACAGTGCCACCATCATGGTGGCTGTTTTCTGAAGGAGAAAACATTCCCACATCCCACACTTGAGACCAAAACAAAAAGCATATTCACAAGACACAATCGAGTTTCCAAAGAAAGCAGAAACTTCCACTTCAGCTCATAGATTGGTGGCCTTCTTGCCCAATCATTATCAGAGAGGCTCCATCTAGCAAATAATGGAAACAAAATATAGAGACTCACAGTCAAACATTAGGCAGAGCTTGAGGAATCCTGCAGAAGACAGGGAGGAAGCATTACAGGAGCCAGAGGTGTCAAGGACACCACAAGAAAACCCACCCAATCAACTAACAAGCTCACAGGGGCTCATAGAGCCTGAACTGCCAACCAGGGAGCCTGCATGGGACTGACTTAGGCTCTCCACACATATGATATGGTTGTGTAGATTGGTCTTATTGTGGGTTTCCTAACAGTGGGAGCAGGGACTGTCTCTAACTATGTTGCTTGACTTTGGGACCCTTTTCCCCTCCTGGGTTACTGCTTTTGGCCTTAATAGGAGAGGAAGTTCATGGTCTTATTGCCACTTAGTATGCCATGGCTGATTGATATCCATTTGAGGCCTGCCCATTTCTGAAGAGAAATGGAGGAGGAAAGGTTCGCAGGGGGGTGGAGGCACAGACACAGTGGACACAGAGGACACAGTGTCTGGGGGGTCCAGGGGACCAGCAGGCCAGGTGGCCAAGAGATGGGATGGGGACTGGGCCAAGAGGAGAGAGGGGAAACTACAGTTGGGATATAAAACAACAAGAATTAAAAGAAAAGAAAATGTCCCTTATTTGAGTTGCATCTGATTTTGTAATTATACAAACCTTAAGGATTTAATGAGGGAAAGAAATTTGCTTGGTACTTCAGAAAAGAAGGAGAGAAAGGAAGAAGTTAACAAAGTCTTAGGAGCTGCTATTTCTACAGCCATACAGAGTCATCAGAAATTGGGTCTAGCCAGCATGCCAGTGGCCATCTGGGCTTCAGATTTTCCAAACAAATTCTGTATTTACTTGCTTTCACAGCAAAACCTCTCACAACAGTCCTTGGTCATTTGAAAATCCATGTTGACACAAGGTTTTCTGGAGTTGTCTGTAATTCCATGGTAACCAAGAGTCTCTCCTAACTGTTTTCTTGGCTGCCATCATCTGTTTGCTTGTCATTGTAAGCGTCTGCCACAGAGCTGGGTTTGTATAATTTCGGTTCTTTCTTTATGCCAGAGGGCAAATGAAGAAGAAAAAAAACAACTCTGGAGAACCAGGCAATTCTCAGCCAAACTGAATGAGAAAATCGAGGCAATTATTGGAAAATACATGTGAAAACCTGTTATCACCCAAATTGAAAGGTAAATGTCTTTGAGTTTGTGTTTCATTTGGACTAAGACTTACTGCGGAGATTGCAATCGTTTCCTTCTCATGCATAAATCATGACTTACACATTCACAAGGAAGAAGGTGTCACTGAAATACTTGTTTAAAAATAAATATTGCCTTTCACGGGGCCCCTAAATTTATTCTGTAGGGAGTTGTTGTCATGCCGATGACACTTCAGATCTGAAATCAACACTATTTTCTTTGATGAAGTGAGTTTCTGGGTGGTTTCCATAAACACACACTTACCTACTTGATACTGAGACTGTTAGCGCTCCTGAGCCTCGTGGTCTGCAGTGTTTACTGAGCCTCGTGGTCTGCAGT
>NW_026596244.1:9897893-9933406 GCF_907164565.1 Psammomys obesus | reverse complement strand
CTCGTGGTCTGCAGTGTTTACTGAGCCTCGTGGTCTGCAGTGTTTATGTTTCTTTTTTGGAGTAGGCATGTGACTTCACCTGCACATAACAGCTAAAATTACTTAATTAACATTTAATCAACAAAATGCAAGCCATATTACTTCCTAGGATAGAAATAATCCTAACACAGATTGTAACTTTTTCAAATAAACGGAATGGGCCTTGGGTTTGTGATTTATGTCTTCTATATTTATAAGTAAGCTATAGCAGTTTGCTTAAGCTATTGTTTGCAGGATGGAAAAATCTTACTTTGGAGTATTTTCTCTGTCTTTTAGGCTGAAATGTTCAATATTTTAAAATATGTTTACATTAAACAAGGCTTGGATATTTCTACTGCCATTACTATCCTTTAAAATCCAGTAATAATATTTGAATGTGATTTTTATTTCCTGGAATTTATTTAAGTATTCACTCACCCATTTTGAATTACAAAATTCAAAATGACTGATTATTTTTATTTATATGTTTGAAAGATTATTATTGTTAAAAAATAATTTGCTATTTTGAAAATCTTTTTATGTCTTAGTTTCCTAGAAAATACAGCATAATTTACCAATCCTATTTTCACCTTGTTTTGTAAATTAGTTATTTTTAACAATATAAAAATACTTTAGCCTTCACTTAATAAAAACAAAAATAATCAGTGTCTGAGTCATTACAACATGGCTTTTATTGAAAAAAAAAGTGATAAATTAATGAGGTTTGTATTTTTCCCTAAGCTAGATTACTAGATTACCCTTAAGCTCACACCATAGAGATAATACTAACTCCACTTAATTCATCTGTTCAACTCTTTCTACCATCTCAGATTTTATTAGAAAACATTATTCTTGGAAATTGAGACAGAAGCAACTTCAGTTTACTCTTAACTAGTTTTCCTGTTTTGGTTTGAATTCAAGGCGCACACATTTCGGTGTTCCACTGGGTGGCCTTTCTTATAACACAAAGGTCAGTAGTGGGCTCCAGCTGAATCCTTCCCCTTCCTGCTCTCCTTTCTACCACCCCGCTCAGAGGGTGTCTCCAGAAGCAGGTGATAGCTGTTCTGTTAGGGATGGAAGGAGATTGTCTCCACATGGACTGTCTGAGCATGAAGATCTTTCTGTTTTATTTTAACTTGTGGGTAAAAACACGAAGCTTGCAGAGGTTAATGGGGTACCATATACATCCAGTAATCAGTGCATTGTTGAATATTAGAGTCAGACTCAATGTTCCTTTTCCTCAAATATTTACCATATCTTTGTGATGCATACACCCATATCATTTTTTAACTCTCTGAAGAACACATACATAATGTTTATCTAAATTCACCACAGTGTCACAGGCTCCAGACCTCTCAACTGTAACTTCATTCCCCACTAATCAGTCTCTCTCTATTATTCTTTCCACCGTTGTTTTTCACATCCATACTATTGATCTTCAGTAAGAGAGATGCAGAATTTCTGATGTAAGTAAGCGTTAACACTCAGTATGTTTAAGACTCTAAAACCATTATCTTCTGTTTGTGATGGCTCAACAACTTGGATTGTAATGATCACTATCTTTTACTTTATTATTTTGAAGTCCTGACAATATCACTAGATGTTCTTGACAACAGAATCAAAAATAAATACAAAAATACAAAAACAAATGCAATGAAAAGGAGGAGACGCCTTCTTTTTCCTTTACCATCTACATTTAAAGGGTCAGATACCTTCAATGTGGTTGACATCGCTCAAGTATGTGCTGACCTTACTTTGGTGAGCCTGGTAATAGACTATACAGGATCACTGAAGGCCAATGTGAAATTACACAGATGCGGTTTTGGAGAGAGGAAGCAAGCAGGAGTGAGAGTGTGAATAAGGCCCTAAGGTGAGCTGATGAGCAGGAAGCAGTACATGCAGGGCGGGTCAGTGCAGGCTTGGCAGTGCCAGCAATAACTACAATGCTATAAAATATATGTCAGTGTTGCAGAAATGATGACTTAAACTCTTCTCCCACTTCTGCCCTCCTTCCTGCAGGTGTTCAAGGGAACGTAACTGATGAAGGCTGAACAAACCAACCCTACTTAATCAGTTCCCTGCTGCTTGGGCGGGTGACCTTTCTCCCAGGAGTGTCCGCTTCAAAGAGGTTAGGCAAAATACAGACTAATTAAAGTATCTACTCAGCTATGGACCATGGTTTGCTCTTAACTGTCAGGTCTTTTGACTATGTTTTATTGAAGATTAACAAGGTATTACTGATTATTGTTTTAGAATGGCTTTATCTAAGCTTCTAAGTGTTAATTTGGATTGTCTTAGATAAGATTTATTATCCATCATTTTTCTTTCCATTGCTCCTTTCCTTAAAAGTAATTTGCATGAAAACTTGCTGAGAAAGGGCCAGTAAGATAGTTTAGGGGATCAAGGCATTTGCACCCATACCTGAAAACCGTCGCTGGAACCCACATGGTAGGAGAGGCGTGATGTGGTCAAGCCCTCCTCTGTCCTCCACGCATGTGCCATTGCACACTTGACCCCACAGCATATGTACTTGAGCATGCGTGTGCACACACAAATAATATTAATAAAAGTTTAAAATAATACTTAAAAATATGTAAGAGAATATGTTTTTAGTTTACTGAAAGTGTGCATCTTTGAAATATATCTTGAGATTCTTGGCTTTGTTGAAGCATTTAAAAGCATCTCTTATCCATGTATATTTTATGTTCTGTTGAAAAATCTCAGAAACATATGCTATAGGGAAATAACACAGATAATTTATATACTCAGAACGCTTTCCCAGTATTATAAAATGTTTTATACTGTCACTTGGCAGTATGGTGAGTTGCAGTTAAAGGCTGCACACAACTCAAATATACTATTATTTTCTAGGATTCCTTTCTAAAATCGCCTTTGGCTCCTTTTTTCATTTCAGCTCTATTTATCCTTAGTGTTGGCTATACAGCATGTGCTATGTGAACATGTAGACATCATTTCACTTTTTTTTAACCTAAAAAGCATACCAATGTGAGAATGTAATTGTGATTTTGAAGAAGTGACACAGAATTTTGATCTAATATGAGCTTATATAATATATTCAAAGTGCATTCATTAGATTTATCAGGTGCCCATTCAGTCATACTCCCAATTGCTGCTATGTGTGAGAGGATGTGGAGGCACATGAGTGGGAAAGGATTGGGCTCTTTCCTTTCTTCTGCTCTACAGGTTAGAGACAATTTCTTTCTGTTTATTCCTAGAAGAAGTCTTGCATTTTTGTGAATGCCTGAATAGACATTGCATGCATACATGTAACAACTGGGAAATGTGAAAACCTAGACAAATTAAGGAAACTACCGTTGTCCTCACAAGTGATTTTCAGTATAAAAGCCTTGAACTAGTGATAGACCTTGGGAAGCTCACTGACAGTGAACTGAAGTGAAATTCAAGCCTAGAATAACCTATAAGGTTATGTAATCTAACCCTTTACAGTGAATGGATTAGAGAAACTCAGCTTGTGAACACTAGTGTTTGACATTTTGTGCCTGCTAGTAAGTCCTCCTCAAAAACGGATGTCATATATTAATGTATTTAATCATATTTTAATTTGATAATGTACCTAAGTGGTTTTTAGGGGAATTTTTCTATTTTCTTGCAATTTTATGATAGTTAAAAAAATTTATTTGCAGACCATCTTTATCTCCTGAATACTAGTAAAACAAATCACTTCTGCCACCATTTTCTGGATAGCTGAGAGTCCATGAACTGGGCAGCAAAAGCTCATGACAGGTTAAATGAGTTTTATATCCTTTATTTTCCTGTCAAAGCACCTAATCCACATGATTGCCCCCTGTCACCATGCTCCTGGTGTGATTTCCTGAAATGCCATGCGAACATGCATTGCACAAGTTACCAGCTTTCTTCTAAGTGAGGGTCTTCCTTTACCTCTCTGTCTGTAGTTGCTTATGATGCTGCCTTCTGGGGGAGAGATAAGATCCTCTCAAGACTAACCTATACAATAATCCTCATACGTGTATGATTTTTTTTTGTTCTTGTCAGATGTTGCAGTTTTATCACTAGAATTCTGATGTGAATCTTTATTTTCAAATACCTTCTAAATTCTATTTAACATTCCCAATGCTTGGAATGGAGTTCTGTTAATTATTTAAATATTCTTCCTCTCCTCAACTTTTGTCTTTTTTGTATGGTCCAATTCTGGTTTAACTGATCATTATTTAACCACAAATGATTTTTTTCCCTGGAATTTTGACTGGTGATTAATTTTTGAGCAGATGGTAAACTTGGTATGTTATGTCTTTTGGGGCATTGAAAATTATTATATTTTTTTTAATTTTATTTTTTTCTTATCAGTTACATTTTATTAACTCTGTATCCCAGCCGTGTCCCAATCCCTCATTCCCTCCCTCCCTCCCTCATCTCCACTGTGCCCCTTGCCAAGTCCACTGATAGGGGGGACCTCCTCCCCATTCATCTGATCCTGTTTTATCAGGTATCTTCAGGACTGGCTTCAAAGCTCTCCTCTGTGGCCTAACAGGACTGCTCCTCCCTTGGGGGGTGGGGAGGCCAAAAAGCCAGTCATTGAGTTCCTGTTAGAAATAGTCCTTGTTCCCCTCACTATGGGAAGCCAATTGGTTACTGAGCTACCACAGGCTACATCTGAGCAGAGGTTCTAGGTTACATTCATACATGGTCCTTGGTTGCATGTCAGTCTCAGAAAAGACCCTGTGCCCAGATATATTTGGTCCTTGTGGAGCTCCTATCCTTTCCTCATCAGACTAACTCCCCTTCTTTCTTATGATTCCCTGTACTCTGCCAAAGGTTTGGTCATGAGTCTTTGCTTTGAAAACACTGCTAGTTAGAGTCTTTCCAATGCACTCAGTAGACTCCTGTCATACGTTCAATGCACATCCCTTCTGTCTTTCTAAACGAGGATTGATAATCTTACCCCATGTCCGCTCTCTTGATTATCTTTTTTAGGTGTATAGATTTCATTATGTTTATCATATCTTATAGGTCTATATAAGTGAGTATATATTGTGTTTGTCTTTCTCCTTCTGGGATATTTCACTCAGGATGATCTTTTCTAGATCCCACCATTTGCCTGCAAATTTCATGATTTCCTCCTTTTTGATTGCTGAGTAGTATTCCATTGTGTAAAAATACCACAATTTCTGTACCCATTCCTCTGTTGATGGACATCTGGGTTGTTTCCAGGTTCTGGCTATTACAAATAAAGCTTCTATAAACATGGTTGAGCAAATATCCCTTTTGTGTACTTGAGAAAACTTTGGGTATATACCTAGCAGTGGTATAGCTGGGTCTTGAGGAAGCACTATTCCTAATTGTCTTAGAAAGCACCAGATAGATTTCCAGAGTGGTTGTATCAGTTTACATTCCTACCAGCAGTGGAGGAGGGTTCCCTTTCTCCACAACCTCTCCAGCATGTGTTGCATCTTCAACAAATGGTGCTGGTCCAACTGGATGTCCACATGCAGAAAAATGAAAATAGATCTATATTTATCACCCTGCACAAAACTAAAGTCAAAGTGGATCAAAGACCTCAACATAAAACCAGATACTCTAAATCTGTTAGAAGAAAAAGTGGGGAACAGCCTAGAACTCATTGGCACAGGAGACAACACCCTGAACAGAACACCAACAGCACAGGCTCTAAGAGCAACAATCAATAAATGGGACTTCATGAAACTGAAAAGCTTCTGTAAAGCAAAGGACACTGTCATCAAAACAAAATGCCTACCTACAGATTGGGAAAGAATCTTCACTAACCCTTTATCTGACAGAGGACTAATATCGAGTATATACAAAGAACTAAAGAAGCTGAAAAGCAGCAATCCAAGTAATCCAATTAAAAAAATAGGGAACAGAGCTAAACAGAGAATTCTCGACAGAGGAATATCGAATGGCAGAGAAACACTTAAAGAAATGCTCAACATCCTTAGCAGGGAAATGCAAATCAAAACGACCCTGAGATATCACCTTACACCCATCAGAATGGCCAAGATGAAAATTATTATATTTTATAAGTAGTTCTGAACATTGTTCTGGAATGCAGGCGAGTTGTATAAAGAAATTTGTACAACTTTAGGTCTTTCTTTTAAGATTTGTTGGGTTCCTCCATATTGGAGGTAATTGCTCCTCCCTACTGAGAAAAGGACTTGTGGAGTACTGCTCCTACTGATGTATCAATTCAGTTTTCCCCCTCTTGCTGTTTGTGTTAGTGGTGTCTTGCTCTGTTTCTGTAAGTTTTGTCAGAGCATTCAGACAAGACATGAAGAGTGTAGTATAAAAGATAGGGAAATGGAACTGTTTATGATGTAGAACATTCTTAAGAGTAAAAGAGAGCAAAGCCCAAAGGGATCACTGTGAAGGACAACACCATGCAAAGGGCTAGTATGGCCAGTGGCCAGGGACTGTTGTGCCAATTTACATGTTCAGATAGTCATCATTCACCTAACAGATGTCATTCTGGAAAGTTTTTCTATCCAGGTGATTGGCAGGCCTATTTAGTTGGTTCTTTTTGTGTGTGTGTATTTTTGTATTTTTATTTTTATTAGAGTTAATTCACTTTGTATCCCCCCTGTAGCTCCCTCCCTCTTCCCCTCTTAACCCCACTCTCCCTTCCCTTTCTTTACCCATTCCCCTCCCCCAGTCCACTGATAGGGGAGTCTTCCTCTCCTTCCTTCTGATCCTACTCTATCAGGTCTCATCAGGAGTGGCTGCATTGTCTTCCTCTGTGGCCTGGTAAGGCTTCTCCCTTCTCAGGGGGAGGTGATCAAAGAGCAGGCCAATCATTTCATGTCAGAGACAGTCCCTGTTCCCATTACTATGGGACACACTTGGATACTGAGCTGCCATGGGCTACATCTGTGCAGGCGTTCTAGGTTATATCCATGAGTGGTCCTTGGTTGGAATATCATTCTCAGAAAAGACCCCTGTTCTCAGATTTTTTGGTTCTATTACTCTCCTTGTGGAGCTCCTGTTTCCTCCAGGTCATATCTCCCCCTTCTTTCATAAGATTCCCTGCACTCTTCCCGAAGTTTGGCTATAAGTCTCAGTATCGGCTTTGATACTCTGCAGGGAAGAGTCTTTCAGAGGTCCTTTGTGGTCCTGTTCCCTGTTTTCTCCCTCCTCCAATGTCCATCTTCTTTGCCTTTCTGAATGGGGATTGAGCATCTTGGCCCGAGTCCTACTTCTTGATTAGTTTCTTTAGGTGTACAGATTTTAGTATGTTTATCCTATATTATATTTCTAATAGCCACTTATAAGTGAGTATATGCCATGTGAGTCTTTCTGCTTCTGGGATACCTCACTCAGGATGATCTTTTACAGTTCCCACCATTTGCATGCAAATTTCATGATTTCCTTATTTTTTGTTGCTGAGTAATATTCCATTGTGTAGCTGTACCACAATTTCTATATCCATTCCTCAGTTGAGGGCCATCTGGTTTGTAAGAGCTTCTGGCTCTTACAAATAAAGCTACTACAAACATGGTTGAGCAAATGTCCCTGTTGTGTACTTGAGCATCTTTTGGATATACGCCTATGAGTGGAATAGCTGGATCATGAGGTAGCACTACTTCTAATTGTCTGAACTAAAGAAGTTAAAAAGCAACAAATAAAGTAATCTAATTTTAAAATGGGGAACAGAGCTAAACAGAGAATTCTCAATAGAGGAATATCGAATGGCAGAGAAACACTTAAAGAAATGTTCAACATCCTTAGCAGGGAGATGCAAATCAAAATGACTTTAAGATTTCACCTTACACCCATCAGAATGGCTAAGATAAAAAACTCAAGTGACAACACATGCTAGAGAGGATGTGGGGAAAGGGGAACCCTCCTCCACTGCTGCTGGGAATGTAAATTTGTACAGCCAGTTTGGTTGGTTCTTAAGAGAAGAGGCAGTGGTACATCTTTATACATCACCAGAAAGCCTTCAGTGGAAGAGTAATCTTAAAGACGTAGGCAGTTTAAAATATCTCTATGCTAGAGATATATCTAGAGGTATCACTAGATTCCATTTCTTTGTTTATTCATTCATTTATTTATTTTCTATTTGTATTTATTTATTTATTTTTATGTTATTTATTTATTTTTTATTATTTTATTCTTTCTTTATTTATAATTTTATTTATTTTTTATTTTTAATTTTTATTTATTTATATTTTTATTTATTTATATTTTTTATTTATTTTTATTTTCATCTTACATCTGGATTGCAGTCCCCTTTCTCCTCTCCTCCTGGTTCGACCCTCCCTCCCTCTCCATGTTTCCCCCTCCACTACTATAGAGAAAAGGGGAGCGCCCCATATACCCACCCAACATATCACATCACTTCAGGACTGAGCACATCCTCTTCCTCTGTGTCCTGGCAAGGCAGCCCTGTCAGGGGGAAGTGATTGAAAAGCAAGCAACAGACTCTATTTCAGAGACAGCCCATCACACAAACAAAGGCTTTTAAAGAGAAAACAAAAATACCGGAAAATATAATTAAACAGGTGAAGGAAATGATTAAAACAGTTCAAAACCTGAATAAAAAAAAAGAAAACCCACACTGAGGAAATCTTGAAAACAGGAAACTTAAGGAAGAGACCAGGAACTACAGATATAAGAATCACCATCAGAATACAAGAGATGGAGGAAGAGAATGTTAGGCAAAGAGAATCTCATTCTTTTCACCGAGGTCTGAAGCCTGTGGTTGGTTTCAGTTCCTGGTTTTATTAACCCCAGATTGTGTGTTGGGGTCCATCCTCAATGATCTTCATGTGTACTAATAGTTACTTGGAGACTTCCCAGTTGAAACAGACACTCTTCACAGCTCTGGATGGTCGCTTAGCATTTTAGACTTTTTGGTGACTTTTTTTAAGGCATGTGGCTCAGCACTGTCCTGGGAACTGCAGTATGCAAAGAGATGATGGGGGAGCACCTGAGGGCTTTTCTCTACTCCAGCACTTTAGCTTATGAACAATGGCTATGCTCTTTGCTCTTCAGTACAGGCTATTCTTGCAAGTTTTTGTTTTTAATTAATCCTCGGGTTTTTGTTGCAATATGGTCTGACATTCCCTCAAGGAAATAAAAATCCTAGAGCTCATGTGAGTGCGACATGTGCTTGCAGAGGTAAGCATGAAAACATGGGTTTGGTTCACAATAGAAACAAATAAAAAAGATGAAAAAAGAAGGAGGAAGGAAGGAAGGAAGGAAGGAAGGAAGGAAGGAAGGAAGGAAGGAAGGAAGGGAAGCAAAACCAAACTAACTAAACTCACTATAGCTAATCCAACTTACTTCCAATCAAAGTCATACAAATGATAAATAAAAAAGTAAATAGTTTTTCAAAAGTGGACATTGTAGTATGCATTTGTTAGCCAAACTAGTCAAGGTCATATTAGATGTAAAAATATTACCTTTGGGGAGTCTTTTTACATTTATCAAAAATAACACAAAATATTTTATTATGTAATTTGAACATTCATTAATAAAAATGAGAGAGCACCTCAAAACACAGTTCAGAAGAATGAAAAATAATGACCTTGACTAACGTCATCTCAAACTTAAGAATCTATTTGAATAATTAAAAAATAACTTATAAATTAAAACCAAAACAATATAAAACTCAGTAACAAGAGGAGCACCATTATTACAAAATCTTTTCTGATAATAATGTAAAAAGTTGTAATGCAAAAATGTTAAAAATGGCATTTTATATAAAATACATAATTATAAATAATGTGAGAAAATAGTTTAAACTGGATCAAGTACAATTTTGGTCAACATTTAGATGATTGACGAATAGTCATAATGTTATACATTGAAACAGTTCTATTCCTACAAAATATTCCTTAATGAACTTTTACAATTAACATCACCACACTCACAATAAGGCATATTATGAGTCTAAATATTTTTTAATTGTAAAATCAATTAAAAGGCACAAATTACAATGCAGCACTGGTTCCTGTTGTCATATGAAAGGAATATTCCTGGTGACTGAGGCAAATTGTCCAGGTTTTTAAAAGCCATAATGGAATTGAAGAATTTATCTTTTAACATTTAATGTCTTTGGAATATACACTTTTAAACAATAAGAAGGTTTTATGAAGATTTTGAAAGCACATCAAAATCTTTCCAAAAATTTGAGTCCTGATTTTCAGAACTACAAAGATGAGAAGACTCAGTTCACACTCTATGGAGTTTCACAGCAATGAGAGGCGGGGGTCATACATTTAAGTAATATTGAAGTGGTGCAAAACATTAGAGTTCGATCCATTAAAATATTGACTTCTGGGCCTGGAAATATGGCTCAGTAACTAGGAGAAATTAGTGCTGTTGGAAAGGACCAGCCTTCAGTTTCTAGCACCCTCATGGTCACTCACAACTTCTCGTTATTTTTTAACTTTTATTAATTATACTTTATTCATTTTGTATTTCCCCATAAGCCCCTCCCTCCTCCTCTCCCAGTCCCACCCCCCCTTTCTGTATGCATGCCCCTCCCCAAGTCCACTGATAGGGGAGGTCCTCCTCTCCTTCTTTCTGCTCATAGTATATTAGTTCTCATCAGAAATGGCTGCATTGTCAGGGTTCTAGGTTATCTCCACGGATAGTCCTTGGTTGGAGTATGAGACTCTGGGAAGTTCCCTGTGTTCAAATTTTCTTGTTCTGTTGCTCTCCTTGTGGAGTACCTGTCCTCTCCAGCTCTTACTATTTCCCACTGCTTACATAAAATTCGATTCACTCTGCCTGACAGTTGGCCATCAGGCTCAGCATCTGCTTTGACAGTCTGCACGGCAGAGGCTTTCAGGGGCCCTCTGTGGCAGGTTCCTAGGTTGTTTCCTGTTTTCTTTTTCTTCTGATGTCCATCCTCTTTGCTTTTCAGGATGGGGATTGAGCATTTTTAGTTAGGGTCCTCTCTTTTGCTTAGTGTGTTTAGATGTACAGATTTTAGTGGGTTTATTCTATGTTGTATGTTTATATGAATGAGTATATACCGTGTGTGTCTTTTTGTTTCTGGGACAACTCACTCAGGATGATCCTTTCCAGGTCCCACCATTTACCTGCAAATTTCATGATTTCCTTATTTTTCATTGCTGAGTAATACTCCATTGTATAGATGTACCACAGTTTCTGCATCCATTCTTCAGTTGAGGGGCATCTGGGCTGTTTCCAGCTTCTGGCTATTACAAATAAAGCTGCTAAAAACATGGTTGAGCAAATGTCCTTTTTGTGTACTTGAGCCTGTTTTGGGTATATGCCTAGGAGTGGTATGGCTGGATCTTGAGGAAGCGCTATTCCTAGTTGTCTGAGAAAGCGCCAGATTGATTTCCAGAGTGGTTGTACAAGTTTACATTCCCACCAGCAGTGGAGAAGGGTTCCCCTTTCTCCACAACCTCTCCAGCATGTGTTGTCACTTGAGTTTTTGAACTTGGCCATTCTGATTGGTGTAAGGTGAAATCTCAGGATTGTTTTGATTTGCATTTCTCTAATGGCTAATGATGTTGAACATTTCTTTAAGTGCTTCTCTGCCATTTGATATTCTTCTACAGAGAATTCTCTCTTTAGCTCTGTTCCCCAAGTGGCCGGATACAAAATTAACTCAAAAAAATCAGTAGCACTCCTGTATACAAAAGACAAAAGGGCTGAGAAAGAAATTAGAGAAACAACACCCTTCACAATAGCCACAAATGACATAAAGTACCTTGGTGTAACCCTAACCAAGCAAGTCAAAGACTTGTATGAAAAAAATTTCAAGTCTCTGAAGAAAGAATTAGAAGAAGATATGAGAAGATGGAAAGATCTCCCATGCTCATGGCTTGGCAGGATTAACATAGTAAAAATGGCCATCTTACCAAAAGCAATCTACAGATTTAATGCAATTCCCATCAAATTGTCAACACAATTCTTTACAGACCTGGAAAGAAAAATTCTCAACTTCGTATGGAATAACAAGCAACCGAGAATTTCTAAAACAATCCTCTACAATAAAAGATCTTCTGGAGGTATCTCCATCCCTGATCTCAAGCTGTACTATAGAGCAACAGTTATAAAAACTGCATCGTACTGGCATAGAAACAGAATGGTGGATCAATGGAATCGAACAGAAGACCCAGAAATAAACCCACACACTTATGGACACCTGATTTTGACAAAGATGCCAAAACCATACATTGGAAAAAAGACAGCATCTTCAACAAACGGTGCTGGTCCAACTGGATGTCTACATGTAGAAAAATACAAATAGATCCATACTTATCACCCTGCATAAAACTGAAGTCCAAGTGGATCAAAGACCTCAACATAAAACCAGATACATTAAATAGGCTAGAAGAAAAAGTGGGGAACAGCCTAGAACTCATTGGCACAGGAGACAACTTCCTGAACAGAACACCAACAGCACAGGCTCTAAGAGCAACAATCAATAAATGGGACCTCATGAAACTGAAAAGCTCTGTAAAGCAAAGGACACTGTCATCAAAACAAAGCGACTGCCTACAGATTGGGAAAGAATCATCACCAACCCTTTATCTGACAGAGGACTCATATACAGTATATATAAAGAACTAAACAAGCTGAAAAGCAGCAAACTTCTCCTTATTGACATTAGTTGTTAAATAGATTTTTTTCTACAATGAAACAATTTCAAACCTTTTATTAAACGCTAAGTTCTGTTCATTTCACTATGAAACTAACATTTGGGGGTTACATGCTGGTGTGGTAGTAAGAGCCATTCAAGATGATAACACTGACATCAGTGTGAAAATCATCCACTTGGGGGCTCAGCAGAAGTGGGTAATATATGAATCTATTTTAATGGTTTTCTAAAACTTGCAACTGAAGCGGAAGTTTCTGGTTTCTTTGAAGACTCAGTTCTGCCATGTGGCAAGCAGTCTTGTGAGAGGGTACATGTTGGTTTTTTTAATTAAATTTTTTATATTAATTACAATTTATTCACTTTGTATCCCAGCTGCTGCCCCTTCCCTTATTCCCTCCCAATCCCACCCTTCCTCCCTCATCTCCTCCCATGCCCCTTTCCAAGTCCACTGATAAGGGAGGTCCTCCTACCCTTCCATTTGACCCTAGCTTATCAAGTCTCATCAGGACTGTCTGCATTGTCCTCCTCTGTGGCCTGGCAAGGCTGCTCCCCCTTCAGAGGGAGGTGGTGGAAGAGCCAGCCACTGAGTTCATGTCAGAGATAGTCCCTAGTTACTAGAGATCCCACTTGGATACTGAGTTGCCATGGGTGACATCTGAGCAGGGGTTCTAGGTTATCTCCATGCATGGTTCTCAGTTGGAGTATCAGCCTCAGAAAAGACCCCTGTGTCCAGATATTTTGGTTCTGTTGCTTTCCTTGTAGAGCTCCTGTCCTCTCCAGGTATTAATATCTCCCCTTTCTTTCATAAGAATCCCTACACTCTGCTCAAAGTTTGGTTATGAGTCTCAGCATCTGCTTTGATACACTGCTGGGTAGAGTCTTTCAAAGGCCCTCTGTGGAAGGCTCCTGTCCTGTTTCCTGTTTTTTCCTTCTTCCAATGTCCATCCCGTTTGTTTTTCTGAGTAAGGATTGGTCATCTTACCCAGGGTTCTCTTTCTTGCTTAGCTTCTTTAGGTGTACAGATTTTTGTATGTTTATCCTATACATAGGGTAAATGTACATAATGTCTTGCTGTGAGCTCTCTCCTGCGAGAAGCATAACTTTGGCCAACTGAGCATATCCGTGGGTGGACTCTGAGGAGAGGAGATATATAGAGGCCCACTCAAGGTGAGGCATGACTTTTGGGATTGACATTGCTGTGCTGATCTTGATTTCACAGAGAGAAGCATTTCAGAGAACTTCTCGGGGCTATCCAACTGAGTCTGGCAGATTTTGCTCACTTGTCATACTGATTCATGTTGCTGTTTGGTGTTGGCCTTTGGACTGGACTGCTGAAATCCTGATGACTGAGTTTGGTAATCCCCTAAAAACTCCTAGACCCTAATCAGCAGGAAGTAGATAAAAGAGGGCTACATCCCTTTTCCCTACTAATCTCCTATGTAAGGTGGGGTGGGTGTTGGTAGGGAGGTAAAGGTGTTTAAGAACCCTAAACAAAGCAGATTTGTGAAAAATCTAAGCCTGCATGCAACCATTAACGTTGTAAGGCACTCATACTTCTCATGCATAGCTCTCTTCTTTCATGTTGAAGCCAGTTTCAGCAGTGGCCCTGGCAGCTCACTCTGTGTTCTACATCTTCATTTCTTTGTTTTTGTCTCATCTGACCTTTTACCAGGCTGCACATTCAAACAATTTTCATAAATTATCATCTCCACTAAAAGTCCAAGCTCTTCAAAGTATTTTCCACATAATAACATTGTGTTTACCTACTTGTAACTCTGTCACTCAGAGGTCCTTTTCTCGATTTTCCGAGGGCACATTCCTTATTCTACTCTGAGCCCTCACCAGTTTCATCATGAATACCTATTTGCAAGCCAATACCTATATTCAAGTCATCATCACTTGGTCATTTGCAATATTTAATTTTGTCAAATGTCAGCTCTAGCAGAGAGATGTCAGATGGTGAGATGCTGGTCTAACATGCAGGAAGCCCTGTATGAGGTTCTGATCTTTGTATACTCTGTGATTGGCTCCTCACACCTCCGTTCCTTTCCAGAGGAGGGCAGAGGAACAGAAGTTAAAAATCATCTTTGGATTTTTAGCCAGTTCAAGCCTAGTCTGGGACACATGAAATCCTATCTCAAGAAAATGAAAAGAGAAAATATTCTTTTAGTAATCAGTCAAAGTAAAACAATGGCATACACTGACTCATTTTAGAAATAATAAAGAATCTAAAATGAGTTAAAGTTTATGCCATTATTTTACTTTGTTTTACTTTGACTGACTACTCTGTCTGTCTCCCTTTCTTGATTGAAATAGATGCTGAGATCCACAGCCAAACATTAGGCAGAGCTCAGGGATTCCTGTGGAAGAGCGTAGAGAAAGACAGGAGGACCCGAAGGGGAGGGTATAAAAACTCCAAAAGAAGACAAACAGAATCACAAACCTAGGCCTGTGGAGGCACAGAGACTGCAGCACCAACCAAAGAGCAGGCATGACCTGCACCTGTGCCCTGGACACATATGTAACTGATGGGCAGCTTGTTCTTGAGGGTTTCCTAGCAAGTGGAGGAGGAGGTGTCTCTGACATGGACTCTGTTGCCCGTTTTTGGATCACATTCCCTTAGCTGGCTGCCTTGACTGGCCTCAGTGGAAGAGGATGTTATTAGTCTTGATGTGACTGATGTGCCCTGGTGAGCTGGTTCAGGGTGGGGATTCCCCCTTTTTCAAGAGAAGGGAAGGGGGAAAGGAAGAAGAGAGGGGGAGGGTGGGACTGAGAGGAGAAGAGGGGCAGGGAGAGAGCTGTGACCATGATGTAACATGGATAAATAATTAAATTTAATTAAACAAGTAATAAACCACACTAACTCCTTGTCTTCCAAAACTGGCTTTAAACTTTAAGCGTGAAGTTGGCTGCCTTGAGCTTGCATGTTTGCAGTTGCAATTCATGTGATTAAACCAATAAATTTAAAGCAAAATTAAAGAAGGTGATAATGAGTTTGCTGAAAGAAATATAAACGAGCCGTGCTGTTGAAGGCATGTGCAGAACTGAGATGATCTAACAGGTCTAATTAAGGCAGGGCTATGAAATGCAAGTGTAGGCAGAGTGCCAAATGACCTACTTTCCCCCTTTGAAGCCACTTCCCCAGCTGAGCTACACTCTCCGAGTTCCATGTTTACTTTATAAACTCAGATGATTAATACTTAAAATGCAAGTGAAGAAAACACAACAAACAAGCCATTTAAAACACCAATGTCTGATTACCCAAGAGCGTGCTTCACGTTGAATTAAATTATATATTGTTGTCACTGAGTAGATTATTAATTATACATATGAAATCCCTAACATGCAGTATTCTGGCACTTGGAGTCTAAATTAAATTCACCATGATTATTTTAGATAGCTCCTTTTTTGTTCTTTCTAGCCAGGAGGCAATTAAACCCAGTGTGAGAATTTTCATAACTATATTCTACTTAAAACTATAAAATAAAATGTGTTATGTCTCAGAGGAAATATTAATTAGCGAAGAGTTGCTGTGGTCATTTGAATAAATGCCCCTGTCCTTGTAGGGTGTGTGTGTGTGTGTGTGTGTGTGTGTGTGTGTGTGTGTGTGTGTGTAATCTCTAGGTCCCCACCTGGTCTGAGGTCTTTACAGAACTTTTAGAATGGGCAGCCATAAAGGGAAAAGTATATTATTTGGGGTGGGTTTAATGGTTTATCACATCATTTCACCTCTTCCTTCCTTCTTCCTCTGTTTACTGGGTGTGGATAAAGACATAATGAGCTGACTTCCTGCCCTGCCACCATGCTATGGCTTTCTTTTGAAATGTGAGCCCAAATAAAATATTACAGAATTTACTTTCAGTCATGATATTTTATCACAGCTACAGAAAAAAAATCTAACACTGATGACATATAGCTGTTTGTTTTTAATAAATAGTTTCAATATATTTTAAAAGTATTTTAGTCAATGCCGGATATTTTAGCTCATAGTGCTGCTGGCATTTCCAAACAGATTACAAGTCACACAAAGGCTCCAAAAAGGAAACCATCAAATCATAGAGCCTTGGAAGCACGGAAGTGAAAGGCTCTTTTTAGGTCATTGAGTAGAGTCTTCATGCAAAATGGAAGTTTGCCACACAGCTTTGGAAGGGCTCATTTGTCTTTCTGTAGCCAGTTAGCCCACTGAGATTCCCTTAGGTAGAAGCAAGTCTCTATGCCATATGTGATAGGAAGCTTCCTGGCAATATAGTTTAGTGTTCCTTAGCAAAAGCTGGGACAAACATAACATGGATAAGGCATATGCTTCACTGTAGGAGTTCTTGCAAAAACTGGTTCAAGGTAGTACAATTCAATGTCTGAAATACATAAAATATTGGTAAGGATGTTTTTTTTTTCATTTCCTCTTGTTTATATTTCTTAACTCTCGTTGTTGGATTAAATGTTTATTTTCTTGCAATGATTTACAAGTAAATGCTCTGGGTGTATGTGTCTCAAAGCCAAAGCAATGTGGCTCATTTGTGTGCAAGCTGCTTGAGAGCCACAGAGGGTAAAGTCGAAGGTGGGGGATTAACTTTGCTTTCTTGCTAACAGGCTCATTTGTTCAACCTTGTATCACATTGCCAACCACAGTTTTCAGTTTAATGAGGAAGAGGACTAACTGCATTCACATAATACCATCTCTTCATGGCTAAACAATCATGGCTAAACAACTCCATTTTAAAATACAAATATAGAAAATACCTCTATTGCCTTTGCTTCTAAAACTGTTGTTCAACTTGAAAGCTATAGTAAGATAATAGTCAGTGTTTGTGCTTTTCTTTGCCATCATCGCATCTGTAGGCAGTCTTGAGCTTCATTTATCTTATCTTTCATATTTTACTGGCAGGTCATGTGTATCTCAGCATAAAAAGAGACAGTCCTGTTTACTTTAATTTTCCAACATTCCTTCCATAATTATTTAATAACTAGAAATGTTATTATTTTGTGAGAGTCTGTGTTTCAGAGTCTGAAGGAGGCTGATGAAACAAAATAAAACAAAGCAAAACTCAAAAATAGTACCTGAGATCAAGGAATAACTGTTACTGTAAGTTTAAGTTTTAGTTGTTCAATTATTAGATATTGGTGATTTGTCACCATTGATGAATTCTCCCACTTTCGGATAGCTATTTTTTTTTTTTACTTTTTTATTTTTTATTAATTACACTTTATTCATTTTGTATCCCCCCATAAGCCCCTCCCTCCTCCCCTCCCGATCCCACCCTCCCTCCCCTTTCTGCATGCATGCCCCTCCCCAAGTCCACTGATAGGGGAGGTTCTCCTCTCCTTTCTGATCTTAGTCTGTCAAAAGTGGCTGCATTGTCCTCTTCTGTGGCCTGGTAGGGCTGCTCCCCCCTCAGGGGGAGGTAATCAAAGAGCAGGCCAATCAGTTTATGTCAGAGGCAGTCCCTCTTCCCATCACTATGTAACCCACTTGGACACTGACCTGCCATGGGCTACATCTGTGCAGGGGTTCTAGGTTATCTCCATGAATAGTCCTTGGTTGGAGTATGAGTCTCTGAGAAGTTCCCTGTGTTCAAATTTTCTTGTTCTGTTGCTCTCCTTGTGGAGTTCCTTTCCTCTCCAGCTCTTATTATTTCCCAATTCTTACATAAAATTCCATTCACTCTGCCCGACAGTTGGCCTTCAGGCTCAGGATCTGCTTTGATAGTCTGCAGGGCAGAGGCTTTCAGAGGCCCTCTGTGGTAGGTTCCTAGTTTGTTTCCTGTTTTCTTCTTCTAGCTTTCAGAGGCCCTCTGTAGCAGGTTTCTAGGTTGTTTCTTGTTTTCTTCTTCTTCTGATGTCCATCCTCTTTGCCTTTCAGCTATTGTTTTAATGGATGTGTTTTGTTAAAATTTTATTTTGCATAAGTCATTGCATCTTTCAGAATATTATTTTAGGTCCATAAAAGTGGTAAGACACAGGAAAATTTATGAACCTTTATAACATATAATCATATTTATTCCAGACTCCAGATAATAAAGTTTCGCTAGAATAGCTAAATGTTAACTTTCATGATAAAAATTTCTCAACATTCAATAAAGATATAGTATTGTTACTTTAGTTTGTGATTTGAAAGTTTTCCTCATCTAACTATCTATCTATCCTTCATCTATTTATTTTTGAGTTCTTGATCACATTTCCCCTTTATCACTTTTTCTGAAATTGACATTTAAAAACAGATACTACAGAGGCAGTCTCTTCTAGGTTTTAAAACATTTTTTTTTTTTTTTAGGTTAGTACATGTTGTTTTCATAGCATCTTAATACACATGTATTCATACTCTTTTCTCATTTGTCTCCTCTTCCATTAATCCTGGCCTTGAATCATTTCAATTTAAGCCTGTAATTTCTGAGCTATCAGTATCCCAAAATTACTTATGTATTTTTTTAGAAGTTTTTTTTATTATTTTTAATTTTTTATTAATTACACTTTATTTATTTATGTATTTTTAAGAAAATACATACAGATGAGAATCAGCAAGGATAAGAATGGAGACAGTTATCATTAAGATCTTTGTTACTTACTGAGATTTTCTAGTATTACTGAAGAATTTATTTTACTTCTTTATTACAAATCTTTTACTTCTTCTCAAGCAAATCTTGATTTAATTACAGAGAATTGTGTCTAGTCACTACTTTTAAAAAATTAAAATTCGTATTGGGCTCTTGTTGAAAGCTTAGGGGCTCAGTGACTTGGGAAACAAGGGTGACAGGGTAGCTTAGACAATAAAGTAAAACTCTGTCTCCACAAAACACCTTATTGAATATCATTACTCATTATTTCAAAACAAGCATTCATTCTCAGTCCTTACTTAACAACGAGTTGACTTGATTTAGAGTTAAATTGATAACTCTAAAGGATGAAAGAACTGGAAAAATGTATTGTTCCCAAATATGCACACAGACACCTTGAGATCCATGTGAGATTTCTTGAAAGTTGCTGGGGATCTTCTACAGCTCCAGCAGAAGCAGTAGCTTCAGGGACCTCCAGGCCTGACCAACTCAAGCTGAAACATGAAATTATAGTACAGTCTGTCCTGACAGCCGTGTTCTGTAAGCCTGGCATTTTCATTTCTTTCCACAGTAGATGTCAAAGGATGTTATAAAATCAGGGTGAAATAAGGTTAGCAGTGTTGAGCCAGATTTTAAAGATTAAGTTGTGGACTAACCAATTGGTACACATGATCCATTTGTAAGTCACTGTAATTATTTAAAGATTAAATGGAAATAGTGATTCTTCTAATTTATGGAAAGCAGTTCTTTTCAAATTACTACAAAGTTTTTAGAATATTAACAATTATTATGTTGTATAATTGTATAGATGTAATTGTTCAATGAATGACACAATAAGAGGCCACATTTTTTTCCTGGGGATGCTGTATAAAAATCCCTGTGATACAAGAGCCCTATGGACTGGAAAAAGTTTGGAAAACTGAGTTACTTGGTTTTGTTTTATTATTATTATTTATTGAAATTTTGTTTTAAATTGGTATAGTTCTAGGAGACATTGCTCATAGGAAAATGTTGCGATAAAATTCAGAAGGAAATAAAATTTATTTGGGAGAGTAAACTTGTGATCACCGTCCAAACCATTTCTAACTTTTTTATTAACCATAGAGCTTGAGAACAATATCCCGTTTGGAGACATTACAAAGGATGACCAAATACGAAAAGTACTGAGTATTTTGGTTTCAGAAACACTTCAAAACATAATTCTCAAACACTTTGGACTTGACAAAACCCAACGAATATTGCCAAAGCACTCTTGTCTCTATATTTCAAGCTCCTGTATGCTGGTAGAGAAATTTAATCTTTATGATACACATAGCTCATCAGAATTTTTGATGAATGCTACAGCATGTGATCCCAAAAGATCTTAGAAGAATTTATGTCTAGAAATTCTAGTTTCATAAGCCAATCTTGAATTACTCTTATTTAAACCAGAAATGCACATTGTTTTTCCCATAACAAGTGGGAAGATAATTTAAATTTTACTTGAGTTTGTTACAGTTCAGAAATCAAGTTGGGGTGAGCTGCTAGTGAAACACCTTTTATTATTCCCATCGAGAGATCTTTCAAAACAGTGCTGACTTAAGTTGTCCATAATATCCAAAATGTTTTCTCAATAGTTAACAAGAGAAGCAGAAATAAAATCTTGCCTGTGTGTTATACCTTGATGCAAATATTTCCCTTCTGGCATACACCATTGATGAATAGTTAAACACAAGCAGTCAGTCCAAGTAGTCTCATTTACAGTCAACAACTATCCCAGTAAAGATAATGTGACACACTCTGTGTCACACAGACACAATTAAACAGCATCTTGATATTTAGTGGACTGATCATATGAAGACTGACACTATAGACATCACTCTGTAGACATTACTCCTGGCTGCTCCTGTGTGCTGGCCATGATGTTTCACTATAGAAAATAATTGAGAAGATCTTGGTTAAAGAAGAAGGGCCCAGTGGTCATTTTAGATGTAGTGTTCACATTATCATGTTCTGTCAAACTGTCAAACAGTTCCTCAGTTGATAAAGAAACAGACGCTTTATCTTAGTTGCTGGCGTCACTCAAGATAGTCAAGATCTGCATTGATTATTGCAGACAGCAAGGGCTTAACAGCAATTGTTTTGCTTTCTTTTTTTTTCTTTTTAATTTTATTTATATATTTATTTGTTACAATTTATTCACTTTGTATCCCTACTGCAGCCCCCTTCCTCATCTCCTCCCAGTCCCACCCACCCTCTTTCTTCTCCTTCTATGCCCTTTCCCTATTCCCCTGATAAGGGAGGACCTCCTCCGCTTCCAGGTCTCATTAAGCCTGGCTGCATCATCTTCCTCTGGCCTGTCAAGGCTATACCTCTCAAGGCTATTCCACCCAGCAGGAAGAGGTGATCAAAGAACTGGCCACTGAATTCGTGTCAGAGACAGCCCTTGTACCTCTTACTAGGAAACCCACTTGGAAACTGAGCAGACAATAGGCTTCCTTTGAACAGGGGGTCTAGTTTCTCTTCATGCATGGTCCTTGGTTGGAGTATCTGTCTCTGCAGGACCCCCTGGGCCCAGGTATTTTGGTTCTGTTCTTTTCCTTGTCGAGTTCCTGTCCCCTTCAGGTCTTTCTATTTCCGTCTTCTTCCATAAGGTTTCTGGCACTCTGCCCAAAGTTTGGCTGTGAGTCTCAGTATCTTCTTCGATACCCTAGTGGGTAGAGTCTTTCAGAGGCCCCCTGTAAATACTGTGACAGTGTCAACCACATTAGGCAAACCCTTAGGGTATAGTTGGTGATAGTTTGCTCCCGTAAGTGATATTCTCAGTTTAATTTTCAGTGTCACAAAGAAAAAAAAAGATACCTATTAAAATATTTCTTAGTATTCATTACCTGAGTTCTGGGGATGGAGCCTGGTGCATATTAAACAAATATTCAACCACTGAGATGCAATCTCACCCTACATTTGAAATATATGATAAGTATTATATGATTATATAATAATCATATAATAAATATATTTATTATAAAATATGATTTTATTTTATTTCAAATAAAATTACATGATTAAAATAGACATTACATATAGAATACAAAATAATCAAGGTGTCTTATATAGAATGATTCCTTTAATCAGCTGTAATTATAGTTGCTATATTGATATCTTTACACTTAAACTTTTGGGAAGGCAGTTTGATAGTTGAAAAAAAAATAACAATGTGTTATTTTCCATGACCGAGTCTCTGCCTCTTGATAATTCCCAGAAATAATTTGTATTCCTTCTAATAGATTTCACCGTTTCCCCTGCCATCTCTTTTAAATCACTATATTCTCTGGTTGATAGGTTCCTTTCTGTGAGCCACTGTGCTAGTCCTTCAGCACTAAATTCATAGATCTTTTGCCCAATGCAGACCTTGTTCACTAGGTTCACCGAGCTCACTCTGGGTTGCTTTTCTCCCTTGGCTCTGTGAATAACAAGAAGTTTCCTTTCAAAAGCCTGACAACACATCAGCTACCACAAGATCCAACTTTCACAGCCCCATAGAGCAAAAGGCAGATCCATGTGGTCGCCCCATGATCACTCCCAAAGTGCCAACATACAGGAACTCTCTCTCTTTCTCTAAATTCATCTATGCAATCCCCTCTACACTCAGAAAACAAAGCCCCCTTTAAGTTTACTTTTGTTAATAGTTTATCATCTGTGTCTTTTATAAATTTTCCAATTAAACTATAACATGGTAGATATTTAAAAAGAAATGATTGATCTAATTTTAAAATTTTTGTAAGACTTTTATCACATGTATACATGTTTAACATCTATAAGGCTTCTTCATTCATTTCCTACTGTACTATGTTTAAGAAAACATTTTAACTTTACAATTTGGGATGACCAAAATCTCATAGTTTTTTGCACTTAATTTGTGTTTTTACATTTTGATATAAAACAGTTTACCATCACACTAAATCTTTCTGTGTTAAGGAAGGCTTTTAGGATAGTTTGATATTGACTGTTGTTTTCTCATCCTCTGCTGTTAATGGAAAAGACTTAGCATTTTCCACAGTGTCATAACCCCAAGTCTCTTGTCTTGTATCTACAAATGTCCAGATATTTTTGTACACTTTTGTAAACAAGCTATGTCCCCAGACCTCTGACTACAAGCATGAGCAGTGGCCCTTGACAGCAAAGAAAATCTATTGCTTTTATTAGCAATTACAAGAAATGTATGCCTTACGATAATAGGAAATGTCTACTGCAGGAAACAGTTTTATTGGATCCAAGATAAGCACTGCATTCCTCAAGAAATTCACATTGTAAAGGTAAATATTAAGTCAAACGGAAACACAGTCATCAGGTATTAAAACTCAGACTTTCTAACATATATATATATATATATATATATATATATATGTAATATATATACTAGTTCTTCCATCTTTCTTCATCTTTCTAGACATACAGGTTGATTTATCTTTGATTTAATTCCATATCTTAAGTAATTGTGTGCTTAGTTTAAATATAAGCCCAAAAGATATTGCCAGTGGATCAATTTTAGATTTCATCTGAAATCAGTCCATCTTTTCATTAAACTCCATTCCAGCGTGCAGGCAGGACAAGCGTAATGTAATTATTTAAACAGAGACAAAGAAGATTCTGTTCATAGTTGCCAGCAGTGTTGGCGCAGAACAGTGCCCTAGGCTGAGTGATGAGTGCCAGGCAGATAAGAGGTGGGGACACCAAAGAATGTCATTCCGGAAGCAATTCCTGGGCTCACTGCAGCAACTTCAGACACTTCAGAAAGGATTCCTTAGGGGCCAATAATTGGTTTGAAGTCACAAACAAGTAATTTATGACCAAAGGCAAACAACACAGTCTGTGGATCTTTGGATTTTTTTTTTTCCTTTTGAAGAAATGAATGGTACAGGATGAATGACAATAAAAATGGGAGTTAGGAGAGGCCCAAAGGACTCGCTGACCACCCGTCCTAAGTGGGTAGTCCCTTACTGATTAGTTAAGTTAGGCACCATTAGCTTGATGGAGATTTACTCAGCTCATTTTCCTACCGCTTACAATTGTAAAGTTGTTAGTAAAAAGCCTGGACTTGAGTAATCACTCTAATGATCAGACAGGCTTTTGTATAAACATAGCACTTCAACAGTTCTACTTGGGTTGGATTAGTTTCTTTAACTGAGTGGGAAATAATATTACACTTGAACTTTTTCCTCAATTTGAGGCACATACTGTGGAGCAAAACTAGATGACACAGGAAAAAAAAATCTCCAAGTTAACTAAAAAGCGTTTTAACATTTACTAGCTTCAAATGTTCCTTAGATTGCCATCTTCCAATATTCTGATATTGTAACAAACTACCTCCTGAGGCTGTATATGTTGGCCTAATTTAAAATGTTTTGTATTAACCTGGCACATATTTTGAGAATGATATTTTTCTTAAAGTGTTTAAAACAAGTTATTAATTACAATGTGATTATATGCTTATTTTCTCATTAATAATATTGTTCTTTTATCATATGATTATATATTATTATACATTATATATTAACATATTGTTATGTAACTATCCACATAACAGGACATAGATATATACATCCAACAAAAAACAATTTCATTAAAAATATGAGCTGAAGCATGCGCACTGAATATTGCTAGGGTGAAGTTTGAGCCCCAGAGATTCTGTTTCTGGGGACTGAGTCTCTATGAAATAACTAAAGTCCAGGGATACCACAAGAATTGAGCACTAAAAAAAATGTAATCAATGTCTTCATAAGTAAAGTTCTGAAGAGTTGGCTTTCTCTTTCTGTCTGCCATGCAAATATATAGAAAATAGCTATCTGCAAGAGGACAATAAGCCTTCAACTACAGAACAAATCAACTCACACTTGGTTTTAAACTTACACCACCCAGAACCGTGAAAAAGTTATTTGTCATTCAAATCCTTAGCATTAAGACTCTTATCATTAAGACTCATCCTTTGATGTTTCTTTTGACCAGTTTCATTAATGCAATTACAACTAATAATAGTTTCATGTGGCCAATCTACTCCCATGAAGCTGGACACTGTTCAGGCTGCACATGCTCACTAGATATTTCACAAGGCACATGTGGAAAGAGAGAATTAGAAAACACTTAAATACACAGTTATTGGAACAGTGGCCCACTCTACTCTACACGGAGCTGGTCGCTGTTCAAGTTGGCACATAGCTCCTGGGCCTTTCACAGGGCACAGGTGGAGAAGGAGTATTAGAAAACACTTGGATACACAACTATTTTACTTCTAATTATTGGCACATTCTGTAAGTATTATCAAGCTGTTTTAGCACCCACTTTGCCAAAGAAATGGGAAATAAAGCAACACTGATGAGTTGTGTCGCTATGTCAGATCCACTAATGACCTTTTTACAAACTGGCTTGTTTCTGGTTGGTCACCATGTTTTGCCTGATAAGTTAAACATGGTTCTCTAAGACTTAGAGACTATAAATCAGTGTAGTGCAGGTTTCCATAAATTAAATATCAGTGGCTTAAAAACTGATGTGATTATTCTCATACCTTGTGAAACCCTCATTTCTATATCTTTGGTTCTTAGATTCCATTTCTCCCTTTGTCTTTTATGCTGTTTGGCAATGGGATAAAAATTAACCTAAGCAGGAAAGAGACATGAGACATGATGTCATGGTCTAGACCTATGTCTTAGAAAAAGATGAAGTGAGTGTTTTCACTTTGCTTTGCTGTAATTTGACCTAAATATTCTCTCTAGTATGTATAGAGCAAGAAAAAAAAAAAAAAAAAAAAGGCAAGTGACTTCTGCATACTGATGAATCCTATGTAGCTGGTGCTGGTCTAAGGACTTTGTATACATTCTTTTATCATTCATCAGTTTGATTATATTCGTAGGAATAACCCATTTTTAAAACAAACCAAGTAGAGTTCTTTTGCTAAGTTTCTTAAGAACAGTGTCACTGATATTAGAGTTAAATATTAAGATTATCAGGCTGCAAAACCCATGTTAAATTCTGTTTTTGTTTTTGTATAGACCCTGTGCAAAAGAAACCTCTTCATGAGTAGAAGCTAAGGGTTGGTAGAACTGTCATTAGATAAACAGGTTCCTGGGAATAAGGGAAAATATATGGGCAGAAAAACACAGGCAATGTAAAACTAAAGGCAAAATAGAAACCATTTACCATGTTATTTACACCAACAGTCTCGCCGGAATCACTCTACTATTGTCTTCTCAGTTATCTATGACTAGATCATGTAGGCCTGGGAGATAGGTCAGATTCCAAAGAGTCTGACCCTGCAGAAAATCTGATAACCAGACTTTTAAGAAAGTTGCTGGCAAGGGTATGAGACAAAAAGATTACTTGCCAAAAGCAAAAGAAAAACACAGGAAGGCAGGATGCCAGAGTTAGGACAATGGATCCAAAATAAGACACAGAGCAGATACAAGATCAAAAGGACATGAACTTACCTATCTCTGGGCAATCTGATCATAGTTGAGTTGCAAACGGTAGGAAAATGGGGGCAGTAGATAGGAATCATTAGAGGCCATGGAAATGAAACTTGGGCAGATTTGAAGATATCTTCAGTGTTGAAAATAAGACCAACTTTTAGAACTAGATAAAAGGGATATACATCCAGAAGCTAAGCCAAGTGAGAGAAGGGTGGAGATGATGAAGGAGTGGAAACAGGACACCACAGCGAGACTTACCTCACTATGTGGAATTTGCAGTTCATGCTTTACTTTAATGTTTCTGCTGCTTAATCTTCACACTCTCTTACCACTCTTAGCAAATGAATGTTTCCAAGAAGACCATAGTAGCCGCATTTGAATACAGTAAATTCTTAAACAGGATGTAAGCTACTTCTGTTGGTATGGTGCTCTTATGCTTCTCTACTCTCTTCTGTCTCCTTCACTCTATAGTGCCCCTGGCCACTTCCCTCTCCATCCTACTTTATCTCTGTTTTCTTGACGATATTACGTAGTGCCACATCTACGGATAACAAGGAATTTGTGCAATTGTTGAATGACCTAGGAGATCCTAAAGGACAGATGCAGTCATCCTGTGTTCTTCAAATTCTACAGTAACGGCACTGTGATGGCCTTCCCCCTTATGTCACAGCAATCTTCATAGAGCACCACAAAATTCACTACTAACCAGAATCACAACTTAATTAATTATAATTATCAGGATAAATGGAAAGAATTAACAAGAAGGAACAGAAGAGATAAACATGATTTTTCCCTCTTAAATTAACATTTTCTAATTTTCCATTTTATTGGTTCTGCTAGTGGGCACTTCAGAATGAGCAACAGATTATTGAGGAATTACTCTGCCACCTAATTGTCCTTAATGTATTTTACAACAAAGTTGTCGGCTTTCTCTAAGGTAATTAATGTGTATGCTCATAATGGCAGTGACTTTCAGTATACATTAAAAAATTCCAAGCCCCTGGATTCCACATTTCCTTTGCTACAGTGTTCCTGTCAGTTTGGTTTTTGGAAAACTTCTGAATTTTTACATAGTATGTCCTGAACAGATATTACAGTTTCACTCAGCCTCCCGTTGACAAAGCAACCAACCACAGACAGCTTGAATATGAATAGATTCGCTGCACTCCATCAACTCTTTATGGAATGAGGCACCAGGTTGCATTTGGTACAAAAACTGCATTTTGCTCATTCCTAGAATTCGAACTTAAATCACTTCTCATTAATCTCTAATAATTTGAAATCATTATTTTAATTAAGACTGGAATACCTGCTCTCTATATCTTATGACAGGGACCTTACTGCTATTTTTAGATGTTTGCAATCATTTGGCCACTTTTTTCTTCTACCTTCTCAGACATTAGTTCAACATGATAGTAAAAGTTGGGAAACAACTTTGCGTTCATAGCCGTCTCTTCATTTGCAATTCTTTACACAAAAGAGTTTCATGGAAGAGGTAGGACATTTATGGAATTATAGAATGCTATTTAGAAAGGGACATTGACTTTTTTTTTCACTGTTTCCATTTTGCAAATAAGAATATGAGGATAAAAATTAGGATATCCTAAAGTAAGAGAACAAATGAACATATGAAGTTTAAGTGTTAGAGTCAATTTCTGTAACTCATTGGCATGGCATTCTCACAAAGTCTTATAACATCCTAAACATTTTTTATCATCAACAGATATAAAGAAAGATACAAGTAAAAGCAGTCCACTTCTGTGACTCTTTCCAGCACTGGTTTCATTCCTCCGCCATGTTCTGAAGTTAATTCAAGATAAATCTGCATTTTCCAAAAGTTATTAGGATGTTGAGAATTATAATGAAATAGACAATGGCTATGAAGTATCACATATTAGGCGCAGGATGAAGAGGACTTCTGACTACCATTTTAGTCAAATAAATAAATAAAACCTTATTTTCAGCTGTATATTAATGTCTTGACAAAAGTAAGCCTTAAACAGGAAACTCTGAAGAGGAGAAAATAATTGATTTGCATAAATTTCCATGCAATTAGTTCAGGTTTAATAACCACCCAAGCCTAAAATGTCAAACAGTCACATAGATTGTGAAGACTGGGCAAGATTTTAAGAAACCCAGTTGGGAATTTTGGTTATGGTGTATTGGTCTGCATGTGTGTGTGCACACGCACTGAGATTTCCCCTGTGAGCTTATGGAAATGAGCTGAGTGTGTGGAATGTGATCTCCAAGAGGGTACCAGAAACTGGATGTGAGGTTGCTAGGCAATTTCCCCCATTGTTTTAAACAAACTTCACGGAACTGGCAGCAGCTGTCAGAGTTTCTGGCTCCTAAGAATAACAGAGCTGAATAACACAAAGAACAAAGGTCTGCCACAATAAATGGCAATAAATAACCGGAACTTTCTATGCAAGTAAATGCAAGCACTTGAATGTTAAAGCAATTAATAAGGTTAACACATACAAGAGGCCATTTGAGTTCTATTTGCTGTCAAATACATCTTCTGAGACACTTTAATTTAAATGCAAGATGATCAGAAAAGAGAATGGTATGCTGTGGTTTTGACAAATTATTTTTCTAAAACTCACCATTTTCTGTTTTTGCTTGCATTCTAATTATTCATTGGGTATTGCACCTCAAGGACAAAATAACCTTCCCTCTGCATGTGTAAAAGGGTCTTAAATGGAAACATATTCTACCCTTGATTTCATAAGAGCTTATGAAATCATATCTTCACCACAGATTTCTTTTAGACATCTTGCTCTTCTTATTCCTTTATTCTCTCCTACTTTGTCACAGAAGGAGGTGATTATTCAAGGCTATGTGCAACGAGACTGAATAGAGCAGCACACAGAACTATTGAGATCTGACTAGCCTTTGTGACATCGAGGCCACCTTCTCGACTGTGTAAGCAGGCTGCCGTGTGTGCAAGAGCGTGTCACAGGAAGACAGGCTTCAGTGTGTGCTAGCTAGCTACAGGCAAAGCAGTAATCACTAGACATAGGCATTTTATATTGTCACACAACTTCTTGTGAAAGCCGAATAACTTCAAACCCAACTATTAAAATGATCACTTACTAGTATTTCAAAATTGAAATTTTACCCCTTCAACTAGTCAACTATAGTCGTGGTGTTCTACTTTCTATGGCTGATTCATTCTCTTTACTTTAGTTAGTATGTGCTTAGGCATATCTTTCAAAATATTTTGAGATGAACAACTTAGACATTTCTTTATAATAATTTTAACACAGTCTCACATTCATGGTACATTAAACATTTTAACGTGTTATTTTGTATAAATGTTTAATATACTTACTATATTGATAGAAGTAAATTTTCAACTGAGCAGTGAACTCAATAAAAATCTCTTTGTGAATTCTGTACCATTTCATTTACAAAGAAAGATTTTATTTTGGGGGAATTGTGTTTTGGGTTTTCTATACTGGAAATATGTCTTTATAAAAACATTTCTTTCTGGTAGTGATTTTCTAAAGGTTTCTGTTTTAAGGATATTTAAAAATATATAAAAAGCAGAATTACAAAGCAAATACATAAAGATTTATTATGTATTGAGTAAGTATACCCAGTATTTCTCTCTTATACACACTTGTCAATATCAAAATCAGGAATTTCTATGGGAACAATTTGTATGTGCAAACTGAGTGTAATGTCACTTCCCCATGTACACAGGTGTATCTAAGTGTCCATGAGGAACTAGTACCAGAACCACCCTCAAATACAAAAGTTCTGAGGTACTCGTAGGCATATATCCAAAATATGCTCAAGTATACAACAAGGACATTTGCTCAACCATGTTTGTTAGCAGCTGTATTTGTAATAGAATATGGAAACAACCCAGACGTCCAACTGAGGAATGGATACAGAGATTGTGCTACATTTACAAGAAGGAATGCTACTCAGAAATTAAAAACAAGGAAATCATGAAATTTGCAGGCAAATGGTGGGCTCTAGAAAAGATCATCCTGAAGTACCCCAGAAGCAGAAAGACACACATGGTATATACTCACGTATAAGTGGATATTAATCACATAATATAAGATAAACATACTAAAATATGTACACCTAAAGAAGCTAAACAAGAAGGAGGTCCCCGGGTAAGATCCTCATTCAGAAAAGCAAATGGGGTGGACATCAGAAGAGGGAGAGAGCAGGCAACAGGACAAGAGCCTACCACAAAGGCCTCTGGAAGATTACCTAGCAGGGTATCAAAGTAGAGGCTGAGATGCAGAGCCAAACTTTGAGCAGAGTGCAGGGAATCTTATGAAAGAAGTGGAAGATAGAAAGACCTGGAGGGGACAGGAGCTCCACAAGGAGAGCAACAGAACCAAAAATTCTGGGCCCAGGGGTCTTTGTGAGACTGTTTCTCCAAGGACCATGCATGGAGATAACCTAGAACCCCTGCACAGATGTAGCCTGTAGGAGCCAAGTCTCCAAGTGGGTTCTCCAGTAAGGGGAACAAGAACTGTTTCTGATATGAACTCAGTGGCTGACTCTTTCGATCATCTTCCTCTGAGGGGGGAATAGCTTTACCAGGCCACAGAGGAAGACAATGCAGCCAGTCCTGATGAGACCTGATAGGCTAGGGTCAGATAGAAGAAGAGGAGGTCCTCCTCTATCAATGGATTGTGGGAGGGGCATGGGAGGAGTTGAGGGAGAGTGGAATTGGGAGGGGATGTGGGAGCGGCTACAGCTGGGATACAGAGTGAATAAATTGTAATAAATTAAAAGATAAAAGAAAAATAGGAAAAAATTCTGAGGTACTCAAGCCTCTTCCATAACTGGTGAGCATCTGCCTGTAATCTTGCATGCGGGTATGTTTACTTCAAATCCTGCCGTGGTTACTTTTTTATATCTAATGGAATGAAATGCTAGAGAAAGAGCTGTTACGCCGCATCCATTACACGTTCAGTGCCTTGAATTTGGCCTTGAATTTTTTCTATCCACAATTGTTTGAAACGGATTCAGGACTGAATATATTCAGGGCAACTGGGCCTGCCTTATAGTTGTGAGTAATTTACAAAATTGTGTGATGATATCCCAGCCTTCTAACCCATTGTTTTAAAGTTTGTTTTTAAATAAGAAAATGGTCAACCGAAGGGTGGTTGCTATTTGATCAGTTTCACGGTGCTGTGAGAGTGCTGCTGTGCTGTGAGAGCTTGCTTTCCACGCATGATCCGATCATGCCCTGACCCGGCAGTGGAGACAATTCCAGTATGGCTGAATGCCACTTCTGTATCTGTGGTTACACTCCTGCATAAGGCTTGAATACACTACAGCATCTTCCTGGAATACCAGAGCAATTCTGAGCCATATATGAAATTATTTCTCTGAGGATTATGGTATAATTTAAAAGAGCTTTCCAGAAATATTACAGAAACATATTCAGCCCTCGGATCTCGATGCATTATTTTCTAGGTTTGTGGAACACATGTTGTCCTTTAAGAATGACAAGAGTCTATACATCTGCTGCAGGTGAATGGCTGCAGTTGTGCCACTTCTCTCTATTTTCATTTACGCTTGGTATGAGGTAAGAAGCAGCAGTAATGCAAAATGAGAGCTGCATGTTCAGTGATGTGCAAAATTTTCAGTGTGTCATAAATAGTATATAACTTACTCCTAAACACTGAGGTATGGTCACCCCATTCATTTGAAAAAAAAAATATAAAAAAGAAATTGAGATACCAAGAGGTACAAATGTCTAATGAGACTAATTCGAAACTCAAATGTATGAAATACAGGGTCAAAACTTCAACGGGCACAGGATTCAGACCAAAGTAAGTATAAGCGTGGACTTCTGATCTTAATATTTGACCTTGAGCATCTTTGCTTCTCTATGACCTTGTTCCTAAAATGGAAAGTACCCAGGAGTAAAATTATGTACATATTCAAAATGTGCTAGGAAAGTCTGTCACCAACTAAAAGTGAGGAAAAAGCTGTTATGCTGTCATATTCTATTTTTAAATATGCATACAAAGTGGAGTTTGTTTGTGTTTTTTACTATGCGGCTAGTGTCTCCTTAAAATACTGATACATGTTTCTTTGTCTTTTCCACCACAGATATCACATTCCTCCTTGTCCCTTGTCCTTTTTTATCTGAAGCTTTATCTGTCTCCCCAAGAGCTTCATTGACATTGGAAGCATACTCTCTCAGTAGGCTCCCATGCACGTCTATTGCCTGCCATTCTAAGTGACCTGAAACACACAGAGCTAATTCATCACGTCTCAGGCCCATTCTTGTTGTTGTCTCTGTCTGCAGAATGTCTATTCAGCTTCCTCTCTACCTATTCAAATATTCAAAACTACAGAAAGGCTTAATTGAAATCCATCCATACTTTAAAGGCCCCTGTCTGTTTCGTTTGACAACATAACTCAGTAAAATCTTGTAAAAACCCAACAGAAGGATTGTTAAGCTCCAATTACCAAGGACAATTGTGTTTCCTCTGAGTATCTGGTTTGCTTCCAGTTTATTCACAGTGCCAATAATGTAAGAGCTTTGTATGTGCATGTCTGTGTTTACCTGGTTTTCTGGAATTTGAGCCCAAACCTCTAGTCTATTGAAAAACCTTCAACGTTTGCTAATTATTACTTTATGGGTGATGTGTAGAATTTAATTTTATTAGCTTTCTTCCTCCCCTGTCTTTATATGTATTTTCAAATTTGTATGCATTCCTTTATAAAGGTAAGGTAACATTATCTTAGACAAAAAAAATCAACCTTTGCAAAACCATTACAATTAATAAATTAAAGGTTACTAAATTTTAAGTAACTTATAGATAATTATCCAAAATTAACTGCTTCAGACTTTGGATCTAATTACATTATTCTATTGATTTTTTATTTGTGACCCTTTCAATGGACTTGGAACTATTATCACATTATTTAATGTCGTAATTTTGAAATAGACTTTTTTATGCCATTAAATATTCTTTGAAGACATTTATGTCAAAACAGTAGATTATAAATATAACATGATTTAATTGAAGTACTCCTATGTGATTAACACCTATGCTATTTAACGATAAGCACATATGCAAATGCTTGATTTTTAACTGCACATTACTAATGGATATTACTGAAAAAGACTCACTTCAAAAGTTAGATATAGTTATAAAATTACCATTGTTATCAATATATGCTGCCAAACTACTCACATTTTTTTAATTCACTGAACAACTGTGGGCATTGTAAAGTTTTCTCTATTTTAAGCCATATGCATTTCTAGAAATTTGGGAGGTAAATATTTAAATATTTGAATTTGTATAAGTGAATTGAAGCATTTCCAAGTTAAAGTGTATTTCACTTCTAAGTAAATGAAGATGTTGTATTGTTATTTTATTTCACTATTTCTACTTTATATAATTAATATTTTATCATTAATATTATTAGTATTAGTAGTATTTTATTACTTTAAATAGGTTTTAATCCCTATAAGATACCATATTTACTGACTTTATATCAAAATATTTTATGCTCTTCTGATGAAAGGCGATTATTTTTAATAGAAAAACCATAAAGCACTTGTAACGTTAAGGATTTGTCTTTACACCAAGGGTTTTACTCTCCAGTAATGTATGTACTGATATCCAAAGTAAAGCATTCCTTTTGAAAATGTAATTTTATTATTGAAGTTTATTCCATGTAACAAGAACATATATGATTATATAATGATGTAGTACTTTATAAGTTACCTATATAAACATCTCTCAAAGTTTACTGTGCCTAGCCTCCTCTGAGAATTGGTTACAATGCGAATAATTCCTGGACCCTATGTAGAGTCCAGCATATTTAGACAATGGATTTAGATGGGCTCTTCCTGAACAGCCAGATCATTCTGCTAGCATACTATGACTCAGCCTTTTAAAATTACTTCTTAATTCATTTTTACAATTTCTTTTCAAAATACTATCATTAGTCAACTAAACCCAGACTTAAAGATAGGTATGTAAAGACAGAGGATCTAGCCAAAAGCCTTAAATTACAAGACTATTGCTCTTAAATTTTACCCATTAAGCTTTATCTTTTGGCTCACATTGTAATTGATGTGGAGATAAATTATAGATTTACAATTATTCATTCTTATAGACCTAATTAATTTTAATAGTCATTACTAAATTGGAGTAGGTATGTGGAAGGCCATGGCACAAGGAAATAAATGGGCACTTCCTGTCTACACAGTTCCCCACAGGCTCCGTCATCTCCAAAGGAGGCTGACTGGCAACAGCTACTTCTTAGACAGGAAGCATTGTGCTTGGTCAGGTCGCTGTGACTTCTCACCTGGGAGAGTTCTTGAGTGAGATTTGAGGAATACTGATCCCTTACCTGGGCTTTACATAGTCTGGTCACATGCACCAACCTCCTTCTAAGTTATGCAATACATCTGCAGATTATAGTAGGTACAGAATGGGTATTTTCCATTATATATTTTTGTGATTATTCTTCTGCATCTTTTCAGACTAGATTCAGAGTCAACAAATGCTTTAAGTTTCTACATGTTTTAAAATATGAGGCTATAGTCGAACATAGCGATATATATTTTTAATCCCATCATGGAGTCAGAGGCAGATGGATCACTGTGAGTTCTAGGCCAGAATGGTCTACAAAGTGAGTCAAGGCCAGCCAAGGTTGAAGAGAGGCAGGAAGGGAGTCTACCACAGATGTCCTCCCAAAGACTCCACCCAGCAGGGGATCGAAGCAGATTCTGAAACTCACAGCCAAGGTAGCTTTAAATTTAGGAAAACATTTAATATCAACATGCACATTCATCCCTAGCCACAGACACATGCATTCAGACCACACACATGCACACACAGACACACACAGACACACACACACACACACACACACACACACACACACACACAC
>NW_026596244.1:9886497-9897883 GCF_907164565.1 Psammomys obesus | reverse complement strand
ACACACACACACACACACACACACACACACACACACACACACTACCACCACCACCACCACCAATGACTAAGAACTACCAGACATTCTAGCTGTATCACATTTGGGAAGGTACCCAAGGAATGTAAGTAGGCATATATCTTCCTCAAAATTCTACTGCTTTAAAAAGATAGCATCACTATGGCAACTCTTGGAAAAGAAATCATTTAATTGGAGGCTTGCTTACAATTTTAGAGGTTTAGTCCCTTATCCTCATGACAGGGAGCATGCTGGCATGCACGCAGAATTGCTAGCTGAGGGCTCTACACCTGAGCTGGAAGGAAGCAGGACAAGAGAACTAGCTGAAAGTTCTATGTTTGGATCTGGAAGCAGCGAGAAGAGAGCCTTTGGGCCTGGAAACCTCGAAGCTGACCCTCAGTGGCATACTTCTTCCAACAAGTCCACACTTACTCCAACAAGTCACACCTCCTAATCCTAAATAGCTCCACTACCTAATGGTTAAGAATTCAAATACATGAGCGAACAGGGGCATTCTTATTCAACCACCACAGCGTAATAGAGAAATACCTGCACATCCATGATTGTTATGGTATTTTCACACAAGCTAAGTTATGGAGTCAGCCTAAGTGCATTTGGTAGACTGGAGATAAACTGGATCTCATTTACTTATAAAGAACAACAAATTATATCATTTTCAGAAAATGACAGGAATGGGAAATGATCAGATAAGTGAACTGAAGCTCACATTGGAAGTAGGAGAAGACAAGTAACAGGATGGGAGCCTACCACAGAGGGCCTCTTGAAAAACTCCAGCCAGCAGTGTATCAAAGCAGATGCTGAGACTCATTGCCAAACCTATGGCAGAGTGCAGAGAATCATATGAAATAAGGGGGAGTAAGTATGACCTGGAGAGAACAGGAGCTCCACAAGGACCAAATATACCTGGCACAGAGGTCTTTTCTGAGACTGATTCTCCAACCAAGGACCATATATGGATATAACCTGGAACCTCTGCTTGGACATAGCCCATAGCAGCTCAGTATCCAAGTGGGTTTCCCTAGTAAGGGGAAAAGGGACATGTACTCTGACATGAACTCAATGGCTGGCTTTTTGGCCTTCCCCCTTCCAAGGGAGGAGCAGTCTTGCTGGGCCACAGAAAAGGACATTGCAGCCAGTCCTGATGAGACCTGATAAGCTAGAGTCAGATGGAAGGGGAGGAGGACCTCCTCTATCAGTGGACTTAAGGAGGGGCATGGGAGGAGTTGAGGGAGGGAGGGTGAGTGAGATTGGGAGGGAATGGGGAGGAGGCTACAGCTGGGATACAAATAAATAAACCGTAATCAATATAAAAAATAAAAATTTAATTAAAAAATAAGTGAATTGAAGTGATGCAAAAGACAAACATCCCATTTTCTGTGTTCCTAGATTATATATAATGTATTATAAAAATGCAGTCATAAATCATATAAGGAAATAATCATTAAGAAAGTAAAAATAAGAACTATTTAAAATAAGGAAGGGAAATGTCTGGAATAGTGGATTAGGAGGTAATGGAAAGAGTTGGAGATATCGTGACACAAATGAAGGATTTCCATATGCATAAGTTTAAGTTCATGGAAATTACAGGCAACTGATGGTATAATTTAAGTCATGTCCTCAATTTCCTACTTGATTTTGCTGATGTGATTCTAGCTTTGTAGTTCAAAGGGACACAGTAAAAAGATGCTTTTTAAAAAATGTTCTTTTCTATGTATTTAATAAAATAAAAAATACAAAATATTGTATCTCTAGTTATTAGTCTAATATAAATAAACAAAATTAATAGATTTACTGAGAACACAATGTAATAGAAGAGTATATATTGCAGGTTTTCTATCATTTATAACAAAGTATGTATTAATGATTTTTCATGCTTTTAATAATATTTAAACCTTTTCATTATTTGAACTATAAACTTTCTGATAATGGTACCCAACCAGCAATGTATATATAGCAATGGCTTAATGTGTAATGAATTTATAGTTTCAATTGAGACTCTGTCTGGAGGATTTTTGTTAGTGCTGGTGTAATTGCTTATGTGTAGAAAAACAATTTTTATGTACAACTACATTGTACATTTCCTCTGAGGCTGTGTAAGCCTAATTCTTCTCTTTCTATTTTCAGTAAAATTTCTCTTTACATAAAAACTACTTGATTTCAGAAATACATACTTTCATTTTTAAAAATATATTATCTAAAAATTACTGAACTTCCCTTATCAATATTATATTACATACATACATTAATTTAGAGATTATACATTTGACTTAGCTTTATTGGTAAATGATTGAACAGTGTCTTGTTGACGACATTAAGGTAACACCTGCCGATATTGTATTGGTACTGAGGGGAGGGTGCGCGTGAGTTGAGGAATACGAGCACACTCAGAGAACATGTGGGAAAGAAGCTGCTCTCCTGACATTTGGTCCTGTGACAGAAGAGCAGGAGAGGCCACAGCAGGGCTGAGATGCTAGTGAGACACAATGGAGTGAGGATGTCACCAACCACCTCCTTACAGGCTTCGAGGGCTGGAAAGCTCAAGCCACACTGGTGAGAAGCTTTTTTTGTGTTAGGTATAATTGTTTTCATTCCAATTTGATACGAAATAGACTAAAGAAATAAATTGGTTTCTGCAGTCATTTTAGTAGACTTTACAGGTAAACATTCTTCATAAACAAAAGAACATCAGATTTGTTCTTCCTTTGTCTATTTTAGTACATCCTTGCTATAACTGCCAGAAGTTTTCCAGCTTAGTTGCAAAGACTTTGTGATCGCATAATTGCATATTGCAGTAATTCTTAAGTAGTAGTGATACTGGCAGAGAAGGACTAATGGAAAGCTTTGAAATTCAAAGATGTTCAGGCATTCATCTATGTAACTTTGTTATCAATTACTGTTTTCTGTGATTAGAATTATAAAAATGGTCATGATTAAATAAACATATTTAGCACTTCTAATACTTCAATTATATTTGACTAAATAACATTTTCACTTTATGGATGAATGGGTTGAATGTCTATGAACAGTTTATTAAAAATTATATGAGATATGTGTAACATAGTCATGCTTGTAGTGAGAACTGTATAATTTTGATTTCTTAAAAACACACACACGCACACACACAGAAATGTTATGGGAACATGTTTTTCTTTTAATACCAGATATGGGTAAATTGGCCTACTTCTCAGCAGCTGATTATGATTTGCCTGGTGCTCTGGCAGTGGTGTGGTTTTGCAAGTTGCAGATCTTTTCTGCAAGTGTGTGATGCCTGGAATTCTAGGAATTTTTCAGAGGCATATGAATACTAGCACCCGGGTAGGTGTGGCTGGTTTGTGGTTGGAGGCTGTTGGGCCTCACTGTCACTTATCAGCAGGAAGTAGTCTAACAATAATGTCACCCCCTTCCTCCTCTATTCTTTTCACTCTCCTATCTAGTGTTAGGGTTTAAGAGAGAAGTAAAGGGATAGAAAAGGGTGGAAGAGAGAAAGGAACCCACAAAGCTGCAAAGGTCAGCTATACATACCCAATGTTTTCATTTATATTTTGAATAATTTATGTGTATGTGAGTAATCACATACATGTCCATATGTACATACATGTGTTATGTACCTTTATGTCAGCCATAAAGCAAGTGATTGAAACATTGTTAACCGTTCAGCTCAGAACTGAGTTGCAAAGGTGACTGTGGAATTTGCTAGCTGCAGAAATGTTGGTGACCCTTTTAACCTATCTATACTTCAATTCTCTCATTTAAAAATGGTACTAAAGTATAGACATAGAAATGAACGTGCATATTATATAAATGTATATACTTTATATGCCAACTTAGTTATCCATAGTTAATAATTGTGATGTAAATTAACATATACACATTCAAATAAATATGTACACAACCACACGTAACCCACATACAAAATAAAATAAATAAACCACGTAAATATTTTTAGAATATGAGTGTAAATACAGTTAGGTTTCTATTATTTCCATCATGTAATTCCTTTGCCTTTTGAAATTTCTTCAAAATAGATTGAATAGAAGTAGTATGTCATAATTGTTTTGTTGGAGATATGATTTTGTGATATTGTGATAAATGATGTAAATGACAAACATATGGGGGAAAAGTTCTGTAACACGCAGGGACTAGAGCAATGCAATGTTATAAAGGAAACTGTGATGGAACTTGTTATCACTTTTATTTGTCTTTTTTCTGTGGCTAATAATCAGATAAAAGTTCTTAAACTTACTCTAAAAATAACAGGTTTTATTTCTTTCTCTAGTCACAGAAGCGCTGGAGTCAGCAAATCTCTCAATTTTGACATTCATGTTTTGGTCAACACTGTATTTGTTGCTAGACTTGCTTAAGTTAATATATAATTATCTTTTCTTGTGCTAATAATACATATTAATTAAAATTTGTTTGAAATTAAAAAGACCAAAAAGTTAGTCCAAAGATGCTACTGAAGGAACTGGATACATGGCTCAGCAGCTAAAAGCAGTTAAGCTCCTTAGAGAAGCCAAACCCAGCTCCCAGCACTCACACCAGCAGCTAATAACTGCCTGACACTCCATTTCAGGGGATCTTCCACCATTTTCTGGCATCCCTACTCCTTTGTGCATATTTTCTTTGAGGCAGGAAAACACACATTTACAGAAAGAAAAATAAATTAATCAATAAATAAGTCCTACAAAAAGAAAAAGCAACAAGTGAACGGGGATTTTCCTAGCAAATATCTAGCTTTCCTCGTTTTAGATCCATAGCCAACCTCACCCTCTGCTGTTACTACAGGGCCTCAAAAAACATCCAGGAAGCCAAATCCAGCTGCCAAAAAAGGAAAGAAAATAATAATAGCAAGAGTCAAAGCTACCCTTTTCAGTTCTGCTCCTGAGCAGATAATTCTGGAAACGTTGTCACAGTCATAAGAAGAAAAAAAAAGTGCTGTGTCAAGGCAGTACTTATTCTGCCCCTTTCAAAATTCCAGCTCAAGTGGGACCTCTGATTAAAATATTAAAAGTAAAAGGTACCACATTCAAGGTGCCAGGGGAGAGATAATTGTTTGTGAAAGTTCCACATTTGGACCATAATTTGGCCAACATGTTTATTATCCTAGCTTTACAGTGTTATTCTTTCCTGGTGTGGCTTTGAGATAGCCTGATACTTAACTCGCGTCTGCCCTAAGTACACATCTGCATTTAGAATATGAATAGAAGATTGTTTCCATCCTTACTCACTTCCAGTTCCATCCAGAATTGTGTGGAGAAAATGTATGGGTTGCATTAGCAGGTTTGCATATTTTCTTAGCCTTTGAAACCAAAATGATTTACCCAGTTTGAGGAATAATCTTTAAAAAAAATATCTGTGATTTAGAAACAAAATGACTGGGACGGACCATCCCCACACTAGAAACACAGCCCACGGACTTTTTCACAGTGTCTCTGTATGATGCAGCGCTGACAGTAACAGCCATCTTCTGGGCACAATTTAGCCTTTGCCACACAGCCCAGTGCGAATAATTGGCTTCTGCTATTCTATAAGCAGCCTAACATTTACTTACTGAGAAGAAGCAGACTACTACTCCAAAATTTTTCTGGAGGAAATGCCTGCTACAGTAGTATACAATTAGCACTTTGAGCTGTGAGACTATTCTTTCCAGTTTTCTTTCTGTTCTTTTTTTTTCATTTATTTTTATTTATACATTTAATTTACATCCTAATCACAGCCCTTCTCTCCTCTACACCATGTTCCTCCCTCCTACCCTCTTCACCCTATCCCCTCTTCCCTTCAGCTTCAGAAAAGGGAAGCTTCCCCCCAGCCCCCTCAAACCCACTGCAGCACATCAAGTCTCATCAGGACTGAGCTCACTAAGGCCAGGGAAGACAGCCTGGCTAGGGCAAAGTGAGGAAAAGCAGGCAACAGAGTGCATGTCATAGTCAGCACCTGCTTGACTCACTAGAGAACTCATAAGCAGATTAAAATGCCTGTAGGTTACATATGGGTGGGGGGCCTAGGTCCAGTCCATGACTGCTCTTTGATTGGAGCGTCTATCTTTGTAAGCTGCCATGCTTCTAGTTTGGTTAACTCTGTTGGTCATCTTGCAGTATTCTTGTCCTCACATCATTCTTGTCCCATCCAAGTCCTTCTAATCTTCTCTCCCTCCCTCCCTCCCTCCCTCCCACTCTTCCACAGGACTCCTTGGAGCTCTGCATGATGCTTGGCTGTGAGTCTCAGCATCTGATTCAATCAGATGGGAGGTTGGGTGTCTCAGAGAATGGCTAAGTTAAGCTCCTGTCTGTAAACATAGCAGAACTTCACTATTGGTGTCAGGGGTTGGCTCTCTTCCACTGGGTGTGTGTCAGATTGGGCCAGGCATGGGTTGGTCATTCCCAGTCTGTACTTGGTCTTCATCTCTGCATGTCTTGTAGACATCCCTGTGTCCTTCCTGTAGCCTACCCTGTGGAAGGTCTCCAGATTGTCTCAAGGATGCCCCGACTTCCCTTTCTTTTTACTTTCCAGGCCCTCAAACTCCCTTCTCCACTCTCCCCAGATGTGTTCCCCCACACACCTTGTTTCCCTTCCCACACCCTCTCTCCTTCCTCTTCAGCTATTTTATTTCCACACCTGACTGAGATTCAAGGAGGGTCTCCTTTTGGTCTTTCTTGTTTCCTAGCTTCTTTGACTCTGTGATTAAGGATCAAGATCAATCAGTTGAACCTAGTTTAAAATTTTAAAGATGGAATTTTAACAGGGTGTCACTGTAGCACAGGCTAGCCTCACACTTGAAATTCCTCTGCCTCTGCTTCCTGAGTCATAGGAGTTGTCCACAGTATCTTGTTTGTTACTATTGCTTTCTTCAGTTCTTCCTAACTCCCCGCCTCTCAGTTCTAAGGATGGAAGTTGAGAGGATTTTCATATTCTAGCCAAATGAGCTAACTGGATTAAATGCCTGATCCTTTAGTTTCAATTGTAAATAGATATTATTAATCTAATGTAGCTACTTTATCTATGAACCTTTCCTTAAAAAATAATTGAAACACATTAGGAAATGTTACCCAGATGCAGTATTTAATTGCAATGATAAGAAATTGACTGATCTTTTACCCTGTCAAGATCATCGTTCTGTTTTTTGATTTGGATACTTTTACCAATGATGGTGATATTTCAAGGAAAATTGTGTTCATGATTATTATGTTACATGTCTTTCTTACTAAAAATAACTATGTAGGCAATTTCTCCTAAAGGAAGGTTTTGATAGCTACACCCTGAATGTAGTTGTGAAAAACCTTTAATGTAGCACTTGTATGTACTCAGAAATCCAGACTTGACATTTTATTTATTTTTATTAAGAAGATTGAAAAATTTAGTATGTTTATCCTATATTATATGTCTAATAACAACATATGAGTGACTATATTCCATGTGTGTCTTTTTGCTTCTGGGTTACCTCACTCAAGATGACCTTTTCTAGTTCCCACCATTTGCCTGCAAATTTCATGATTTCCTCGTTTTTAGTTGCTGAGTAGTATTCCATTGTATAAATGTACCACAATTTCTGTATCCATTCCTCCATTGAGGGATTGTTGTTTCCAGGTTCTGGTGAATGAGTAGAGCTGCTACAGACATGGTGGAACAAATATCCTTGTTGTACGCTTGAACATATTTTTGGATATATGCCTAGGAGTGGTACAGCTGGATCTTGAGGAAGCACTATTCCTAATTGTCTGAGAAAGAGATAGGTTGATTTCCAAAGCGGTTGTACAAGGAGAGGTGGATTGGCTGGGGCAGGTGTCAGGTTAGCACAAACTACAGCCAACAGGGCCACAAGTTTGCCACACTTGTCCACCCCTGTGGGGCCCTGGATCCTTCGCAGGAAGAGCCCAGCCATTTTGTGAGCATTTGCGTTTGTCTTCATCTTATTTTTGTTTTCTTCTTCTTTTTGTCAATAATGGTGGCAGTCGCTTACTCTCAGTCTGTGAATGGGGTTAACTAAATAGTATGAATCACTGATTTTCCAAAAGTATATCCTCTGTGTGTGTGTCTCTCTCTTTCTGTCTCTTTCTTTCTTTCTTTCTTTCTCTCTCTCTCTCTCTCTCTCTGTATGTGTGTGTGTGTGTGTGTGTGTGATATGTTCCTGGGTAAACAGAACATATGAAGTGGGGTATTTTATCACTACATATCTGGAAGGCCATTAAAAAAAAACTTAACATGAAATAAACAGATCAGAAAGGATGTTAATCAGGGACCATTACTGCACTGGAAGTGTATCAATGTATTTTTCAGGAGCGTTGTAGCTTCCTCTCTTGCTGTGAGCTGTCCTTCACCTTCATAAGAGTGCTGACACTTGTGCACTAGCCTGACGACACAGGTTCTGTCCAGGAGAGAGTAAGTTCTGCTGCAGGCCTATCTGCTGTCTTTTCCCAGTTACGTGAGGGCACCTGCTGCACATTCATCCACCGCTGAGCGATCTTTATGACAGGCCACTGCTCAGTAGTTACTCTGCGTGAGTGGTGAGGGTCATACGAACACTGTAGTTAGATTTCCAGAGAAATGTACTAAAGTTATACACTGAACTTCCAAAAGGTATTCAGGGCCCCCAAAACAAATGGATGGATCTCATCACTGAGGGGCAGCATATGGTACTCTAATCATCTGATGTCATGAGATAAGAACTTCTAATGGCAAATTTTACAACAAACAAAGCTTTGAATTATATAGATTATGTGCTTTTAAAAAATAGGACATTATGGTCTGTCTGCAAGATGAAATTTCACAGAATATTTAGAGATCCTTTGAAACCAGAAAGTAACGTAAAAGAAAAAAAAAATTGAGTAGTGTTAACAGAGCTATGACTGGATTTTCTAAATGATTGTTTTTCTTCTGATAACCACAGTCATGCCTATAAAAAATAGTATGGAAATGTAGGTCTGCTGATATAAAAGTAGCATAGGTCCAGGTTGTATTATTTGAAGGATGCAGGCAAAGACAAGTTAGGTCGTATAATAGATATTACTTGAAGATGTTCAGTGCTTAGAGAGACAAATTTAAAGACATGAGAAGAGATGTACTAAATAATGAGGAAATGTGGCAACACGTTAAATTGCTTTCTTGGTAGTTTGACTTAGGTGGTAGCTGAAAACACAATTTATATGGATCCAACCAACTAATGGGAGAATATTCCTAGGTATAAAGAGGTTGGAACAAGTTATTGTTGATGAAATGCAAGATGTTGCCATGGAAAATGAACATTGGAACCAGAGACATTATCCCTTATTGACTAAAAAGTTTAAAAAGGTAAAAAGATTTCCAGTTAACTTTATGATATTTTTTATTAATTTATATCAAACCTGGGACTTTGAGAGTGCTATCACTTTAATCACTTACCCACCAGCTAAATCTCTTGTTTTCTACAATTTTTGAGTAATATTAAATATACCATAAAACTTTCAGTATCTATTATGAAATAGTAAGGTGTACTTACCAAACATAAAAAAAATTTCCATTTTCTTAGTTTTGCAATAATAAAGAGATCAAGCTGGATTAATGCTCTTGTTTCCATTTCCTATACTGAGCATATGGGAAAATCATTAGTTTTGGATATTAAGTGATGACCAGAAATGAGAAGGCTTACTAGCAAGATCCTGAGTTGGGAGGGAGAGGATACAATTTGGGGAAACACTGAAATATTCCATATACTGAGTTCACGGTAATTTTTTTTCATCTACTTAAGTGTTTCTACATTTTTCTTTTCTCACTTTCTTATCTACTCCTCATAGTATAAATACATTATTGAAGAAAATACTTATGTAAAATAACTATGATAGATAAACTGTTTCTTGCTTGTTCAGTTTCTGGAGTGTCTAATTTGTAGTCTTCAGATCTTTTTGTCCCATCCCCCTTCCTCACTGCTGGTGACTCTTGATCACTCCTATTTTAAGACTTGCTAAACTTGTGATTCTATATTATAAAGTAATTGATGATTTTAAAAGTTGATACTCTGAATGTTCCATGCCAAATAGTTCATTTTTATTGCTTAAATTTTATAGCATACTTTAAATGAAGAAAGACTAAAAGAGTTTCTACTAAGATCAGGAACAAAGCCAGAGTATCATTCTCTCTGCTCCTACTTAATATAGTTCTTGAAGTTTTAGATAGATCAATAGGACAAGAGAAGGTAATAAAGGAACACAAGTAGGACAAGAAGAATTCAGGGTCTGGCTATTTGCAAATGGTGTGATTCTTTATATAAAATACCAAAAATCTTCCTAGAGATGATAAAGTTTAAAACAAGAATTAACAGACAAATGTACTAACATTATAAATACTAAAAATAAATCAGAGAAACAGCTGTTTCACTGTACACACACACGTGCACACTTATGAAGGCCTTGAAAAATAAAACCAACCGGTGAAGGGAAAGACCTCTGCAGTGAAAACTTCAGGTCACTGAAAAAAAGGAATTAATTGTCAGACTTCTAGATGGAACTACATCCTGTGTTTATGAACTAGCAGAATTAATCTTATGAGCATATACTTCAGACCAGAAAGAATTAATAGATTCAGTATAATCCCAATCACACTATTCACAATCTTAGGGTCAATCTTTTCAAATGCGCGCGCGCACACACACACACACACACACACACACACACACACACACACACACATATGAAATATGAAAGTTCATATGGAGGCACAAATAACCAAGGATATCCAAAGCTATCCTGAACAAAAAAGAAATATGTATTGCCAAGGTATCACTTGATTTCAAAACACACTATAGAACCATGGTAATAAAAAACAGCATTGCACTGATACAAAAAAAAAAAAAAAAAAAAAAAAAGGCACATATATCAATGGACTGAAAACAAAGCCCATGCAAGTTCAACTATGTAAAAGTAACTTTTATTCCCCTGTTACAATTGTCTCAGAGGCTTACTGCCTCTGTCAGCTAACCCTAGGTCAAGTCCTGGATGTTTCTAGCCTCTGTACAATCTAACCTAGGCCTAGAAAGTTTTCAGACTCTGAGACTTACTGCTTAATAAGCTCACCACACTTTCTTGTTACTGTGCTATGGGCTGGATGGCTCAACGCAGCTGCTCAGCTGTTCTGGCTCAAATGCCTCTTCCAGCTGATTTATTCAATCTGGTCTCTCTCTCTCTTTCTGCATTCTCATTCCCTGAAATGCCCTGTTTGGCCTCAAACTAATTCCAACAATCTGCTCTAATCGCCTGGCTCCTTCTCATTCTCTGGCTCATTCAGTCTTCGCCTGAGTTATCTCTCTGCAACCTGTCTCTCTATTAATGTCCCATTACAACTGTTTCCTCTCTCTCTCTCTCTCTCTCTCTCTCTCTCTCTC
>NW_026596244.1:9843017-9886487 GCF_907164565.1 Psammomys obesus | reverse complement strand
CTCTCTCTCTCTCTCTCTCTCTCTCTCTCTCTCTCATTGCCCCTTAAGTAACTTCTTCCTCTTTCCTGAGAGTTGGGCATATCCTATTCTACCAGATCTTTCTCTGATTTTTCACTTTTTCTCCCATTCAATTAGACATCACTTTCAAACATGGCTGCTTCCTCCCACAAACTAACTTTTCTTTCATTGTTTGGGATTTAAAGGTGTGTACCACCACAGCTGGATCTAAGCTTTCCTTTACCTGAAACTTGTTTTATACCAGGCTGCCCTTGAATTCAGAACTATTCGCTTCTGTCTCCTGGATAAGAGGCACGTTTGTATTCCAGCTGGATCATACATATCTAGAAGGATGTGATCTCCTGCCAGATTAGCCAGGTTGTGAATTAGCATTCTTCTACACAACTGCATGATCTTTACAAAGATGCCAGAAATGTACACTGAAGAAAAGACAACCTCCAGCAAATGGTACTAGCAAACATGGATTTCAACACAACAAAAACAACAACAAAAACCTATGTGCTTACTCTCACCCTGCACAAACTCAACAGCAAATGGACTGAGGATCTAAACGTAAGTTATGATATTCCAAAACAGCTGAAAAGAAAAATGTATAGTACACTTCAACTTACAAGCACAGACAAGGACTTCCTGAAGGAGGAAACGGCAGCACAAGATATGAGGCCAATAGACAGAGGATCTTGAAAGTAAGAAAATCTGTTAGATGTGTGAAGAACCAGATGATAGAATGGGAAAAATATTTCCTAATTAAGATTCACAGAGGACCAGTTTTTAGAACAGACAAAAAAGAAAACAAACTAATGTAAAAATGGACTATGAATCTGGATAGAAAGTTTCCCCAATGAAATGGCCAGTAATCACTTAAAAATTGTTTAACATTCTTAGGTATCAGAAAAATGCAAATAGAAACTACTTAAAACAGCCATCTCACCTCAGTCAGAGTGGCTAATGTCAGGAATACAAATGACAGCAAGTTTGGGGATGGATATGACAAAATGGCTATGCTTTTACATTCTTAGTGGGAATGCAAATTAGTGTGACAATTTTGGAAACAAGTCTGGAGGTATCTTTAAAACTAGAAATAAAATTTCCATATCAAGTGATGGAGAGATGGCTGAGTAATTAAAAACATATATTGCTGTTGTGGAGGACCAGAGTTCAGGTGCCTCATATCATTTTATAATTCTAGTTCCAGGTTATCCAACACCTCTGGCTTCCATAGGCACCTGAATTCACACACACACACACACACACACACACACACACACACACACACACGACTAGAATATTCTACTCCTATGCATGTACCCAAAGGACTTTCTGACTTGTAATGGAGATACTTCCACAAATACATTCACTACTGCTGTATTTACAACTGCTAAGAAGAGCCAACCTATCCACTGATGTTAATGAGAGTGCGCTACACTCACATACAGTGGAATATTGCTTGGTTGCAAAGAAAAAAGAAAATTTTAAGTAAATGGATAGAACTGGAAACAGGTATACTAGTGACATCTCCCATACTCCTGAAGAAAAATGCTGTGTGTTCTCTCTCATTTGTGGGTTCTGGCTTAGAAAATTGTTTTGTATGTTTATTTCTGATATGTGTAGGAGTCAGGAAACTAGAAACAGGCCAGTGAACAGGAGGATGGATGCGTTTATTCAGGGTAGAATAGTAGAATAGAGGTGAAATGAAAGTAGAGAGAAGGAATGCTGTGCACAGAAGGTTCAAGCAGCTAGTAGAGCACTGGGAGGGGGAACCGAGAGGACATGAGACACTCTGGCTAAAGCGAAGTGCATGAGTAAAGGCTACTTTGGAGCCCATGACCTGACAACCCAGGAGAAACATGCTGCACACTTGTGAGAAATAATCTGTGAGTTTTAGAAAACAGATTGATAAGAAAAAAAGGACTCACTAACTTCAAGAGCCAAGGTAACAGAATCCCCCAAATTAAACTGATTGGCTAATGGCCATGTGCCATGCTATAGGTTATATAAAATAAGTTTATTTCCTTTTTAGATTAAGTGTTTGCAAGCATGAAGTTAATTATCTAAATTATCATATGCAGGAATTATATCATTGTAGAGGAATGTTAATTCAGAACACGGTTGTTCTGGTAAGAGAACATATTCAAAGATCTTCTAGGTCTCTGTGATCTGGGTGGGATAAAAGCACACCTTTAATCCAGGAGACAGAGGCAAGTAGTTCTGACTTCAAGGCCAGCCTGGTACAGAGCAAGTTTCAGGTAAAGGAAAGCTTAGATCCAGGCAGGGTGGTTCACGCCTTAATCCCAAACAATGAAGGGAAAGTTAGTTTGTAGACGGAAACACCCATGTTTGAAAGTGATGTCTGATTGAGTGGTATAAAAAGGTGATAAATCAGAGAAAGAGTTGACAGAATAGGGTATTTCCAACTCTCATGAGAAGAAAGAGAAAAGGGAAACTAATTTAAGGGACAATAAGCGACAGACAAAACAGTTTTTACTGGAGCATTAATAGACAAGTTGCAGAGAGAGAAATCAGGTGAAGACTGCATGAACCAGAGAATGAGGAGCCAGGAGATTAGATCAGATTGCTTGAGTTAGTTTGAGGCCAAGCAGAGCAATTGAGGGGCTGAAAGAAAAGCCAGATTGAAAAATTAGCTGAGAGAGGAGTTTGAGCCAGAACAGCTGAGATGAATCAGCCAGAGTCCAGTAAGAAAAATAAAGGGTGAGCTTGAGCTTAGTAAGAAGAAAGTCACAGTTCTAGGCCTAGGTTAGATTGTACAGAGGCTAGAAGCTTCCAAGACTAGGCCTTGGTTAGCAGACAGACAGTAAGCTGCCGAGACAACAATTTAACCAGGCAAATAAAAGTTACTTTTACATATCATATTTCTGTAGTTCAGATTTAAGTGTTCTGTAATGGTTCCTGTCTTAAGGGCTTGATGCCATTACAGTTTGGTCAAAATTGTCACATCTAAGTCCTTGTGGGAGGGCTTTAGAAAGTTGGAGGCATGGCAAGCATGGCATGCATGGCTCAGTGGAGAATTATGGTCTCATCCTTTTGTCTTTTCTGTTTTCTGCTGCTGTGAGCTGGGTGTTTAGTCCTGTCCCCAAACAGGGAAGCCAGCAGCTCACGAATGAGAACCTCCAAACAATGTGCCAACATCAACCTTTGTCTCTGTACAAGCTCATTACTGCAGGTATTTGCTGCAGGAATGGAACCTTGACTAATAGGAGCAACACTGAGGATATAGAACTTGAAGTCTCAAAGTTCTAGATTTAAGGCTCAATTTAACGACATTATTAGTGGTGTAGTTTGGATCAAGTTGTTTAATTTCTCTAGTTCAGTTTTCACACTGATAAAAAGCCTTAGCAGCTCAGTATCAGTGTTCAGGGAGAAGGTTTAATGGATTATCAAAGAAAGTTACAAATAACTTTTTTTCTGAGCAATATATTTATAATTTGAAGAAGAAATACAAAGAAGGCTATTGTTCTTAAAGCAGGTATCAGGCTGTGGTTCAATTTTTAGCGTTAGACAACAACAATGGCAACAAATAACAAATTACTGTCCATAATCCTGCACTGTTGCTGTGTGATATGTGGCTCTTTCCCTCCATTTTCAATCTCAGCAATTATTTATCACTATCAGCATCACAAAAAATGATGACATATCGCTTCTATGACTGAAAAAAAAATCATAAGGAACAGGTTGTATTGTAAAAATCTAGCATTCAGGGAACATGATACCATAAAATATTTACTTACAATTTTAGTTATTTTGTAACATGTGCAAATTCTTAATTTTACATTTGGGCATTTGTCCATTTAGGGATATGTATTCTTTTTCCATAAGTCTAAAATTTTACCTTACCCCAGGAACTGTGTTTTCACATGTTTTTTTGGATTAATCTTTGGAGTGTTAACAAATTAAAAAGTTGTTTTAGTGCCCAGTTAGCAGCTGTAGGCATTTCACAAACAGTTCATTTTAACATCAATGGAAAATATGGTTTGAAAATACTGTACTATTAGAGAAAATGAAGTCCTTTGTATTTTAAACAAACAAAATTTTGGAATTAAATTATTCTTATAAATCATATTTTGATAAATCAAGACTTTAATATATTAGTATACCCAGAAATGATTGACATGTTCATTTATTAGTCCTACAGAATGTGTTTTCTAAAATCTTACAAAGTGGATTTTTGCTTGAAAATTTTCGATTCCTATAAAATATCTGTTTGTAACCTGGTAAAAAACAGTCAGGATAAGGAATGTCTTTGTTATCAAGAGCAACTTCATCATTACTCATTCTTGATGCTCTTCTCTCCCAACAACAACAACAACAACACACACACACACATTGATTGAGTGCACAGGTAAGCTAACCGTAAGTTTTGGAATATGTGTTTGGGATACATTAATAAAAACAGGGAATTCTTTTACATTTGTGCTGTTTATTTCCTATAAGTACATAGAAGTCATCCAGTAAATTGAACATGTGAGCAAACTAATTTCAGGTCATTAAATGCCTTGAAAGTCAAACACAATTAATCATATTATATTTGAACTATTTGACTACATTGAATTTTCAATGGTGTGGTGATTTGAATGGGTTTGGCCACCACGGATTCATGTGTTTGAATGCTTGGAGCATGGGGAGAGGCAGTATTACAGAGTGTGGCTACACTGGGGTAGGTGCGGCTGTGTTGGAAGAGTGTGCCATTGTGGGGTGGGCCTGGAGTTCTGACACACCAACGCTCCTCACAGTGTTAGACACTCTTCTTCCAAAGCCTTTGGGTGGAGATGTAGAGCTCTCAGCTCCTTCTCCAGACCATGTCTGCCTGCACACTGCCATGCTTCCTGCCATGCTGACGATGGACCAAACCTCTGAAACTGTAAACCAGCCTCAGCTAAATGGTTTCCTTTGTAAGAGTTGCCTAGGTCACGTGTCTCTTCACCGCAATAAAACCTCAAACTGAGACAAATGGGTACCAACTGAGATATGAAACGTTGGTTCTGCTCATGGAGAAGGTTGTTCTCCAAGCTTCACATTAGGTGCTCACAGCTCCAACCGCTTTAGAAGTGAAGGCTGGAAGATCATTCACTTAGATCCAGCAGTTCAAGGGCAGTATGGATGAGTGATAATACTTAAGGGAATGCTTAGAGTACATGGAAAAAGTTAGAGAAAGTTGTAGTAGGGAGAGGAAATGAGGGCACAGATGCCTTAGGACCAGAGCCTGTGTGAATGTAAGGGTTTGTGAGGAAATGCATGTGGCTAGAGTGAATGGTCCACGAGGGAAACGAGGCAACAGTGATGCCCTTACTGTGGGTGCGGCAGCTACTGTAACCGTTTTTGCTTTATTCTGAAACAAGGGAACCGAGTTTTCTCTGTGACCTGGACTTAGATTATTATTTTCGCATGTTGCCGTGTTAGTGCTGGGACCACGGTCAGTGTAGAAGACAGCGTCCCCTGCTTAATTAAGGATAACAAACCAAAGCTCACTACCAGATTGATACTTCACAGATTCTCTCCTTTTTGAAGATGAGTAAAACATGTACTGGAACAGGTACAATTGTTTATAAATTGAGAAAAAATCCATTTATGAGTAACTTTTTATCATTTCACATAACTGGATTAAGGTAACATTTAAAATATTGACCATAAAGTAAACTTGGTCCAATGTTCCACTCTTATCTTCCTTATTCTTTATTCTACTTAGTTCAGGAACATATTGTCAGTGATAGCTTTGGCCTATGGTTGGGTCAACAATGCTTCAGTATGGAGGACACAGTGCTTACCTGTCTGTCGTAGCTGGACACTGGGGATTAGACAATAGCTAAAAGATCCTAAGGAAAAAAATAAAAAATGTAAGAAAATGAGAATATACTCAAGATAATCTCCTAGAAGCTACTTAAGTACATTTCTCTATTTAGTTTCTCATACAGCTTAAACATTTTCTGCAACTGGGTAGAAATTTAAGAGCTCTGTGTAACCAAATTTAAACTGCACCTTATAGTTAAAGCACAAGTGTCATGAATTTCCTACCTCATGAAGACTCTGAGAGACTCACCTAACCCTCGAGGGCTTTACATCATGTAAAACAGAGCCATCTCATGGGAAGATCATGATCTCACAGGAAGAGCAGGGCCCACCACACATAAGAAGTGAGCAGTGTGCATGTGCGTTTTCAGTCCATCTCTCCACGATGACAAAGGTCTCTTTGACTCATATGGAGGCAAACAATTCCACCTACTTACTTAGGTCAAAGGGGTCTGCTACAGGACTTGGGGAAACAGAGTGAGCTTTTGTTAGAACAGCGATTCTGAAGGATCTTCTGAAGAGGGAGAGTGAGGGATTCATAGGACTGGAGCTTGAGAATGGTTAAATCTGTTAACCAAACTGGAAATCCTTGATGACTCAGGGCAGGCTACTTACCAGAGGATGGACAGCTTCCTCAGACAGGAAATGGGGCTTAGTGGGAGTGAAGTGGTGGGAGACAGCTCAGCAAGTAGATGAATAAAAAAGTCCTTATGTCAGGAAGCTGACACTAAGTCCTTAGTCTCCAAGAGTAGGATTATCCACTCTGGAAAAATTATTTCCACAGAGGTGACAAGCCTGAGGCACTAGTGAAGTAAAGAGGTGATGGAATTAGGTATGTAAGAAACAAATTTTCTCACACAGGAAGAACCGTTCTGATGAAGAGAGATTTTGGGAACAATGTTTTATTGACGTAAATCATCTAATTACCGCAGTTGGATTTGAGTTGTCTTTCTTTCCTGCCTTTTTTAAACAGTAGCCTGCCCTGCAGCCCTGCTGGCCCCAAACTCGTGAGCCTTTGCTTCATCTCATAAGTTCTACAATAGATGAGTGGCCAATCAACTCAGACTTAAATTATCTGACTTTTAAGTGTAGCACGTGTCTTTGCTATAGTTGCTTGTATACGGTGGTCAGAATTAGGGAGGCCATGATACCGCATCAAGTGTTACTGTTTACTACAGATTTTGATGTAACAGGATGGAAGGAGGAGGTCCCTAACTGCCTCACCACCTTTGTGTATGTATAGAATGATGTCATGACCCACACCAAGCTTCTCTTCTTTTCATTCCAACAAAAATCACCCATTAGTTGTCATTCCTATGTGGCCAGGTAGGCAAGAGATGAGTGTAACATCTGTCTTGTGTATGTTTTTAAAAGAAGATTATGCTGTGCTTACATATTAAGAATCTGTCTTATTTGCACATTTTCTTATCTATCTTATTGGACATTATTCTTGTTTTGTAGATTTGTTGTGAATAAATATCAACTCCATGAAAAATACTTAGCATCCTGTTTAGCATTTTTTACTTTAATGTCATTTACATACATATTTTTTAGGTAGTAAATGTCATGTCCAAGCAGAGAGCCAAACAACCTGCTGTTGTAATGTGCATTTACTACTTAACTTTATTGACCTTCCCAAAGACTTTGGAAAAAGCCCAACACCGACATTATTTATAGAATCTATGAATAATTAATGATATGGTTACAAGGCAATTTGCTGAAAAAATACAGCTATTACCTCCTCAAGGATATGCAGACTTCCAGGGCACTGACCTGTCCATGAAAAAGAAGCAAATACATCCTTTGATAGAAGAGCATTTAATTTACCTCAAACAAATTTTCAGGTGCCTACTGCAATGTGATACTTGAACCCCAACTTCCTTTTATTCAGACATCTTGGTATGCTGACAAGGACTTTCTAACTTGGGGTCTTAGTTCTGCTTGAGAAGACTTTTCACAATTGATAAACTTAGTAATCTCAACTTTCCTTGTTGTTTTGCCATTCACAATAGCGGGCACTAGTTCCCGAATGCTGATAACTCTTGGATTTCTTGTGTGGAGAAATGAATTAGCATCAAAAGCCTGAACAGATTATCCTCTTGACCTGTAAGAGATGTAAGTTCTCAGTTGGTATCTGAGAACATGAGATTCAGTGCTGGGAGCTGTGGGGGAAAAAATCACACCGGGAAGAACACCCCTGGAACAATATGTCCCTGCCAAAGTGAAAAAGATTTTCTGCGGAAGTGCCTTGATGAAGGAAGAATTAGACAAGCTTGGGGGACAAGGATTATACGGACATAGACAAATATCAGTATTATGAAGCAAAAAGGGAAAAGTCCTGTTCATAGCCTTCCAGCCTCCTGCTCTCTCTACTCAAACTTAATCGGGCTAATGGCAAAATAGGCTTCAGAGTTTCAGGCCAGTGTCACTTGCCTAGACATGTGGATTTAGAGCACAGACATTAGTGTAACAGCAAGAACAAGATCTAATGACTTTTCCTAGACACTCATGAAAACATACAAGTATTATGAAAACAAAATATTTGTTCTTACGTTGCAACTAGAGACAATTCTAGTGATATGGTACCAGTATTTGGCAACACTATTACAATGATCAGTAAAAAGCAGGCAAGCTCTTGGAAACAATATGCATATCAAATAAGATGAGTGGAAGTGTCAAGTGGCTTGTAATCTATTTCCGTTAGAAAAAATAAAAATAAAAAGCAACAGCCTATTAAAAGTTTTTGTTGTTGTTTCTTTACTTTAGGATTTGAGCTTTAAGACTGTCCTAAAATTCACTGGTCACTAAATACTGAACTTTCAAGGAGTCCACCTCTTAAGGCTGCATTGTATAATACATGTGTTAGAATCCTTTTTATAACTGGCAGGTAATATGTTTTATGCTCTTGCTGTGAAGCCATTAATAAAACTGTTAACTCTATGTGTCTATATATGTATTTCTGATTCTTAGAGCAGGCGATAATAAGTATCACTATCAGAAATGGAGAAGCTTAGGTATCTGACCCTTCATAACTGTGGTTACAGGTAGGCTGTATCAAGGCTTCTTAAATCTGTTCTTCTCTACCCTCTTTGTGACCAAGGAGGTTTTTATTCAGTCTTTGCTTGGTATACAAGGATATAAAATAGGCATAAAAACCAAATACTTAGGAAAGGTTTATTTAAAACAATTCTATGGTTTTTATTTACATATAATCACATTGTATTTATATGTAATTTTACAGATAATAAAGATTAAAAAATTTGTACACTAATGAAATGGATGTACTAGTTCATTTTCATGAAGAATTAAATGTTGACCGGATATTTGATTTTGCAAGGTACAGGATATCTCCATTTGGTGTTTCTAGTCATCAACACTGACAATTGCCACTTTGAATAATTATATTGTCTACAGCAGCAAAAGAATAGTTAAGAACATTTTAGAAATAGTTGGAAATTCTGTTGTAAACTAAAACTCAATGAATAAAGTTTTCTCAAACTCTCAGGTCTCATCAGGACTGTTTGCATTGTCATACTGTGTGGCCTGGTAAGGCTGTCCCCCATCCTCAGGGAGAAGTGATCAAAGAGCAGGCCACTGAGTTCATGTCAGAGACAGCTCCTATTCCCGTTATTAGGAAACCTACTTACACACTGAGCTGCCATGGGCTACATCTGTGCAGGGGTTCTAGGTTATCTCCATGAATGGTCCTTGGTTGGAGTATCACTCTCAGAAAAGACCCCTGGGCCTAGATTTTTTGGTTCTGTTGCTCTCCTTGTGGAGTTCCTCAGGACAGCAACTAAAACAGTATTTTTTAAAGATCAAACACTGCATTAAACACAAATCCAATAACACGCTAACTTGATACTTACATGTTCAAGATTGATGTTAAGAAAATACTAAAAGTCTTTGTTTCTTGTATTAAGCTATTATGTTTCTGTGAGATCAAAATGTTGTAGGTCCAATAAACACACTGAAACTCATAGCATGTAGTGGGCTCAAATCTAAACAGGTATTTCAGGCAGTATTCTTTGACACTGTGAGACACAATGATACTCACAGTGCAAAGTGTAAATGCATGTTCAGAAACATGTTCTACATCGCAGTACATATGACCCGACCAGAATGTATTTGATTTGTATCAATTTTGGTTGTACATTTAAGAAGCTTTACTAATTTTACATGGCACTTGCAACTGCCAAGATTCTGTTACATGACCAAATGTCACGGGAACATACATTTAATTTGAAAAATAAATGATGCCTTAGTAGAAAGACGCTGTTACAGTTTGGTTCCAAGAGTAAGTAGTATGCTTATGTGTTTAAGGATATGCATTTTACCCCGGGCAACTGTAAGATCCCATCTCTCCTGAGCTGCGCACCTGTGTGTTGGTTGGATCTATTCCATTCTTTTTTAAATTATATTTTTATTTTTTATATTAATTACAGTTTATTCAATTTGTATTCCAGCTGTAGTCCTTTCCCTCTTCCCTTCCCAATCCCACCCTCACTCCCTCATCTCCTCTTATGCCCCTCTCCAAGTCCACAGATAAGGAAGGTCCTCCTCCCCTTCTACCTGACCCTAGCTTATCTGGTCCCATCAGAACTGGTGGCATTGTCCTCTTCTGTGGCCTGCCAAGGCTGCTCCCCCATCCGGGGGAGGCGGTCAAAGAGCCAGCCACTGAGTTCTTGTCAGAAACAGTCCCTGTTCCTCTTATTAGGAAACCCACTTGGATACTGAGCTGCCATAGGCTATATCTGAGCAGGGGTTCTTGGTTGGAGTATCAGTCTCAGAAAAGACCTCTATGCCCAGATATTTTGGTTCTGTTGCTATCCTTGTGGCACTCTTAGCATTGTATGAAAGCAGATACTGAGACTCATAAACAAACTTTGGGCAGAGTACAAGGAATCTTAGAAAAGAAGGGGGAGATAGTAAGACCTGGAGAGGACAGAATCTATTCAATTCTAAGAACCTGACTGATGCCTAACTCAGTGCTCAGTAACAGCTACACCCCCAACCCCAAACAATTACACAGAACTCCATAGAAAATGTGTCTGGGAAATACTCTGCTCAATTTTCACTTAAAACAAAAATCAAAGCAAAGAAAATTCTTGAATATAATCACTCACATAAAGTATCTTGAGCTAGAGCTATGGCTTGTTGCCCTTGCAGAGGACATAGGTTTGGTTCCCAGCAACTACACAACCACTCATCACTGCTTGTAATTGTAGTTCCAGGTACAACATCCTTTTCTGGCTCTGTAGATTTCTGAAAACAGAGGTGCATACAACTCACACAGGCACAAATGCATGAAAACTAAGTAAACTAAAAAAATCTTTGAAAGTGTATTAATAAAATATCCTTTTAAAACTCAAGACTATTTTAACATTAATATGGCCTAAGGCTGACTGGCCAGCTCATCTTTACTCCCAGAGAATGTGTTTTAATGAAGCCTACAAACAAACTGAGCTTGTGCTTAGGTTTTCTATTCCTATCAAATAGTTGCAGCTTCTGTATTTTTCAAGTAGTAAATGAATATGATTTTTATTGGACAGCGATACTAGTGATATCTCATATTTTAGAAATATGTTGCCTCTCATTTAATAAACACTCTTGATGGGTAAACATGTACAAATGGTTTTTACATGTGTAAATGATGAACACATTAGGGTTAGTCTAGTGCTCTGCATTCAGTTGTTAAACACGAGCCCCAACATCCAGTTGCAGCCCTGATGAGCACATTCTCACGTACACCAAGTGATGCTGTCTAAACTTTGCTCACTAAAGTTCTCCGACTGCTTAAATAAAGTTGCTGACAGCCTAGAGAGCTCAACGGTCTTAAGGGGGGTAGAAACCCCAAAGAGTTATTTACAAGCCAGGGGGATGTAGTGAACTCTCCCAAATTACTTATTGAAATAGAGACACTTAGATATTTAAGATATTGTAAATTATACACATTAATATATATAAAAATATGAGTTATACAATTATTATATATTATATATAAAATATATTATTATATATTATATAATAATGTATATAACTCATATATAAAAATATATATTTATATATAATATATAATGTTATATATTATATATGTGCAATATAAAATGTTTATGTATTTATATATAATATAGAATATGTAATTATATATTATATATAATAATGTGTGTAATATATAATAATATTATATATTTATACACATTTGGATATTATATTTTAGTATGTCTTTGAATTTTATATTAAATATGACTAATGAGTGATTTGGAATAAATATTTTTTAATGGCTTTAATCAGAACCAGGCTTTGTTATCTCTAACGGTGATAGTCATGGTATCTTACTTATGCTTATTTTCCTCTAGAGCTACAAATGGCCATCATACCAAAATCATGCAAAGCCACATTCAGTAGATTCAGTATTTAATCACTTATTTAATTTCTATATTTTAAAGTATTATATCTAGACTTTCCTTACTAAAAAATAAAATAAAATCTATGTCCTATTAGCCAACATGTGTGACTCCCATTAATGCTATGCCAGTGAAACATGCATAGCAGTACAGTCCAAATTGCATTCAGACTAGGTAGCAGTGGGCGCAGAGATGTGAAAATGATACTGTCTGTTAGGCTCCTAGAATGAGAAAATTGTCCCAAGTACCTCCATGTTTTCTACTTTGACCCTCCACTCCTGCAGAAAAGATGCTCTTTGCTGTTTTATAGATATAAGCTAGCTATAAATTCAGGTCCATCATTCTAATACCTGTATTGTTTTTTCTTTTTTTAAATTTTTTATTAATTACACTTTATTCAATTTGTATCCCCCCATAAACCTCTCTCTCCTCCCCTCCCAATCCCACCTTCGCTCCCCCTCTCTACGTATGCCCCTCCCCAAATTCACTGATAGGGGAGGTCTTCCTCTCCTTCCTTCTGATCTTAGTCTATCAGATCTCATCAGAAGTGGCTGCATTGTCTTCCTCTGTGGCCTGGTATGGCTGTTCCCCTCTCAGGTGGAGATGATCAAAGAGCAAGCCAATCACTTCATGTCAGAGGCAGTTCCTGTTCCCATTACTATGGAACACACTTGGACCCTGAACTGCCATGGACTACATCTGTGCAGGGGTTCTAGGTTATCTCTATGCATGGTATTTGGTTGGAGTATGAGTCTCAGGAAAGACCCCTTTGCTCAGATTTTTGGTTCTGTTGCTCTTCGAGTTCCTGTCCTCTCCAGATCTTACTATTTCCCATTTCTTTCGTAAGATTCCATGTACTCTGCCCAACAGTTGGCCATAAGTCTCAGCATCTGCTTTGATAGTCTACAGGGCAGAGCCTTTCAGAGGCCCTCTGTGGCAGGACCTCCTAACTTGTATCCTGTTTTTTTCTTCATCTGATGTCCATCCTTTTTACCTTTAAGGATGGGGATTGAGCATTATACCCAGATTATACCTTGATTACTTTCTTAAGTTGTACAGATTTTATTAGGTTTATCCTATATTATATGTCTATATGAGTAAGTATATACAGTGTGTGTCTTTCTGCTTCTGGGATAGCTCACTCAGGATGATCTTTTCCAGTTCCCACCATTAACCTGCAAATTTCATGATTTCCTTGTTTTTTATTGCTGAGTAATATTCCATTGTGTAGATGTACCACAATTTCTGTATCCATTCTTCAGTTGAAGGGCATCTGGGTTGATTCCAGCTCCTGGCTATTACAAATAAAGCTGCTACAAACATGTTTGAGCAAATGTCCTTATTGTGTACTTGAGCATCTTTTGGATATATGCCTAAGAGTGGTATGGCTGGATCTTGAGAAAGCACTATTCCTCGTTTGAGAAAGCGCCAGATTGATTTCCAGAGTGGTTGTACCAGTTTACATTTCCACCAGCAGTGGAGGAAGGTTCCTCTTTCTCCACAACCTCTCCAGTATGTGTTGTCACTTGAGTTTTTGATCTTGGCCATTCTGATGGGTGTAACGTGATATCTCAGGGTCCTTTTGATTTGCATTTCCCTGATGGCTAATGATGTTGAGCATTTCTTTAAGTGTTTCTCTGCCATTTGATATTCCTCTACAGAGATTTCTCTGTTTAGCTCTGCTCCCCATTTTTAATTGGATTATTTGATTCCCTGCTTTTCAACTTCTTTAGTTCTTCATATATACTGGATATTAGCCCTCTATCAGATATAGGTTGGTGAAAATCCTTTCCCAATCTGTAGGCATTCATTTTCTTTTGATGACAGTGTCCTTTGCTTTACAGAAGCTTTTCAGTTTCATGAGGTCCCATTTATTGATTGTTGCTCTTAGAGCCTGTGCTGTTGGTGTTCTGTTCAGGAAGTTGTCTTCTGTACCAATGAGTTCAAGGCTCTTCCCCACTTTTTCTTCTAACCGATTTTTTTCTTTTTTAAAAAAAATTCTTTATTAATTACACTTTATTCACTTTGTACCACCCCTGTGGTTCCCTCCCTCCTCTGGTCCCAACCCCTCCCTTCCTTCCCCTTCTGCATACATGCTCCTCCCCAAGTCCACTGATATTGGAGGTCTTCTTTTCTTTCCTTCTGATCCTAGTCAATTAGGTCTCATCAGGAGTGGCTCTATTGTCTTCTTCTGTGGCCTGGTGAGTCTGCTCTGATTTAATGTGTCTGGTTTTATGTTGAGGTCTTTGATCCACTTGGACTTTAATTTTGTGCAGGGTGATAAGTATGGATCTATTTTCATTTTTCTACATGTAGACTTCCAGTTAGACCAGCACCATTTGTTGAAGATGCTATCTTTTTTTCCATTGTATGGTTTTAGCATCTTTGTAAAAAATCAGGTGTCCATAAGTGTTTGGGTTTATTTCTGTGTCTTCTATTCGTTTTCATTGATCCACCATTCTGTTTCTATGTTAGTGCCATGCAGTTTTTATTACTGTTGCTCTATAGTACAGCTTAAGATCAGGGATTAAGATATCTCCAGAAGTTCTTTTATCATAGAGTATTGCTTTAGCAATTCTGGGTTTCTTGTTATTCATATGAAGTTGAATTTTTTCTCAAGGTCTGTAAAGAATTGTGTTGGTACTTTGATGGGAATTTCATTGAATCTGTAGATTGCTTTTGGTAAGATGGCCATTTTTACTATGTTAATTCTGCCAAGCCATGAACATGGGAGATCTTTCCATCTTCTCATATCTTCTTCTAATTCTTTCTTCAGAGACTTGAATTTTTTTTTTTCATACAAGTCTTTGACTTACTTGGTTAGGTTCACACCATACTTTATGTCATTTGTGGCTATTGTGAAGGGTGTTGTTTCACTAATTTCTTTCTCAGTCCTTTTGTCTTTTGTATATAGGAGGGCTACTGATATTTTTTAGTTAATTTTGTATCCAGCCACTTTGCTGAAGGTGTTGATCAGCTGTAGGAGTTCCCTGGTAGAATTTTTGGGGTCACTCAGATATACTATCATATCATCTGTAAATAGTGATAATTTGACTTCTTCATTTCCAATTTGTATCCCCTTGATCTCCTTCAACTGTCTTATTGCTCTAGCAAGGACTTCCAGAACTATGTTGAAGAGATATGGAGAGAGTGGGCAGCCTTGTCTTGTCCCTGATTTCAGTGGGATTGCTTTAAGTTTCTCTCCATTCAGTTTGATGCTGGCTATAGGCTTGCTGTATATCACCTTTACTATGTTTAGATATGTGCCTTGTATCCCTGATCTCTCCAATACTTTAAACATGAATGGGTGTCAGATTTTGTCAAATACTTTTTCAGCATCTGAGGAGATTATCATGTGGTGTTTTTTCTTTCAATTTGTTAAGATGGTGGATCACATTGATGGATTTCCGTATATTGAATCACCCCTACATACCTGGGATGAAGCCTACTTGGTCATAGTGGATGGAATCTTTGATGTGTTCTTGTATTCAGTTTGCAAGTATTTTGTTGAGTATTTTTGCATCAATGTTTATAAGGGAGATTGACCTGAAATTCTCTTTCTTTGTTGGGTCATTGTGAGGTTTAGGTACCAAGGTGACTGTGGCTTCATAGAATGAGTTTGGTAGTGTTCCTCTGTTTCTATTTTGTGGAATAGTTTGAAGAGAACTGGAGTTAGTTCTTCTTTGAAGGTCTGGTAGAATTCTGTGCTGAAACCATTGAAGAAGCAGCTCTTGGTTTCATTGATTCTTTGAATTGTTTTCTTTGTTTCTAATTGATTGATTTCAGCCCTAAGTTTGATAATTTCCAGCCATTTACTCCTTTTTGGTGTTTCTGCTTCTTCTTTTTCTAGGGTTTTTAAGTGGGCCATTAAGTTGCTTGAATGAGCTGTCTCGAATTTCTTCTTATAGGCACTTAGTGCTATGAACTTTCCTCTTAGCACTGCTTTTATTGTGTCCCACAGTTTGGGTATGTTGTGTCTTCATTTTCATTGAGTTCTAGGAAGACTTTAATTTCTTTCTTTCTTTCTTCCCTTCCCTGATCCAACTGTCATTTAGTAGCAAGTTATTCAGTTTCCATGTGTGTGTAGGATTTTTGCTATTTCTGTTGTTGAGGTCCAGCTTTATTCCATGGTGATCAGATAGGATACAAGGGATTATTTCAATCTTCTTGTATCTGTTGAGGCTCACCTAGTGACCAACGAGATGGTCTGTTTTGGGGAAGGTTCCATATGGTGCTGAGAAGAAGGTAAATTCTTTTGTGTTTGGGTGTAAGTTTCTGTAAATGTCTGTTAGGTCCATTTGATTCATAACCTCTGTTAGAGACATTGTTTCTTTGTTTAATTTCTGTTTTGTCGATCTGTTCTTTGTTGAAGGGGGGGGTGTTGAAATCTCCCACTATTAATGTGTGGGGATCTATGTGTGGTTTAAGTTTTATCAATGTTTCTTTTACAAATGTGGGTGTCCTTGTATTTAGGTCATAGATGTCTTACTGGTGAAATTTTTCTTTGATGAGTTTTAAGTGTCCTTCCCCATCTTTTTTGCTTAATTTTGGTCCAAAGTCTATTTTATCAGATAGTAGAATGGCTACTCCTGCTTGCTTCTTGGGTCCATTTGCTTGGAAAACCGTCTTCCAGCCCTTTACTCTCAGGTAATGTCTATCTTTGTGACTTAGGTGTGTTTCTTCTATGCAACAGATTGCTGGGTCTTGTTTACGCATCCATTCTCTGTTAGTCTGTGTCTTTTTATGGGTAGGTTGAGTCCATTGATGTCGAGAGAGATTAATGACCAGTGGCTGTTAGAGCCTTTGATTTTGATGTTGGCTGTGGTAGTAAGTTTGTGTGCCTTCTTTTTGTTTTACTGTAGTAAGGTTAATTATTTCCTATGTTTTTTTGAAAGTAGCTAGTTTTCTTGGGTTGTATTTTCCCTTCTAGTGTCTTCTGTAACACTGGATTTGTGTGTAGGTATTGTTGAAATTTGTTTTTGTCATTGAAAATCTTGTTTTCTCCATCTATGAGGACTGAGAGTTTTGCTGGGTATAGTAGCCTGGGCTGATGTCTGTGTTCTCTAAGGATCTGCATGATATCTGTCCAGGCCCTTCTGGCTTTCATAGTCTCTGTTGAGAAGTCAGGTGTGATTCTGATGGGTTTGCCATTATATGTTAAAAATCTTCTTTTTCCTCTATTCCTATTATTCTTAGGTTTTGTCTTTTCATGTTGTCTTGAATTTCTTGGACGGTCTATGTCAGAAATTTTTTAGATTAATTGTTTTCTTTGACAGATACATTGATTTCTACCATTGTATCTTCCACACCTGTGATTCTTTCTTCCATTTCTTGTAATCTATTGGTTATGCTTACCTCTGTAGTTCCTGTTTCCTTCCCTAAGTTCTTTCTCTCCACAATTTCTTCCATTTGTGTTTTCTTTAATTTTTCCAATTCTGTCTTCACATCTTGAGCTGTTTTGTTATTTCCTTTACCTGTCTGACTATATTTTCCTGTTTTTCTTTCAATTACTTCAGCTGTTTGTTTGAACATTCCTCTGTTTTTTTTTGTTTGTTTGTTTGTTTGTTTTCAATGATTTAAGTATGTCCTCTCTAAAGGTCACAGTCTGGCTGCAGCTTCTTGTATTTCTTTACTGATGGTCATAATCTGTTTGTCTTTATCTTCCTCTATTTCTTTATGAATGGCCATAATCTGTTTGAGTTTATCTTTCTCTAGGTCTTTACACATTTTTTTTTTGTTTCCTCTATTGTCCTCTTCATAACATAGGTGTTAGGTCATCTTCTTGAATTTCAATTATGCTGGGGTGTCCAGGGCTGCTTGCCCCTGGATAACTGGGTTCTGGAGATGCCATATTGCTCTGTCTTTTGTTATCTGAGGTTTTACACTGGCCTCTACCCACTGGACTATCTTAGGTGTTGGGTGTTAGTTTCTGGTGGTTTCTGGAATCATGTGGTAGAGAGAATCCCCTTAGCAGGAAGATGGTTTTTCCTGAAGGAAGCTTCTTCATCTTTTTGGGTATGGTCAGTAAATGGCCAGTGTTTTTCAGGAATTGCCATAGCTCTCCTCAGGAGTACAGACCTGAGTGGTAACTGTGGTCCTTGTTAGTCAGGTGGACTCTCCTCTCAGCTGGAGAAGTCCTGGAGACAGCTGTCCTGCTTCTGGGTTTCTTGCTGTAAATTTAGTGAGCTTCTGCTGTAACCTGGGTGCCCTGTGATTTGGTCAGTTAATTAGGGATAACTAGTTGCCCCTTGGAGCAGTTCTGGGGGTTGATCTCTGGAATCCAAGGCTTATCTACGTCTGAGGTTGGGGCTCTGTACCCCAGTACCCAAGCAGTAATCAGTGGCAGGTGAACTCTGCTCTCATGCGTGCAGCTGGAGGCTAGAGTCAGGAGCCTGTGGATAGCCAGAAACTTTTCCAGAGCTAGGTGTCCTGAGGTAGGGCCAGGCATTTCCCCTACCATGGGGTTTCTCCTAACAGGAAGGCCCAGTCTGTGGAGTTTGGGTTGGCGCGTAGAGCACACGGGTGCTGGCTCCAGGCTGGTGGCTGGGCAGGAGTCTGAAACCTTTTCTGGGAATTTTCCTGAGTGTGCTGGGTTGGGGGGGGTGGGTCGGCTGAGTGCTCTAAGCTGTCTCCCTCCCTGTGGTGTTTTCTCCTGACCAAGACTCCCAGTCTCTGGTGAGCTGGGGTGCACAGTTCTGTCTGTGATGGATAGTTGGTGCACAGCAGAGAGCCTGCCAGGGATAAACTGGGTGACCTAGGTCAGTCCCCATTTGCTTCCTTCCCTGTGGGTTTTTCTCCCGACAGGGACTCGCAGTCTCTGATGCCCTGGGGCACACAGCTCTGTCTGTGACAGGGAGTTGGGCATGCAGCAAGTCTCTGTGCTGGCGGTGGAGCCTAGTTCAGAGGTGACGGTGCATGCCCGCCATTCTGAGAGACCTTTTCCAGGGGAAGACTGGGTGACCTGAGGTCAGTCCCACTACTTTCCTTCCGTGTGGGTTTTTCTCGCGATTGGGACTCCCAGTCTCTGGTGTTTTTGTGCCTGCCATTCAGCCTGGGAAGTTGATCAGGACAGGCAGGCATGTGGCTCTGGTCTGGCAACCGAGTGCCTGCATGTTCTGGGATCTATTCTCGGTTCTGGCTGGGTGACCTGACAGTGGACCCGACTGATTCCCACAGCATGGAGTTTCCTCTCACCTGGGAAACAAAATTGCTGTTCTCTTAGGGCCCAGAGTTCAGTCTCTTGGTCGCTGTACCAAAGATGTTGTCCTGGTCCTCAGATGAACTGTACTCCTGGTGCCGCCATCTTTTCACCCTCAATACCTATTTCTTTATGTTGGGCCACTTTGAGCCAAAATAATGCTTATTTAAAGTATTATGTTCTTTCTTAAAAATAGTCCTTGTCAGTATTGTGGACAGAACCTAGTGTTGATAGAAGGAGTCCTGGAGTAGGAGGCATAATAGCTTAATGAAACTTTTTTTCTGAAGCTAATTGTGGAAACATTTACTTCTCTTTACAGCTTAAACTTAGATATCCACCAAGGAAAGAAGCAAAGCTCATTGAACACACATTAACGTCTGCCACATCCTGATTTTGTTTTTCTTGATAACAGGACATCTATGGTCCGCAAGTCCTTGGTCAAGTGGGTGTACAGGAAAAATTTGGGTGTGAGTTATCACCAGAAGGATGGCAGGAGACCTCTGTTTGACTGTAGTCCCACATGAATAATTTGTGACACTTCCTCAGGGCTGACAGTTATTATGGTAAAGAGTAGAAAGGTACATCAAACAGGGATAATAAGGAAAAAGTCTTTCTAGGAATCAGAGATGGTTGAGTCCATCCCTTTCTCCTTATTATCCTAACCCTCCCCATCGACAACTCCTTAGTCCCAAAGGCTGAGAAGCTGATTTCCGGTTGTCTCCACTTTTCTTGTCATTGGCTAAGTAATAAAATTTTCAGTTAGTGGATGCTCTCTCTTGTTCAAACATCTGAGAGGTAGAAGGCAGCCCGATTGGGCATGAAAAATCGCAACAGAATTGTTACCTATCACCTTTGCAATCAAAGTACATCTAGAACCTGTGGGCTGCTCTCTAATTATCAGACTCTATTTCTGAGACATTTAGTCAATTTTCTCAACTGCTAAGCAGAGGCGATATTTCATTCTCACTTCATCTCACTTAATTTGTGAAATTGTATCAATACATTCTCTGAGAAGTTTCAACCATATGCTGGATGTTTCCCCTTGGTTGTAAACTTGCTTTTCACTGTTTGATGAGTAAATACTCCAGATCCCTTCATTTCCTTCAAAGGAACACGTTTCTAAATTCTTTCTTCTCACTTCCTTTCTGCCCCACACTTCAAAGTCTTGGCCATTAAAACATTAAAAATAAAACATAAACAAACTGCATCCATCAAGCAGAATGTGTTCCTGCCCCTTCACCAGCCAGTTTACCCTTCACAGCTTTTTGAAAGGAGTGGAGATATTTTATTTTATTTTTACAGCCAACACTCTAGGTCAAATCTAAAAATAATTTTATGTAATTGAACTCTTACTCACCAAAAATATCCTTTTTTTTCCTTAAAGCAGCATTTCTCCACTGTTTCTTACATTAATGACACTATAGCTTTACTCAGAAAGCAACGAAAGTTCACTGTGAAAAATACAAGAAACTTAAGCTGCTGTAGTCAAATGTGAGCCTGTTCTTAGATGGAAATCAAAGCATAATTTTTATTATGCTAAAGGAAAGAAAACTTTGGATGATGCATATTTAATTGGGTAAAGTTCTTTCATCTGGACTAGGTCACATTTCTTATTCCTTAGTATTATTTATCTTCCTCTATGAATTGTAAAATTTGTTGTGGATTTTATTTTTTCTAATTCAGAAACTACTTTTCCAAGATGAAATTTATCACAGCCTCTTAAAAAAGATTTATTCACTGTGAGATCAATAGTAATTTTACAAGCAAAGAAAACCTTTGAGCATGCCATTGAGATGTGACAAGGAATTTACTGAATTGATCCCAAGCTTAGTGAAGGATGGCTTTTCACTTAGGGAAAAAAGAATTGATCTCTTAAGACACTATATGCACACTAATCATAAGCCAAAAAACAAATGATTAAACATTGATTTATGTAGACCTATAGTTTTCCTCTGTGAATAAAATTTAGAGATGGTTTTGATTAAGATTGGTGTTATGGATTAATCATAGCAGGAACCTAACTGATAAAGTCTGAATGGCAGTGACTGAACAAGAAGGAGTTGATAAAAACCTATATGTGTCCCAATTTCCCAAAAAGTCATCCCTGTCTGATTCAGAGATGCAAAGTGCCTTGTTTTATGACAGCGTTCTCCTACTCTGGGTACGTGGTGACCACAGTGGAGAGAGAGGAAGGGATGGAGAAGGCAGTGCCCATATTCATAAATGTGTTGGCTCATCAACTGCAAAGTTGCTGACTTTTCAGAGCCTACATTTGTTTATACACTGTTGTTTACTTGAAAGGAGAGTCAGAATGTAGTTATCCTAATTGAATAGATGCAAAGTCCCAAGGACAATAAGCACTAGAAACATCTACATTAATAAAAAAGGATTTTATTATGTTTAGTCAACAAAAAACTTTGAATTACTGTATATTCCAGATTGTTTGCCAGCTACTTTCTCCCTCTCCCTCTCAGTTGCTTCCCCAGGTGCTGTGATGAAAGTTCCTGTCACACATAATTTAAAGGAGAAAGAGTTGGTTCAATTCATTTTGGTTCCCAGAGATGGAAGGCACAGTCCATGCTCGTGGGGCTATCCTAGCAGCTCAAACGGTCAAGTTTTTCTCCTGTTTACAATCTAGGCCCAGGAAATGTTGCTGCCATCAGTGAGTGGTTCATCCTGCCAGTTCTTTATAGGCATACACTGTGGATGTAAACATGTTTTTGTTTTAATCCCAGGTGTAAGAAATGGGACTGATTCAGATGGTCCACAGCAGCAAACTATTTGCCTCATGCAGGCTCTGAGAGGGGCTTTTTGAGAGCTTCAGATAGTTTAAGTCTGAGGAATCTGAGAGGGAATAAAGGCCAAAGTCTATAGAAAGGAGGCTCTGAGAAAGAAGGCTGCTGGCGTCCACTCCTGCGGCTCCCAGTTGCTGCTGATACAGTTTGAAGAGAAGTCAGAGATATCCCTAAACTTCCTCCAAGGAACACAAAGACCCTAACCAGCAGTGAGTAGCCAAAGAGAACATCATCAGATCTCCCCACTAACCTCCTTTCTCTCCTACCCGGTATTGGGGTGTTGGAAGGGTTTGGGGTAGAGAAGGGAGAAAGAGGCCTAAGAAACCAAATAGATTCAAAAGTATGCCCACAGGCATGTCCAGAGACTGGAATTCAAGGTTACTCTACATCAAGTTGACATTTGAACTATCTGCTACTCTCTTCCTATTTTTCTTTTCTCCCCAACCCATCTGCTTCCTTCTCCCACTCATTCTCACCAACTCTTTTCTATGTGCTAGAAATCAGTCTCAGGACCTCTCCTGGACAAGCATCCTACCACTGAGCTACATGATTACGTCTCATCCACCTACTCTTCAGCAAACGTGTTTGTCACCTAGGCCATTGTCTCCATACATGAAGCAAAGCAAAAGCTGACACTTCATGCTTGATCTGAAGGTGGAAAATAACCATTTTGATCTTCAGCTACAAAGACTCTGGCCTTTACACATTTGGGTATTATTTCTGGCCTAAACAAAGTAATAGACATAAAGGTATTTGTCACAATTCTAACAGGACTTTTATTTTTCAGAGTTTGGCAATATTCTGTACATTTGTACTTGTTGAATAAAACTGGGCTAGCTACAGTAAAGTTTGCATGTATATTCTCAGAAGAAGAAATAAGTGGAGATTAAATTTAGAGGCATGTGACTTCCCACAGGTTTGAAAATCATTTTGACTGATCTCAACGACAATGGATTGATTAATTACACAAAAAGAAAAATATAATTCAGAGTAGGTTGCAAGCGTCATTGTTTTTGTTGTTGTTGTTGTCTGCTTTCATCAAAAAACAATAACGCCAGTTTCAATATTATAAACCTAAGAGGGCTTGGGAAATATTTGGTTTTGCCTGTGTGACTTTTAAGAGAATCTTCCCCATATCAAACACTAATAATAATGATGATGATTGATAAAGCCAACCAGGGTAAATAATAGAAATTCAAAAGGTTTATTAGACTTAGGTTGGTCTAAATACATTCTTACAGGCATGCCCAAACTCTTTTTATATATTATGTTTTAGAAGGGTTTTTATATTTATTTTTTATTAATTGTTACTTATTTACTTTAAATCCTGATCACAGCAACTTTCCCTCCCTCATCTTCTCCCAGTCTTTCCTTCTCACTTTCCCTTCCCTCTGCCATCCACTCCTCCTCCCTGTGGATAGCCCACGGATATCAACCAACCTTGGCATATCAAGTTCCAGCAAGATTTCTTCTGCTGAGGTCAGATGAGGCAGTGCAGTTAGAGGAAGGAGATCCAAAGGCAGGCACTGCAATCAGAGGCAGCCTCTGTTTCTGCTTTAGGAATTCCATGTGAAGACCCAGCTACACAACTGTTCCATATGAGCAGAGAGCCTCCATCATCCCATGAATGCTCTCTGGTAGGCAGTTCATTCTCTATGAGCTCCCTTGGGCCCAGGTGAGCTGACTCTGTAGGTTTTCTTGTGGTATCCTAGACCCTCTGGCCTTTTCAATCCTTCCCCCATCCCCTTCCACAAGGTTCCCAAAGCTCCACCTAATGTTTGGCTGCGGGTATTACTGCATCAGTTTCTGTCAGATGCTGGGTAAGGCACCTGTGATGACAGTTATGCTAGGCTCCTACCTGCAAGTATAGAAAAATGTAATTAATAGAATCAGGGGTAGACTCATTCTCATGGCAAGGTTCTCAAGCTGGACTGTCATTGATTGCACATTTCCTCAAATTCTGCTCTATCTTTTACCCCTGTACCTTTCACAGGCAGGAAAAATTGAGGGTCTAAAGTTTTGTGGCTCTGGTGTTTCAATCCCTTGACTGGAAGTCTTGCCTGGTTACAGGAGATAAGCAGTTCAGGCACCATATCCTACATTGCTGGAAGTCTTAGCTAGGGTCACACTCAGATTCCTAGGAGTGTCCATTGTCTTAAACCTCTAGCTTGTCCCAGCAATGACCACCCCACAACCAGATGTTTCTTCTAGTACTCTCTCTTCCCCCACCACTATCATCTCCCTCCTAATTCATCTCTCCTGTTCTCATCCTCAACACCTCTATCCATCACCAGTCTGCTCCCTCCATCCACCCCCTATGCCTAATCTATTTTCCATTTTCAGTGAGATTCAATTGTCTACCGTTGGGCCCTCCTTGTTAGTTTCTTTGGGTCTATGGTTTGTACATAGTTATCCTGTACTTTATAACTGAAGTCCACCTATAAGTGAGTACATACCATTTCTGTCTTTCAAGGTCTGAGTTACCTCACTTAAGATGATCTTTTCTAGATTCACGCATTTTTCCACAAATGTCAGGATGTCACTGTTAGTAATGGCTGAGTAATATCCCATTTTGTAAATATACCGTGTTGCCTTTTCTCATTTTTCAGTTGAGAGACATCTTGGTTGTTACCAGTTCTGGCCATTTCAAATAAAGCTGCTATAAACATAGTTGAGCAAGTGACCTTGGGGTATGGTGGATTATCTTAGGTATATGCTTAGGAGTAGTATGAAGTACTCTTAAAGTAGATCTATTCCAAATTTCCTGAGAAACCTCCAAATTGATTTCCAAAGTGGATGTACAAGTTTATACTCCCACCAAAAATGGAGGCTGTTTCTCATGAACCATAAGATGGAATCTCAGAGTTTGTTTAATTTGCATTTCTTAGATGACTAAGGATGTTGAACATTTCTTTAAGTGCTTCTTTTAAAAAAAATATTAGTTACAGTTTATTAACTTTGTATCCCAGCTGTATCCCTCTCCCTCATTCCCTCACATTCTCACCCTTTCTCCCTCATCTTCTCCCTATCCCTTTCCAAGTCCACTGATAGGGGAGGTCCTCCTCACCTTTCATCTGACCCTAGCTTATCAAGAATCTTCAGGCCTGGCTGCAAAGTCCTCCTCTGTGGCCTAGCAGGGCTGCTCTTCCCTTGGATGGAAGGGGCGGAGGTCAAAGAGTCAGCCATTGAGTTCATGTCAGAAATAGTCCCAGTTTTCCTTACTAGGGTACCCACTTGGATACTGAGCTACCATGGGCTACATCCGAGCAGGGCTTCTAGGTTATATCCATACATGGTCCTTGGTTGGAGAAACAGTCTCACAAAAGACCCCTGTGCCCAGATATATTTGATTCTTTTGGAGCTACTGTCCTTTCCAGGTCATACTAACTCCCCCTTCTTTCATAAGATTCCCTGCACTCTGCCGAAGGTTTGGTTATGAGTCTTCTATCTGCTTTGATACACTGCTAGGTAGAGATTTTCAGAAGCCCTCAGTGGTGCTTCTTGGCCATTAGAAATTTCTCTGTTGATAATTCTCTGTTTATATTTGTACCCCACTTTTAAATTGGGTTATTTGGTTTGTTGATATCTAGTTTCATGAGTTCTTTATGTATTTTCAATTTCATATGTTTGTCAGATGTGGAGTTGATGAGAAATAATTTCCCGTTTTATAGGCTGTCATTTTTCCCTTTTGATGGTGTCCTTTGCCTTACAGAAACTTTTCATTTTTTTAATTTTAATTTTATTTTTTATATTAATTACAATGTATTCACTTTGTATCCCAGCTGTAGCCCCCTCCCTCATTCCCTCCCAATCCTACCCTGCTTCATCTCCTCTCATGCCCCTCCAAGAGTCCACTAATAGGGAAAATCCTCCTCCACTTCCACCTGACCCTAGCCTATCAGGTCTCAGCAAGACTAGCTGCATTGTCTTCCTCTGTAGCCTGGTAACCATATGGATTTTTAACCATATGCATTTGAAAATTGTTCTTTCAAGGTTTGTAAAAGAATTGTGTTGGAATATTGATGGGAATTGTGTTTAATCTGTGCATTGCTCTTTGGTAGGATGAGCATTTAATCCTACCAATCAATGAGCATGGGAGATCTTTCCTTCTTCTGACATCTTCAATTTCTTTTATCAAAGACTCAAAGTTTTTGTCACATAGGTTTTTGGTTAATATTACAATGGAATATTTTATATTATTTGTAGCTCTTATGAAGGGTGTGGTTTCCCTAAGTTCTTTCTCAGCCCAGAATTGGTGGAAGAGAGGAAACAGAATGGGAGTCTACTATAGAGGGTCCTCTGAAAAGCTCCACCCAACTGGAGATCAAAGCAGATACTGAGACTCATGACCAAACTTTGGGCAGAGCACAGGGAATCTTATGGAAGAAGGGGGGGTGAGGTTAGAAGGACATGAAGGACATGAGGTTAGAGGGCCAAGAAGCCCCACAAGGAGACCAACAAAGCTAAAAAAAAATATGAGCCCAGGGGCCCCTGCAGAGACTGATGCACCAATGAAGGACCATGCATGGAGAAGACCTAGACCCTTGGCTCAGATGTGGCAGATTGTCAGCTCAGTCTCCATATGGATCTCCTAGTGAGAGGAGTGGGGGCTGCCTCTGTCATAAACTCCTTTGCCTGTTCTTTGATCACTCACCCCTGGTGAGGCGGCCTTGCCAAGACATGAAGAGGATCCAGGCAGTCCTGATGAGACTTGATCAGCTGTGAGCAGATGGCAGAGGAGGAGAACTCCCCTTTCCAGCAGGCTAGGCAAAGGGGAGAGGGGAAAAGAGGGAGGAAAAGTGGGACCAGGAGGAGTTGAGGGAGGGAGGCTTCAATCGAAATATATAATGAATAAAATGCAAAAAAAAATAAAAATAATTAATTAAAAAAGAATAATTTTTTTCCCAGTGAGACTCCCTTGGAGAAAACTGAATTTTAATTTGAATGTGGTTATTTATCTGTTGGAGATGAATTCTGGGTTAAAGATGGGAACATGTGTCCACTTTTCCGTTCAGCTCTAGGACAATTGCGTGATCTGTGCATGAAGCCTCAGACCCTGTGAGCTCATATGAACATAGATCCTGTGGATTTAAAAGGTCATGTTTCCTCCCCCTGCTCTGACTCCCTTTTTCTTTCCTCAGAGTTCTCTGAGACCTGGGGGGCTGGGTGGGAATTTGGCACATGCTAGTGTCTTTGGTATAGACAAGTACTCTGCATGCTACCAAAGGAGAAATGTAAATACCAATCAAAATCTAACCCCTTTGATCTATAATAGTGTCCTACCTGCGAGGTATACTAGTGAAAAATACCACAAAGCTTGTGGAAGTAACCAGCTAATAGCAAATTGATTGACCGCCCACTCCACAGTATAGAACCGGTAACTGATGCTACTTGGGTGACCAAGAACCTGTGACTAGATAGCCCAGGGACCCAGGGTAAAATAAAATACTATTGTTCTCCAAAATAATGTAGCAATAAAGTGATTCCTAATGACATTGTGGTATACTCAGAGATCAATGCCTTGCTCAGCCTTCAATAAAGAACCTTCCTCATGAAGCAGATGGGAATAAATACAGAGACCCAAACTCAGATAAGATGTGGAGAGTGAGAGATCTAGGAATAGTCAGCCCTAATTGGGATGTTTTCATTTTTTATGAAATGAATTTGAACTTCTGATTCTCCTGCTTCTATCTCCAAAATGCTGGGGTTGAAAGTCTGTGCCACATCAAACCCAAGATATGCAGTCTTGGGGAAATCAAATCTAGGGCTCAGTGCATGTAAAGCCAGCACTAACTACTGAGTCACATTTTTATCCTATCTTAAATTTGCTTATGAAAGTGTGTTGGAGTACATTTATAACACTGCCTGGACATATGTTCCCCAAGAGCCTAAAGAAAATTAAAAAATAAAACTTAGAAACACAGGAAAAACCTAAATAAAGATAACTGAAAAAAAAAAAAACATAACAACCCACAAACATAAACACTCGAAAATTACCCCCTCTGTCAGACAGAGACACAGCTACAGCTGAATAATCCCTCAGGAGCTAGTAGATTATTCGAAAAAGCCAGCTCAGTCAAAAGCCATCCTGTAGTTGATGATGAATGCACATGGCCTAGTATTGGCTGAAGCTTTAAAAGTGGCTTTATTTTTGAGGACACTTACATTAGATCTTTTATGCAGCCAAGACCACTTAATATTTAAGACACCATCTTTAATATTCAAAACACAGTCAGTGCTGCAATTCATGAAATGAAATCTGTGACCTTGATCATGACATTTCTCTTTAATATTACAAAAAAAACCCCTGTCATCTTGAATGAGGAGACATCTTTGATAAATGTTGAATTGCATATAACAAATCTTAAAACCATTATCCAAATTGATTCCTTGCCCAAATCTATTTATCTCTTAGGTTAAATCATTCATAAGAAATATTAAATGTGCAAGCAACTCCACCAATTTGAATTTCAAGCCAGTCTGTTGTTTGCAAACCACTGTTACTTTGACGTGGGAAGTGTGTTTTTCAGGCTCTGATTCAATTATCTAAGGATAAATGTGGAATAGTATTTATTGGTATTATCGTTGTTAGGCACGTAAAAGAAAGAATAAACACAGGGAATATTAAAAGCAGACACATGTTACACATTCAGGCTCCCATAGTAAAGAACATAGTCAGATCAAGTATCGTAAATGATAAAGACTTGTTTGCCATGGTTCTGGAGAATGGGAAGTCCCAAGGTAATCACAAGGCATGTTTCGATCTGAGGACTCTTATCTTGGGGTGGCAAGCCATCATTGTCTTGTTTGCTTTCATGATCTCTTTTTTGTTTGTACTAAGGGAGCAAAGACTCTACATTGTCAACTCTTACAAGGGTACTTACTCACTACATCATAATGGCTCCACTTTCCTAACCTCATGCAAGCCTGTCTTTTCCTAGAATGCTCCATCTCTAATACAACAATACTGGGGAATAGAACTCTAAAATGCATATTTTGAAGTATACAAACTTTTAATTCATAACCAGACTTAAAACATGTAAAGCTTATCACTATCACAGTAAAATTTACAAAAAAAAAAAACAAACCAAAACAAAACAAAAATATTAGAAACATTTTTGTTGTTTATGAGTGCTCCGAGTTAAAGAAACTTACAAATAATCACATAAAGTAATCAAAAGTATATCATGCATAGCACTAATGAAGCAGATCACACATTTAAGTCATTTGAACAATCAACAAAGAAATGTTAACAGGACAGGAGCCTACTGCAGAGGGCCTATGAAACACTCCACCTAGCAGTGTATCAAAGCAGATACTGAGACTCATAACCAAACCTTCGGCAGAGTGCAGGGAATCATATGAAAGAAGGGGGAGTTAGTATGACCTGGAGAGGACAGGAGCTCCAAAAGGACCAAATATATCTGATTACAGGGGTCTTATATGAGACTGTTTCTCCAACCAAGGACCATGTGTGGATATAACCTAGAAGCCCTGCTCGGATGTAACCCATGGTAGCTCAGTATCCAAGTGAGTATCCCAGTAAGGGGAAAAAGGACTATTTCTGACATGAACTCAATGGCTGGCTCTTTGACCTCCCCCGCCCCTGAGGGAAGAGCAGGCTTCTCGGGCCACAGAGGAGGACAATGCAGCCAGCACTGAAGATACCTGATAAGCTAGGGTCAGATAGAAGGGGAGGAGGACCTCCCCTGTCAGTGGACTTGGAAGGGGCAAGGAAGAGATGAGGGAGGAATGGTGAGAATGGGGAGGAATGAGGAAGGAGGCTATGGCTGGGATACGAAGTAAATATGATTAATATAAAAAATTATAAAAAAGAAAATGTACTTAGAATGAAAACCCATCTAGTGAAGATTCAAAATGCTTGTAGAAGCCTGACAAGAGGGGATATGGCAAAGACCATTGGAAAATTAGATTGACTGAGTGCCACTATCAGTACAGAATTGGAAGATATCTTAAATGTTTTGATAGAACAGTGTGATGTCCTGATAGTTCATATCACAGGCCATTATTTTTAATAGTTCATATCACAGGCCATTATTTTAATTCTTATTTTAAGAACAATCAAGGAAAGACTTCTCCATTGCTGATTGTCAGTAACTGAGTATTTTAATCAGATCAGTATAATAGGAGGAATTACATTATATTTTTTTTTCTTTTTAGTTACATTTTGTTAACTCTGTGTCCCAGCTGTATCCCGCTCCCTCATTCCCTCCCCAACCCCACACTCCCTCCCTGGTCTCCTCCCTGCCCCTTTCCAAGTCCCCTGATAGGGGAGGACCTCCTCCCCTTTCATCTGACCCTGTTTTATCAGGTATCTTCAGGGCTGGCTGCAAAGTCCTCCTCTGTGGCCTAACAGACTGCTCCTCCCCTGGGGGGGGGGTGTCAAACAGCCTGCCCTTGAGATCCTGTTAGAAATAGTCCATGTTCCCCTTACTTTGGAAAATTACTTGGTTACTGAGCTACCACAGGCCACATCCGAGCAGAAGTTCTAGGTTATATCCATAGATGGTCCTTGGTTGAGTGTCAGTCTCAGAAAAGACCCTGTGCCCAGATAAATTTGGTCCTTGTAGAGCTCCTATCCTTTCCATATCATACTAACTTCCCTTCTTTATTATATTTTTATTGAAAGTTCTTTTTGCTGTGTTTTAAGGAGCTAATGAAATAAAATTGTAAAACATATAACTTTACAAAGAGTTATAAAAAGTTTTAGAAAATACTTCTTTTTTGTATTGTATGAGAGAAGACTTTAAGAAGCCTGAAAAACAAGCATTTAAGGCAAATAGCTGTATTAGGTAGTATGAATTAATCTATTTCACACATACCTGAAATTTTCATTTACTTAAATGAATTTTAAAAACATCAAAAAATTCAACTTGTTTTTCTCACACTTAAATAAATTGGCCTCTAAACAAACAAAAAAGAAATGTTAAGACATTAAGATATAGCTGATATGATTTTTATTAGCTTATAAATCTATAATAAAATAATGTATATTTATGATAAGCCCAGCATACAATTTGGGCTGTAACATGTATAATACTATAAGAAAGTTTGTGCTACATAATTAAAATGCTGCTGGGATGCAGCTCAGTGATAGAGCCCTACGCTAGCATGGAGAAGGCCCTGTGTATAATTCTAGAACTAAATGTATGAATAAATAATAAAGAAATAAAAATAAATGAATGTGTCATGTCAGAGACAGCTCCTGCTCCCCTTACTAGGGGACTCACTTAGAGACTGAGCTGCTTATGGGTTACATTTGAGTAGGGGTCTAGGTCCTCTCCATTCACAGTATTTGTTTGGAGCATCAGTCTCTGTAGCCCCCGGCCCAGGTTTTTTGGTTATGTTTTTCTCCTTGTGTTGCTCCTTTGCCCTCCAGGTCTTTCTATCTCCCCCTACTTCCATAGGATTCCCTGCACTCTGCCCAAAGTTTGGCTATGAGTCTCAGCATCTGCTTTGATATCTTGATAGGTAGAGTCTTTCAGATGCCCACTGTGGTAGGCTCCTGTCCTGTTTCCTGTTTTCTCCTTCTTCCTGATGTCTGTCTTGTTTGCCCTTCTGAATGAGAGGTGCTGTTTCTGACATGAACTCAGTGGCCTGCTCTTTGACCACCTCCTCCTGATGGGGGAGCAGCCAAACCAGGCCACAGAGAAAGACAATGCAGACAGTCCTGATGAGACCTGATAGACTAGGGTCAAATAGAAGGGGAGAAAAACCTCCCTTATCAGTGGACTAGGGCAGGGGCATAGGGGGAGAAGTCGGGGGGGGGGAGGATGGGATTGGGAGGAGAGGAGGGAGCAGGCCACAGTCAGGATACAAAGTTAATAAATTATAATGCATAATAAATAAATAAAATTTAAAAAATTAATGTGTTTTTTGGGAGGTCACTGGGCTTTGCTCTTCTTTCCATTGTGGCTATACTGAATTTCTTTTTTTATTTCCCCCTCCTTTTGATTATCAGTCTCTCTTTGTCATAGGTCTGTTGAGTTTGGATGTTGAAGCCTGCCTTGTTATGACTGACAGAACCAAGGCTCTAAACTTCAGGACATAACATTATTTTCATTCATTTCTTTCTCTGCTTCTGAAAACACTCACATGTATGCAAATAATGTCATGTGAATAATCCCTCCATCAAAGAATAGCTCCTGCTCCCACATCTCTCTGCTCCTTACAAATATGGAATGCTTGCACCTTCAGAATGTGAGGCAAAACCCTTTTTTTTTTTTTTTTTGCCTTTAAGTTGCTTCTTGCTGGTATTTGATAACTACAATGAGAAAAGTATCTAGTGTAGAAGAGAAGGAAGGAGAAATATGTCAGGTGACAGGTAGTTGAAAGACAGATTTTGTTCTTTGGAAAGCACACACACAAGTAACTATTTTCAGAGCAGAAAGTATGCTGGGGCTTAAGTGAAGAGCATATTTGAAAGCATTACTTAACGCTATCCAGCTCCAGTCCTTCGTTGGAGTGACCAAAACAAAATAACACAAGCAGCAAGCAGAACAGTGCAAACAACAAACATTTACTTTCTCAGTCTGGAAGCTTGAGCTTTGAGGTCAATATTCTTATTAGTTAAAGATTCTTATTAGTTAAAGAAAAAAAAGAGGAGCTTTTTTTCCCAAGTATTTCTTTACTTAACCATTTCACAGTCTGATCGCACGCCCCTCCTTCCTCTCTTCCCACTCCCACCCTCAAACCTCTTTCCTCCATTCCTTCTCCCCTTTATCTCAGAGAAGGGAGGCCCTCCATGGGTACCAATCTATTGTGTACATCAAGTCTCAGCAGGACTAAGGGCATCATCTCCCTCTGAAGCCATACAAGGCAGATAGAGGAAAGGGATCCTACGGCAGGCAACAGAGTCAAAGACAGCCCCTGCTCCCATTTAGGGGACCCACTTGATGACCAAGCTGCACACCTGCTACATATGTGTAGGGGTCTGGGTCTGGCCCATGCATGTTCTTTGGTTAGTGGTTAAATCTCTGTGAGTCCCCATGGGAATAAGATAGATTACTCTGTAGTTCCTCTGGTGGTGTCCTTGGATCCTCTGACTTCCTCAAACCTTTCTCACACTCTTCCGCAACACTCCCTGAGCTCAGCCTATTGTTTGGCTATGTGTATCTGAATCTGTTTCCATCAGCTGATGGATGAAGGCTCTCAGAAAACGGTTATGCTAGGCTTCTGTCTGCAAGCTTAGCAGAGTATCATTAATAGTGATGGATTGGCTCTCTCCTGTGGGATGGGTCTTAAGTTAGGCCAGTCATTGGTTTGCCATTCCTTCAATCTCTAGTACATCCTTATCCCTATACTTCTTAGGCAAGACAAATTCTGAGTTAAAGGTTTTATGGGTGAGTTGGTGTCCCCGTCCTCCCACTGGAATTCCCCATTGGCTACAGTATATGGATACTTTAGGCTCCTTCGATCTGCTGCTAGGAGTCTCAGCTAAGGTCACCCTCATAGATTTCTGGGAGCCACCCCTGTCCCAAAGAATGAACCCCACTGATTTCTGTTCTCTTTTCTTGACTTCTCACCTGATCTCCACTCCCCTCATCCTCCCCACCCCATCTCCCACCCAGTTCCTTCTCTCTCTCTCTACTTCAGATGTCTATTTTACTTCTCTTTTAAGTGAGATTCAGGCATCTTCCCCTGGGCCCTTTGTACTAGGCCTGCTTCTAGTGTCCTACCTAGTGGCTCACTGGTAATCACTACCACTTGTGGCTCTTCAAGTCTCTGCCTTCAATTCACTCCATTCGTGTGGTATCCTTCCTGTGCACCACTTTGTGTCTGCATTATAAAGACAACAGGCATATTTAGGCAGGGTCATACCCTGCTAATGCATGACCTCATTGTAAATCACAGAGATCCAGCTTCCAAATGAAGGCACAGTCTGAGGCACTGGGGTTAGGATATCAACATACAACACTTGAGGGATCATAATTCAACTCATAAAAAAGTGAAAACAAACCTATGTCAGATGATTTTTTTTTCAGGTGGGGTTGGGATATGTCCCAGTGAATAAAAGCACTCCATTGTAAGTGTAAACACCCCAGGTTAATAAATGCCAGAGTCACAGCATGAATGTTCTTAGTCTCATTGCTAGTCACAAGAAGATGAGCGGCAGAAATAGGAGAGTCCTTAAAAGATGGTTTTCCAGTTAACCTGGCTTATGCAGAAGAAAAGAAAGAAAGAAAGCAAAAAGAACCCGTCTCAAAGAAAGGGAAACACAAGAACTGATGTCCAAGGGTCCCCAAACTGTGGGCATCACCCATGAATGTTCATGGTCACCCAATATAGTATATACACAAAATAAACCTCCAAGTACATTTCAAATAAATATGGAAGTATGTGCGCGTGAGGCAGATAGTGCCTGGATTCCCTTTGTTTATACAAATTGATAATCTAACCAAATGGAAAGGTGAATTAAACAATTCAAAATGAAAATTGGAATCTAGATGAAATCACCCATAACATTTTTCATAGCAGTGTCACAATATACACTGATGAAATTCAGTTTAGATCTCTGAAGACAAAGATAATGAGGAGACTGAAGAGACATAGTTTTACTCACAGTGCTCCATCATACCTGTCTTGGTTTAAATGAATAGGGCTCTCAGAAGACCACATATTTGCATGCTTAGTCCCCAGTTGAGAAGATGTTTGAACAAGATCGATTACGAAGTGTGGACTCCTGGATTAAGTGTGTTGCTGGGAATAGAAGGTCACAACAGATGCAGTCTCTCTCTTCCTCTCTGCTGCCTGTAGATTAGGGTGAAAAGCTCTCAGCTCCTGCTGCAGCACCATGCCTTGTCAGTTATCTGCCCAGATGATAATGGACTAACCCTCCGAAGCTGTAAGCAATCCCTCAATTGAATGTTTTCTTTTGTAGGAGTTTCTGTGTTCATGCTGTCTTTTTACAGCAACAGAATGGTGACTAAGACAATAATTTTTCTCCCCACTGCAATGTGATTCAAATCAAGTCATTCAGATATTAAAGATGTTACTGACATTAAAAATAGCAAGAAAAATAAAATAAAAAAGGACTGAGACTGTATCATGCATGTGGCATCAGTTGATAAGTTTGATTGCTTCTGCTGCAGTCATGAAATCGTAGGTCCCAGGCTTGACTTCTGCTGGCCCAGACTTGACATTGTCAACAGGACAAACAAATATTATATCGGCCTAACCGAAACTGCCTTTGTTCTGGGTCTTTAAGCAAGATTTTTTTTAATTATTAGAACATAGAATCATATATATATATATATAAAACATACATATGTGAATGAAGAGAACATAGACTAAATCTCTCAAAAGTAGTACCAACTAACTCAGATGTATCAGACACTTAACAATCACCAAGGACACTTATAAAATGGCCAGTTTCACAATGTTAATTGTATTAGAAACAAGAAAGAAAAATCAAAACCCTTGTGAACACATGGGTGAGCATAGATGAATAAAGAAAATAAAAAGAGGTGATCTTTGAATTTTAGAGTTAAAAACTTCAAAAAAATTAAAATACATAGCGATATAAACAAGTAGACGATTATTTCTGTGGTTAAGTATCTTAGATAGTTTCTATCACTGTGATGACAAAACACTGACTAAAGGCAACTTGCAAAGGAAAGGATTCATTGGGCTTCCATATTCTGCATTACAAGGACCATGACTGATTACTTACTTTTCTAGCACTGTTTTATTTTTTATTTTTTTTTGCAATGAGTAATGATTATGTGGGTGTTAGCATTGCAATTACTCATTCAAACAGATGCTTTGTTGAGTTTATGTCATATATCACAGAGAAAGATGATAAAAATAAATCCATAGTGAGGATGTTGAAAGTTAATTATTGTGACAAGAGTAACAGATATAGCCAGGAATTTGAATAAGAACACTGCTTATTTTATATATTAGACAATGATATTCCTGCTTTGCCATAATTCCAAATTCAGTTTAGTCTGAAATGTATAATTACCATCATGAGAAATGCTTACTCACAGATGTTTTGATATAGGTTGTTTTCCAAAAAGACAGCAGCAGTGTGAAGAATTTATACTATCCTCATACGAGAAATGTATATGAGGAAGTTGCAACGCTGTTATCACATTTCATAAAAAGCAGTCTAGAGGTTAACTTAATACTCACTAACTAGCTTCAAAATCTACTGCTGATATAATAAAGCAACGTGCATTTAGTTGGTGAATTCTGAGCAAACAATCTAGAAACAGGAAGAAGACAACATCTACATGAGGGAGACCTGCACGCTATGTAATTGCTTGCCCAATATTCATCTTTTCACTTATTTTTTCTTCTGTAATTATGCACTTCTGGGGCTGGCCATTTAATTAGAGGGAAGCACAGGTAAATTTCTACAGAGGTCTATGTTCATCTTGCCACATCGGCAAAGAGGATTCTGAAACCTCTCTAGAGGTATCTAAGAAGGTGGATGGCGGGTATGTCTTACAGTACCCCCATGATTGACCTTTGAAATGGGAACTTGAAGATCCCATCTACGTTAGGTACTTTTTTAAAGAAGCTATGAATATTGCAAGAAGATATGCAGACTCAGCCAATATGATCTCCCTCCTGTTCAAATCAAACATAATTTGATTGAAGAACTAATATGTCTTTCTTAAACTGTTTTGATTGTTCCCAGTTTGAGAATTATGAATTAATTAGCTTGCTAGGTTCTGGTGATCACGCAAAGGTACCTGGCATTCCTGAACCAAAGCAGAGATAATACACCAACAAAGGAACAGACAGAGAGGAAAGAATACCGTTTCTGAAAGAGTCCATTTATAATTATGATTGGTATTCAGTCTCCTAATTGACCTTCAGTAATAACGTATTTTTGACCTGAAATAAAGAGCTTGCATTTACATTCTGGCGTTTTACTCATTATGAAAGGGCTTAAGTTAACTACAGAGCCCTGGTAACAGTCCAGATGGGAAGAGGTAAATCATCTATCATTCATATTCTATAAATAACTTTGTTAATGAGAGATGGAATATGAGCCAAATTAAATGTGCCTTCTGGCCAAAATAGCAGTTAACTATTCCCGGCAGTTCCTGGAATAAAGGTAAGGGAGTGTTCCCTTTCAAAGGCAGCCACCTTCCGTTTTGGGTGACAGATGTCTAGCTGAGTCAAAGTTCACAGTGCATGAGAACAAACTCAGAGTGTTTATCCCATGCTGTCTTCATATTAAATTGGGATAACATGAGCCTTAGGTAAACTTGAGACAAGGCAAGGATTTGTGGTTAAACTTCATCTTTGAAGAAGAGAGAATGTTGTATGTGTGTACTCAGACAAGCGGAATCAAGTGGCCATGCTCAATGTGCACGTGTTCAAGAAAAGACAATGCACACCCAAGAATAAGGTCTCCCTGTGTGAGACAGCCAGAAACATTGGTGCTCTCGCCATTCACATGTGTCTGAAGTGCCTTTTCTGCTTTGAGTTGCGTGTGGTAATTTTTGCCTAAAACTCATTTTCAGTGTAATAGAAGCAGTGATTTGGCAAACGAGTGGTTCCTTCATCATAGTTATAATTGAAGTAACACTGAAATAAACAACAAAAGAAAGGAAAGCAAGCGAGGGAAAGGAGTGAAGGAGGACTCTAGAGAGAAGATGCTGCTTAGACTTGTAGGGAGTTATTTCACATAATAACTTTTCTGTTATTCTGTGTTACAGTTTCTTCTTTCTCTATAAACTTCTTTCCTAATCTTCTTATTGTGGGGGACCTTAAAGTGCCCTCTACAGGATCTCTTTGTGACCAACCTGTTCTGTTGTACAAGAAAGAAAACTGTTTCCACAAAAGCAGATGAATTCTTTCTTAGTAACTGCGCAGCACATTTCTAAGATTATACTAATGTCTTCTTTCCATTGAACTCTAAAATATCTTGTTAAAATACAATACTCTGAGATATCTGAAAGATAAGCCCAATTGCAGGTTTGATCAGTTATTTTATTCATAAATATTTATGTGACTTTGCTGGACTCACTATTTCCAATCAACTTCATACTAAAATATATTGTGATTTAGACTCTATCTGAAATATTTAAAATGTTTTGTCCATTATCTTTTATGGAGCCTGTTATGGTTCAACAGTTTGCCTGAGAAAAGTTGCCACTATAGATGATAATATTGTATAAATACAGATGGTTTTCAGTCTGAAAATTGCCTTATCTCCCTACTGTAAAACAGAGACTTGTGATCTAACAGTGTGGTAGAAGTCCTATTTTCTTAAAGAATGTACGTAAGTAATTTACTAGTGTTCTGTAACTCTGAGCTTCGGGTTCCTGGACGTCAAGGCATTGCCAGGGCTTGGTTCCTTCCTATGGAGTGGGCCTCAAGCTTGACCAGTCCTTGACTGGCCACATTCGTAAGCACAGGTCCACAACTGCCCCAGTGCATCTTACAGGCAGGACAGGCTGTAGGATAGGTTTTGGGCAAGGGTGGTGTTCCTACCACCAGGAGCCTAGCCTGGTTATGGAAGATGACTGGTCCAGGTTCTATATCCTTCATTACGAAAATGCCTCACTAGGGTTGTCCTCAGAGGTTCTAGGAAGTTTCTGCTGCACTGGTTTGTCCCCTAAATGCCCATCTATTCCAGTCTTGTCTCACTCTACCCTTTCCTCCCCGCCCAGATCCTTCTATATTCTTCCAGATATAGCTGGGTCTTGAGATAGAGCAGTTTCCAGTTTTCTGAGTAACCACCATTTTGATTTCCATAGTGGCTGTATGAGTTTGCACTCCCACCAGCAAAGAGGAGTGTTTTCATGATCTATATCCTCAATGGCCTGAGCTGTCACTTATGTTGTTGATCTTAGTCATTCTGACAGGTATAAGATGCAGTCACAAATTAGTTTTGGTCTTTCTATCTCCCCTTCTTCCCTAAGATTCCCTACACTCTGCCCAAAGTTCGGCTATGCGTCTCAGCCTCTGCTTCGATACCTTGATCAGTAGACTCTTTGGTAGCCCTTTTTGGTAGGTTCCTGTCCTGTTCCCAGTGATGACTAGCAAACAGTAGTTACATACTAATGCTACACATATTATCTCAGTTAATCATCCCTGGCTTTGATACTAAGTCATTGTAAACTAATTATAAAATGTCCCTTACATTGAACATGTTTCTACATTCAGTTATCAGCTTGTAAATATATTGAGATTACGTTCTCTCCTACTCAGTGGTGTTTAGTATCTCTCAGGTGTGGATGGGTATTGCTTCTAAGCCAAACTGAGCCCCCTGCCTCTTTGGGAAACATTTTGTTAGAACAAGGACATAGCCTTTGTCTACAAATAGTGGCCAAGTTGGAATTCAGGGTAGTAATGACTCCAATTCTTAAAAATTGGTATTATAAAGATGTAGATGAAAATTTAGGACGACTCTTCCCATTGTGTTTTTTCTCACAAATAACCAGTAAGAAACATAGTACTTTAACACAGTAGAAAGGGGTTGAATGTCACTCAGAAATACTATTTGAGAAGTGTGTCTCTTCTGTAAATATTTTCTGTGTTATCTATAGAAGATGAATAATCTGTGTTCAAAGACATTTCTTTGGTAGAATGATTTAAAAAAAGGAAAGTAGTGGAGTTCTCCACAGGAATCCAGAGCACCCCTAAGTACTATAAGACCAAATGAAGGGAGAGAGTATTAGTTTAGCTAAAGACATGATGCTGGTTGTTTACTCAGGTTGCTCTGGAGATCTAGCCCTGTTTGCTCTCAAAGTCAGGGTGACCCAAACATTAAACAGCTGAATATTACTAGGATCCACAGGAAAAATATAGGCTGGGTAATTAATGAGCTGTCCGGGTTATTTTTAGCTGAAAAGAGATTGAAGCAACCAAGAATAATAAATCTAAGGCATGGATGCATCTGAGTTTGATTTACTCTCAAGGTCTCAATGAAGGTTAGGAGAAAAGAGATAGAGGTGCAGGAACCATTCTCACACCATTGAGCCAACAACTTTTCATCTGTTTTTACTTATGTATTGTTTTGAGGCCACAGGAAAGTATTCTTCACACAAGAATACAGAAATATCAAGGTCAAAGACAGAAAAGAGCAAGGTGCATTTTCTTGGTTTGAATTTTCTTATTCTTTGGGGTTTGCTCCACATGGCACTGAAACTATAAAAACCTTCTACTAAGTGATATTATAATCACATCCAAGAGTTAGTGAGAGTAGCACATTGAACCTGGGGCTTGGAATGTGAATAGTGCTCTACAAAGTTACTGAATTAATATTAGTTTATTGTTACTGGGCAGTTACACAAAAACAAAAATGTAGAATATATATTTTGCTTTCATATCCTTATTGACCAATATGCTAACTCATTGTACATTTTAGTATTTTCCATATGTGGGGCAAAGAGAATTTATTCTTATCTCTCTCCACAGAGGATGCAACCTAAATTCTGCAACTAATACAAACAAATTGGCTGAATGAGTTTAAAAAAAATAGGACCAAGTTTACTGCTTCCAAAAAAAACCTCATTAACAAAGATACACACATAAATAGAGACATATACAAATATGAAATGACATATTAAACAAATTGAACCCTTTCAAGAGCAGAAGTCCCCAAATCACATCTGGCAAAGGATATTTAGACAAAAATTGTGAGAAAAGCCAAAGTAAGTTACTTTATTGTAGTAACAATATCAACAAATCAAGGGATCAATTGTACATTGTAGCTGTCATAAGGCTATATGAATCAAATGTTGAAACATGTACTTTCTTACACATTATCAGATCTTAGGTGAGAGAAAAACTTTAATACAATAATAATGGGGATTTCTGCATCCTATTTTCATCAATGGACAAGATATTCACACAGAAATTAAACAAAGAAACAAAAAAGATGCTAGATATCACATGCACTCAGGAATTCACTGAAATTGCATCCACTAGCTCCAAACTGCACATTCTTTTTATCAGCCTATACAGCTTTCCCCATGAAAGACCATGCATCACATTACAAAACAAACTGTAATAAACCACAAACATTTAAGCCACATCCTGCTTGTTTTCTGACCAGAGTGAACAAAACCAGAAACCAGCAACCAAGAATATGTAGAAATGATTAGGAAATCCAGAAAATGAAGAATATTCCTTTAATCAAACAATGCGTTATTAGAAGATTCAAACAGGGAAAACTTAAGGTTCTATGAAAAACACTGTATTAGAAATCCAACATATCAAAATTCACAGGATACAATTTTCAAAGCACAATGTTGAATGGTCATGAAACTCCTCAGTAAAACATTATGCACTTGACCTCACATAACAGGCTCAGTCTTGGAAAGACTTTGAGGACCACAGAAAATCAATATATAAAAATTTCTTGAAATTTTACATATAAAGAAATAAGTGGATACATTAATGAGACTCGTGTTTAGATTTGCATCTGATATCCCATTCCTAAAATAACCCGTTATGTAAACACAGATCTTCTGAAATTTAACAAGCTCTGAAATCTTCATCACTTTTTGCTCCAAGTATTTTAGAAAGGTAGACTCCATTTGTACTAAAAGTCAAAGCCAAAACCATAGCTACTGAATTCTACCTTAAAAGTAGACACTATGCATGTAGAATAAAGACTTAAAAATGTTTATATATGATTAAACAATAGTAATAATAAATTGTGGAGGATGCCAGTTATTTAAATAGTGAATTTCTTAGGGAAAATTAATGGTATAACTGCATCAACTAAAATTAACCCACAAAATGAAAAACTTCAGAAAATAATGTTTATCAGTAGCTCAGTAATTCACAGACTGAAGATAGACTAAAGAAACTAATTCCCATGCAGGGAATTTTACAAATATTAAGGTAAATTTGGGAGCTGTATTATTTTCACTCAGTTTGGAAAGGATTTAAGAAGGAACATGGAAGAGGTAAGCTGATAGAGCCTTTCCAGGTCTTTTATGTGAGTAATGAATCCTTCATGATGGAGTGGGTCCCAGATTAAGTGTCTCTACAGATTGATGGTGTACAGAGACAAACGGGCCACTGAACTGTGATTCTAAGTTGTTATTGTCTGGTGTAAGGCAGAATCTTGAAGACAAGCTAGGAGAAATAATAAGAACTCTTCTTTATAATAATTGACTTTGAACAATGATAAATAATTTGTACTGTAAGAAAATAAATAAGATGGGACAATGATTTCTCTGGGATGTTGATCATCAGTGATTTACTTTGAAATGGGTGAGTAACAAGTGTTAGTTGTCTTGTATTCTTAATAACATCCAAGTTCATCTTTGTATGAAAACCTTTAGTAAACTGGTTAAGAAACACTTTGTTTTAGGTTTATTTTTATACTCTGAATTATGTCTAAATTTAGTAGACTTTCAGCTGTGAGGAGAAATTGTGTTGTTTTCTGCGGCTATTTGGTCATCTAGACGTCTGCCAGCTTTCTTGTGGTGGTGGTGGGATGAAAGACAAGAGTCGTATTAAAAGGAAATAGTGGCGGAAGCCTGCGGGCACTGTGAGAGAAGGCAAAGAGTTGTTACACGGAGTTTAAGGTAGTTTATGTAGTGTCCCGTACATTTTCTGCTTCCCCATGAGGACATATCAGTTAGAGTTAATAACAACAGACAAACAAAAATAGAGCCCAGAAATTGTTCCTGAAATAATGAAAATACTGACATTAAAATATGTTTCGACAACAATTGTTTTGATGTTTTTCTGTGAGGAGATAATTAATTTTAGGTAAATGATTCAATTTTCACCGCAATATGTTATTGTACCCCAATGTTTTCTTAGTTAAACCCAATGGGCTGATTCCCTTTTGCCCATTTGATGGGGTAAATACAACCATTTCCTTCAAACATTTTCTAACACCTTATACAAATCCCATTTTGTCCCGTCCAACATTTCGGTTTGGATTTTACTATGATCTTATTTCTCCTGACTGACTTCCTGCTTATATTTGCTCCCAGCCTAATTTGAATCCATGTAGAAAATAAATCAGTTATATAACACCTATACTTTACCATCAGAAAGATGCTTAAATTTTTATCTAATGTTCTCAAAGAGAGTTTTGAAGAAACTGAAGGTAAAAGAACTGTTTTTATGGAAATAAAAAATGCCTGTGTTAATGATATGAAAAGCAGCTCACAATTACCCGCAACTCCAGATCCAGGGGCATCGGACACCTCTGGCCTCTGTTAGCACTGACACTAACATGAGCGCCTACACACACACACACACACACACACACACACACACACACACACACACA
>NW_026596244.1:9798943-9843007 GCF_907164565.1 Psammomys obesus | reverse complement strand
ACACACACACACACACACACACACACACACACACACACACACACACAATGTGAGGCACACACAGTGTGAGACACACAGAGACACACGAATACACACATACATAACCAGACACCCAGACAGACATTTAAAATCATTAAAAAATATTTTCTTGGTGTGATGGTTCACTCCTTTATTTTAATCTCAGCACTAGGAAGGAGAGGCCCATGGATTCTTGTGGAGCATCAGTTTGGTCTACATAGTGAATTCCAGGCTAGCAGGGTGTATGTGCACAGTGAGATCCCATATAAAAAAGAACTTCATGCTCGGGAATCCAGTGTTAATCAATCCCCATGTCTGATGAAGTTATTTATATCTACAAAATATTTCAACGAATACCTTCTTAATCAAATATTAAAATTAAGCTATAAAGTCCTGGAATTTAAGTGGATATAGCATTTCAAAACCAAAGAATCAAAGATCTGGTAATACAAAGATAAACACAGAAAAGAAATGAAATAGTATCATATAATTGCCTTCAAAATATTAGTTATTTCCCATTCTATGTCCTGAGTATGTGGCAATCAGCTCAACTTCTAATCTTAATTATAAAAGTATTCACAGAGCATAAATTGTAATTTCAACCCGGGGAGGCTGCGTCAGGGACACTGCAAGGCTGAGACCCCTACAGGATATGAAGGAAGACCCTGCTCTAAAAGAGAAAAGACATGCTGTAAGAAGGGATTCAATTCACTCCATACCTTTTCTGTAATTTTAACAAGTTCTTCAGCATTTGGCAGTAATATTGAATATTCTTTGAATATTCTACAACACTAATAATCCCACTGGATTTTGCTTTTGTTTTTGTTTTCTTTTTGTTTATTGTATTTTTGTTTGTTTTTGGAGAAAAAAAAAGGTCTCAGTCTCCTAGAGCCACAAATGCCCACTAGCATGCAGCACGTACAGAGAAGCCGCTAAACCAAAGTACAGTTTCACCCCTAAAATATAATTTTCTCATATCAGTATGTTTCTGTAGAACACAGTAAAATAAATATTCTACAAAGAGCGTACAATCATATGTATTGCTGAGCAATAAAGTTAATTTTTGAAGGGACAAAGAGAAGGCCATCCCCCTTGCAGAGGTCACAGCTCACTACAGAATGCAAACTCTATGGCTTTGAATTAGACCTGTTATTTAGACTAAAAACAGTAGGCTTTGGGTTGATGCAAACCCGCTCTACAATGAGATTGACCCAAAGTTTCCTAATAAAAAGAATAAGAAGAGAATAATTTTCAATAGGCAGTTTATAAAGTTGTGTGTTTAAATGAAGAACACTGAATTTTATCCTTCATTCCTTTCCCACACAATGGTGAGCTATAGATAGCTAAAATAACTATATCATACAGAAAAAGTAAAAAATCAGGAAATTTAATGAGAAAGCATATTAAGAAATGTATTTCAGTGTCCAAGAGGGTTACATAGTAATGGGAAGAGGGACTGCCTCTGACATAATCTGATTGGCCTGCTGTTTGATCACCTCCCCCTGAGGGGGAAGCAGCCTTACCAGGCCACAGTAGAGGACAATGCAGCCACTTTTGATGAGAACTGATAGACTAAGATCAGAAAGAAGAGGAGAACCTCCCCTATCAGTGGACTTGGGGAGGGGCATGCATGCAGAAAGGGGAGGGAGGGTGGGATCAAGAGGGGAGGAGGAGGGAGGGGCTTATGGGGGGATACAAAATGAATAAAGTGTAATTAATAAAAAATCAAAAAAAATTAGTAGCCTTTAGGATGTGAAGGTGTCCGCATTGTACAGCTTTCAACTGCATGCAAAAATCTTTGCCTTCAACACCCAGCACCACAAAAATAAAAGAACAAATAAAGCAAAGCAAAAAAAAAAAGAAAGAAAGAAATGTATTTCAGATACTGAGATAAAAATCCTCTTATCAACATTTTAAGATAATAGGAATATGGGCCTAATGTAATGTTAAAATATTTATGTCTAACATTTAAGTATTAATCATTAATACTTAACAATGAGTAAAAATTTTTAAGATTTTGAAGGAGATTTAGAAGGTAATGAAGAAGCAGGACAAGTATTTACACTCCAAGTAAAAAATAGCCTCAGTTAAGTTCCTCTTCATTCATTCATTTTTTTTTCTTATAAAAGAAGAAATGGGGTAGGGGGCTAAAGAGATAGCTCACTGTTTAAGAACATTGCTTTTGCTTTTCTTCCAGATTGGCTATGTTCAGTTTCACATTTACATAGAATGGCTCACAACTACCTATAACTCCGGCTCCAGGGTATCTGATGCCCCGTTCTGGCCTTTAAAGGCATGAACATACAGCGCGCGCGCACACACACACACACACACACACACACACACCACTTTTAAAAAAATATAAGTTAAAAATTATCTTTCAAAAACTTTAAATCTAGAATTATCACAGAGAGAAAATACCAGAGGTATACAATTCATTTCTATGTGATCTCACATTCCAACCATGTAAATTACAATAATTTGAAGAACCAGGCCAACAGGACATGCAACTGAAATATGATAGAAATTTATATGAAGTTCAGTGTAGAGGCTTATATTACTTTTCCTTTTAAAATAACAGGGCTGGGTGCATACCCCATGGGATGACAGACAGAAACACAGAATGTCTTCAAGGGATGTCTGTCTGCAGAGCTAACTCTGCTTTACCTTGAATGGTTCTAAGAATGGCCATACCTTTCTTGAAGTATAAGAATTTGTAGCAGCTGTGTGAGGCTGTAGCTCATTGAAGAACATTTAATATCATATGAGATCCCTGGAACTAAATATTAAGAAAATCCATATCAACACAGTTCTACCAATCCTCTGGATTGTGTTAAACAATGAGTCACAAGGTTTCATGGACATAATTTATTCATACGTTTCCAGTTCATTTAACATTAAAAGCAAAACGAGTTTTCTCAAACATGTCAATGAAGAAAAGTGAAATTAATCTCAAAAAGGAAAGATGGCCCCGATTCAAGTCTGTAATACGAAAATCATGTGAAAATAATCATCTTTTAGCTATTGAGTGTAGGACCTTCAAAAAAAAGGATCATGAAGTACTACATTTCAAAATTCCCATTGTGGTGTTTCCATCCAAAGGAAGGGCATGTTCTTTTCAAACTGAATGGTCAGCCCATCCCTTACAGGTAGCCGATAATTCTGCAACAAATAGTCTTACTGCCTCTGCACAGTAATTTAGTCAAGTGTGGAGCATTGCTGAATCTCTCCGAAAAATGTTGTAAGTCCCCTGTCCATCAAATAAAATGGAACTGTCTTTCAAGAATGAGTACTGAGCTTCTTCATCTCTTATAAGCTGTCTTTAGGTTTTTTGTAAAATTTGTTAGCTTTTCTTTACATATATTTGTTTTTTTCATCAAACTGTGGTGATTATTTTTTTAATTCATCCTCATATTTGAAATCAATTATTGTATTTTGTACCCTGGGTAGGTATTTTGTCTGTAAGAACGTAAAATCAAAAGATGTAAGTGCTGTTCCTTAACAATTTGGTAAGTGAGTGCTTGTTTGTCTCCTGTGCTGGCAGTTGCCCTATCTGCTTCATCATTCCTGTGGGCTCCACCCCTCTCTTCATTCCACTGATGGGTTTAGGGTTTGCCACTCATCAGCATCTTCCTTTAGAACATCCACTTTCTCTTGGCAACTCTTCATAGTAGCCATGATGTCCCTGATCCTGATCACTTGTCTCTAGTTAGCAGAACCTTATTTATTTTTATTTTTAATTTTAATTTTATATTAATTACTGTTTATTCACTTTGTATCCCAGCTGTAACCCCCTCCCAATCTCACCCTCCCTTTCTCATATCCTCCTATGTCCCTCTCCCTCTCCAAGTCCACTGATAGGGGAGGTCCTCCTCCCCTTCCATCTGACCCTAGCTTATCAGGTCTCATCAGGATTGGCTGCATTATTTTCTTCTGTGGCCTGATAAGGCTGCCCCCACCACAGGGGAAGTTGATCAAAGAGTCAGTCGCCAAGTTCATTTCAGAGACAGTCTTCTGTTTCCCTTACTAGGAAACCCACTTGGATACCAAGCTGCCATGGGCTACATCTGTGCAGGGGTTCTAGGTTATATCCATAGTGGTCCTTGGTTGAAATATCAGTCTCAGAAAAGACCCCTGGGCCAAGATTTATTGTCCCCTCCAGGTCTTTCTATCTCTCCCTTCTTTCATAAGATTTACTGCACTCTGCCCAATTGGCTAGGCTGTGAGTCTCAGCATCTACTTTGATACACTGCTGGGTAGAGTCTTTCAGAGGCCCTCTGTGACAGGTTCCTGTCCTGTTTCCTATTTTCTCCCTCTTCAGATGTCTGTCCATTTGCCTTTCTGAATGAGGATTGATCATCTTATCCTGGGTCCTCCTTCTTGCTTAGCTTCTTTAGGTGTACAGATTTTAGTATGTTTATTCTATATCATATGTCTAATATATATAATATGTATAATATGAGTATATACCATGTGTGTCTTTCTGCGTCTGGTATACATCACTCAGGATGATCTTTTCTAGATCCTACCATTTGCCTGCAAGTTTCATGATTTCTTTGGTTTTAATTGCTGAGTAGCGTTCCTTTGGGTAAATACAGCACAATTTCTGTCTCCATTCCTCATGTGAGGGGCATCTGGGTTGTTTCCAGATTCTGGCTATTATGAATGAAGCTGCTAGGAACATGGTTGAGCAAATGTTCTTGTTGTGTACTTGAGCCGATTTTTTAAACAGTTTGTTCCATTTGTGTTTCCTCCACCCAGAATTGTTGGCCCTGTGAAACAGCAGCTTTCACAGCTGTCATGTTCTCTCTACTTGTTAACCATGCACTTACACCTTACTAAGGTATGAGCTCTCCTAGCTTCCCACCTGCTGGCTGTGACGGCTTGGCCTTTTATTTATCTCCCCGTTTGTATTCAGTTTTTCTACTAGGCTTTGGACTATTTGCCAGCCATAGTACAAATCTTTCTTGTTTGATGATACTTTTAAACTCACATTTTTCACATCAATAGACCACCTAGAAATATCCCAATATTAGATTGATCAAGTCACCTGATTTCTTTGTGTCATATTTGTTAGTGATGCTGTAATTTCGGGGTATCTGAGGCCCCAACAACCAGAGCATGTCTATTGCCCTAATCAACTCTCTGTAGTGGGAATGCTGCATATGTGTGAGTAAAACAGTGATAGCATTTGGCTTTGAGCTCCTGAATTTTATATGTTTATCTAGACATCATTTCTCTACTCGAGCCCACATGTAATGCAACTTCATGTTTCTACCTCTGGACTTCTTTATTGTGTTCCGTAACTTGGCCCTTCATACATCCCAGAGAGATGATTACACTCAACATAGCCTGTCACATCTGTTGGGAATTTCTGTTGAATTTGTGTCAGAGAAAGTGAGTTGTTAAAAACACAACACATTCTTCTGCTTTTATTTGTTTCCCTGCTATAATAACATTTTTTTTTAATTTTTAAAACTTGAAACACCTAATCTATGTGGAACATTGTAATTCTAAGGTTTATTTGACCCTTCAGTTTATATAATATACTCATTTACTTTCTTTCATATCTTTTAAAATAATATTTATTTTATGTTATGTGCATAAACGCCTTTTCTATATGCATGTAAGTATACCACCTATTTGCCTGGTGCCCATGGAGTACAGAAGATGTTGTTGGAAACCCTGGAAATACAGTAAGGGATGTATGAATACTTAAAGTCTGTGACATAAACTGAATGGCCTGCTCTTTGATCACCTCTCCCTGAAGGGGGAGCAACCTTACCAGGCCAAGGAGGAAGATAATGATGAGACCTGATAGACTAGGGTCAGACAAAAGGGAAAAGGACCTCCCTTATCAGAGGACTGGGGCAGGAGCATGGGTGGAGAAGAGGGAGGGAGGGTGGGACTGGGAGGGGAAGAGAGAGGGAGCTACAGGTGGGACACAAGTGAATAAACTCTAATTAATAAAAATAAAATTAAAAAAGAATGATGCCAAGGTTTTCTGTATGAACTACAAGTGCCCTTAACCACTGAGCCATTGTTCGAGCTCTTCTTTCTTGTCTTTGAGTATTTAATTTTGTGGAAACCTCAAAAAAAAAAATGATAGTGACAGGAGTAAAGATGATTTCAGAGAAATTTTTTTCATGAGAATTTAAACTTCTATTGTAATATGTGATAGACTCATCCCATCTCCAATTAACACAGAATGGTCCAGAAGAGTTCTCCAAGGCCCAAAGCCTATTCTAGGTAAAACTGCCTTTTCAAACAACCTTTTAACAGTTCTCAACCTTCTAAATGCTGCCACCCTTTAATACAGTTCCTCATGTTATAGTGACCCCAGATGATAAAATTATTTTGGTTGCTGCTTCATACCTGTAATTTTGCTACTGTCATGGATTGTAATATAAATATCTGATATTTTGGATATCTGATATGCTATCCTTGTGAAAGGGTCATTTGACCCACAGCTTGAGAATGACTGCTTTAGGTGGTAATGTGAGCTCCCAGTGGAGACAAAATGAATTAGAACACACTGAAAATAAACAAATAAAACCACATAAGCAATTTGCCTGTTTACACAGCTTGCCACAGAGAACCTGCTATCCTATCACATTTTGTGTGTCACGTGTGCAAGTTTTCTTTGGTAATACTTTGACTTTATTTCTTTCTCTTACTTTATAGTGGGAACATGGTTAATTCTTAGCAAAGTTTTGATAGCTTAAGTCTTTTTTTTCTCTCTTCAGACAAATTTAGAGGAACCATTGAAATCAGTCTTTGGCAGTGGGATATAGAATAGACATATAAATATAGATCCTCTGACCTAGCTCTCTATACCTTGTACCTTTTACTTAAGGTTAAGTGAAATACATTTTTGAGAAAAAGGGTATGATTTACCCATTGATGAAGCAAACACCAAACATTTTATCTCTAAATTGAAATGAGCCAAAAGTTCACTGAAAAGCAAACCTCAAACATTTAGTGGCTAAGATTTTAGAGGATTATGACTTGATTTATTGACAACTACCGCAAAGAAATGATGAATTAAATTAAAACAAGGAGCCAGATCTTTGAAGTTAAATCTTTTAAAGTGGCTCAATCATTTTTATAACAAGGACAAATGATTCTGTTTGTTCCTTTGGGTGAGGCAAGCAGGGAGGTGCTGGGAAGGGAGGGATGAGCAGGGAGCTGCACTCTGCTCCCTTGTCTTTGTTCTTTGAGAACTTGGAATCTTCAAGGATTTACAATATGCATTATCTATGCATGAGCCTCAAGGAGAGAATGAACATGTGCTGAAGGCTGAGACAGATGAAGATCTCTTTTCTATTCCAACAGAAAGATATATAGCACACACATAAGAGCACGAAAGCATCAGACAGTAAAATCCCAGACTGCGGCTTTCATAAAGGATTTTGAGAGTGTGATGCTGGAAGCAAATCAAAACGTATGATGATGTGCTGTAATGGTGGTTCTTTGACATTCTAATTATCTCTGGAGCAGTTTATCCATGTTAAATGTACTTACTCAATCTGCTTTCTGGAACCAGAAACTGGGACATTCCAACTCATGCACAACTGCAGGAATTTTGGCAGAGCATGCATGCCTTTTCTTATGTCCATACAGTGTGATGATACATTACGTAGCCACTTGGAATTGAAACAGTTTGCATACGTGCTTTGTTGAAGGAAAACCTCCATCCTCTCTGCAAATATTTATGTTGCCTTTATGAACTTGAACCTGAAATTCTTTGTACAGTCTCCCATAATAACATTGATATAAGTAAATATGAAGAGAATAATAGTGCTCAAAGCACACATAGGTTACCTGAAGCAATGCTGAAGAGAAGGGTGAAGAGGAAGAAAAAAGAAGAAGAAGAACAAGAAGAGGAAGAAGAAGAAGAACAACAACAACAAAAAGACAAGAAAAGGAGAAAGAGAAGAAGGCTTCTTTTTAAAGCCAAGTAATACTATATGGTGATTATGTTTAGCAACTACATATATAAAATTGCCGAAAGAGTGGATCGGAAACTTTTTCAATGAGATGGTAAGTAGCTGAGATGGCACGTATGCTAATTAGTTTGATTTAGTCACCTCTGTATATATGCAAAAAACCATCTCACTTTACATTCTACAAGCATGTACATTTATAGACATACGTATCAATCAAAAACTCAGTAAGGCAAATGAATACATAAGAAACATAATAATGTCACACAGGTAAGCCTACATAAAAATGGAGCAACCTAGCTGGATCATAGTTGCACATAAACCACTACAAACAAAGTGGAAGCCTGTGGAACAACCGGAAAAGGATGTTCAAACTTGAGAAGTCAAGGTTTTACAGAGTGTTTTCAAAAGGACCCAGCCAAATTTCAACTGATTTTGGAGGTCTGACCAAAAATGATGCTCTTGAAGATATTCTCATGCTTGTTATACCCCTCCAATTCCGGTTTATCAAGAAGAAGAAATGATAACCCTTAAGATACCTACAGATATTTGAGAACCACAGTTGGAAGCATTAATTCTTTACATTTTCTTGTGCTGTAAACCACAGTTTGTAACATATAGATGAATACATATATATGTCGTATCAATAAAATCTTTATGCCAATTCCTGAAGTTTCAATCAGCTTGTCTACGTTGTGTGATTTTTTTTTTTCCTGGGGAGACATAACCAAATATCTAGGAACCTCTGAAATCTTGTCAATTTCAGATCAAAGGAATGATTCCATCCAAATAGGGTTATTGGACCTGTTACTTTATTGGCTTTACACACAGGAGTATGTAACCCTTTCAGGGTTACTGAAAGGCCCGTCACAATATGAGTGATAGCTCATGATGTCCATGTTTCTGAAGCTTTCTGCCTAACTTGTTGGTAGCTCTGGTGCTTTGAGAATGTCCTCTTTCTAGCAACTGTAACTGTTCATATAAATTTGAGGATTTTTGTGAATCTCACAAGTTTCTGCAACTTCATGAGTCTCCTGAGTTGCTTACTTTCTAAGCTTTGAAAGGATTTTCTGAATCTTCATGATACTTTTTCTTGAAAAGAGTGTTTCAATCAGAGGAAATTGCTCTATAATGCTGCATGTCTTTCTCTGGATCTTACATTCTTCCCACTATCTCTTCTGCAATGATACCTGATCAATGGAGAGAAAAAAATTACAGATAGCTGCTTATTTTCTTATGGCTAATTATTGGGCCACTATGCCAAGAAACCAAGCAGTCTCTGAATCTAGGAAGTTATAAATTCTCTACTGTCCAACTTGCACAAAAAAAAAAAAAAAAAGGAATTTCCCTTCACGGCCAGTTGAGGTTGAGAATGAACCTATGGGACAATGAACCTATGAGACATAATGATAAGTGTGAAGAAGGCAATTTGATACACACTTAACAAAATAAAAGTGTTCTCAGTACTAGGGCCTATGGATTTGCCAGTCATGTGTTCAGGCATGTGTTCAGTCATGTGTAAGATCCTTTCTATGAGTGGGTCTTAAATCCGATATGATAGCAGTTGGTGCCACTTTTACAACAGTGAACATAACTTGTGTAACATTTTTGTTATTTAGCACACAGAGGGCATATGTGAACAAGACTGATTGTGGCAATTCTCCCGCAGAGGCTCATGCTGTATCTTTCAGCACTGTGAAAGCCAGTCAGCTGGGAAAGCATCAGTTTTGTTCTAAGATCTCATTGTCTTTCAGTCAAAGTATCTAATACATTTAGCGATAACTATTTACCATCTAGTTTTGCATTAAACCACCAGTAATAATGATACAGTCAACAAGTAATAAAAGGTCCCCAACCCATCACTGGCACTTTCATCCAACAATGTTATGGCTTCTGGGAAGTCTCTTTCCTGCTCATGTAGGGTGGCTTTATTTAAACTCCTTAACTGATGTCTTTGCTGCTTTTCCACATGCTTTCAAATCATTTAGACACTTAAGGATTAGCCTTATGCAATAAAACATTTTTTCTCAGAATGGGTTAATCTCTGAAGGCCTACCACCACTTCCAACAGAAGTGCAGTTGTTCTTGTCTGATAAGAAGACACTAAGTAGGACATATTGGCAAAAGATTCTGTATCATAGAATAAGGTCATCAGGTCTGGTAGTTGTTATATTACGAGAGTGAAGAGGGATACAGCTGCATGGATGGAGGAGACTGCCATATCTGGCCTTCCATAATCTACAGACATTTTCAATGAGCTACTAGGCTACCTCATCTTGAGTGTTGTCAACCGTATGAGGCTGCTGCATATCTTCCCAAACCCAGGGACTTCAGTGCATCTGGCTTATACCTCATGGTCTTCACGTTTGTCTTCCATCTCTATAGTTGCAGTTGAGTTCCTGGTTCTAGATCTGGGCCAACATGGAAACTTTTGACTTGCCATTGCCAGCACCCACTTGCTCAAAGGGCACAGGCTAGGCAAACAACCTCTGAGCACATTAACATTTACAGAATATACTCTAGGAGGGAACTGTCCAGCCATAGGAAAGGCTTCATCGTTTCTGTCGCTAAGGCCCCAAAGCATCCCAGAATATAACTAGAAATAACTTTGATATTTAGTTTAATTTTTGTCAAACATCTGGCTTCATGGAAATTTTGCCACATTTTCTTTAAAGTAATATGGGTAGATCCCTTTCTTTTGTCCTTAATCTCTCTTAATTGCTTAAGTGGTTTATGAATCTGTTTATTTTGTGTGTCACTCTAGATCATTAGCATTATAAAACCCTTTTCTGTGCATCAAGAGGTTCACATCTCACCATGAGGCCTAAAAGTAGCTAAAATGCTATATTAGCCTCAATTTTTCCACTGAATCGTCTTTTTATTTCCTTTTTTCTCGTCTAATTAATTAATTCAATTTATATCCTGTCGTAGGCCACTCTCTCTTCTCCTCCCAGTCCCATCCTCCCTCCAGCATCCTCTCTCCCTTAGTCATCATAAAAGGGAAGCCCTACTACCCGACACCCCAGCTCATCTATTCACATGATGACCGAGTTCATCCCCATCCCCTGAGATGTCCCTCAACCTGAAAATGGATAAAGAAACTATGGTACAGTTACACAATGGAATGTTACTCAGCCATTAAAGACAAGGAAATCATGAAATTTGCAGGGAAATGGATGGAACTAGAAAAGATCATCCTGAGTGAGGTAACCCAGAAGCAGAAAGACACATATGGTACGTACTCACTTGCAAGCACATTTTAGTCATGTAGTACAGGGTAGACATACTACAATTCACAGACCCCAAGAAGATAATTCTGATGGGCATCTTAGGCTTGGTGCAGGCCTGCTATTTAGGAAAGTGGGGGTTATCTCTGACCTGGACTGTGTTGCCTGCTTTTAGATCACTTCCCCCTAACGAATAATCTTTTTAAAATTTATTTATAAATTACAGTTTATTCATTTTGTATCCCAGGCATTGCCCCTCCCTCATTCCTTCCCAGTCCTACCCTCCCTCTCTCTTCTCCTCCCAACACTCTCTCCAAGTCCACTGATAGGGGAGGTCCTCCTCCCCTTCCATCTGACCCTAGTCTATCAGAGCTCATCATGACTGGGTGCAGTGTCTTCCTCTGTAGCCTGGTAAGGCTGCTCCCCCCTCAGGGGAGGTGATCAAAGAGCCAGCCACTGAGTTCATGTCAGAGACAGTCCCTGTTCCCCTTACTAGGGACCCCACTTGGAGACTGAGCTGCCATGGGCTACATCTGTGTAGGGGTTCTAGGTTATCACCATGCATGGTCCTTGGTTGGAGTATCAGTCTCAGAAAAGACCCCTGTATAAGATAATCAATCTTTATTCAAAAAGTCAAATGGGACAGACATAGGAAGAGGGAGAAAACAGGGAATAGGACAGTAGCCTACAACAGAGGGCCTCTGAAAGACTACCCAGCAGTGTATCAAAACAGATGCTGAGACTCATAGCCAAACTTTGGGCAAAGTTCAGGGAATCTTATGAAAGAAGGGGGAGATAGAAAGACCTGGAGGAGACAGGAGCTCCACAAAGAGAACAACAGAACCAAAAAATCGGGGCCCAGGGAATCATCTTTTTCTTAACCCCTCTGTGAACACATCCGTATCTGTACCCGTGAGCTAGGCATCAAACACCACCTCTTTTAAGTTCAGTTACCTCTGCAATGCTTATTTTTTCTCTGCTTTCTTCTGATATTTATGAGGCCCTAAGCAGATGATAGTCAAGTGTCCCCAATGTTTTTGTTTGACTCAGCCATCAGGGACAGTTCTCCCCTGTATTGACTCAAGTTCTGCAGTCTTTATCTCAAAGAAGTAAAAACAGTTACATTTTGCAGTTTCTTTGCTTCCACAGCACTCAGAGTGATCCCATCCTCCCCCAGGCCCCACAGCTTCATGAGACAGGCTCTTTTGTTCTTTGTTTAAAACTCTCTTCCAATTCAAACAGTCCAAGTGCTGAGTGTTCCCTGATTATAGCAGCTCTTGCACTGGGCTGTTATTAAGGTCATTGTATGCTGAATCATTGATGGTTCCCTTTATCTCTATTAAAACATAACTAAAAGATATTTTCTCTTACTTCTATCACTCTCTCTTTCTCACAGGTTTTAGTCTCCATCTGCATTTTGGGTCATGGATTTTCCTTTCCGCTCTATTAAAGATCAGACATAAGGGTACCTTCTATCCCTTTTACCATGTACTCTTCCTATACCCTCTCTCCCCTTCCTCTCAAAACACTGTCCAGTAATGAGCACATGTATTTAGTTACCATTTTAGTTAGGATATGTGAGTGGAGATTGGAAGGCTTCTGGATAAGTTCCTTGACCATAGCCTGTTTTGTTTTATTTTATTTTATTCTATTTTTTCTCATTGTGATGACGCGCTCCCTTTGGAAAGCTGGCAGGACTCTGTTAACAACAACTGCTAAAATATGCAGATTCTCTACTTCACACCACCTATATCCTGCCATTCCCACCAAAGCCCTCCTCTCACCTAGGATCTCTTTAGACTTTCATGGGTTTTGTGGTTACTCACACATTTGAGGATTTGGAACTAGGATCTAGAGATGAGAGAAAATAATCTTCCTGGGTCTAGACTGCCTCACTCACTGCCATTTTTTTCTTGATAAAACCATTTACCTATGAATGTTATGATTTCCTTTTTCCCTACGGCTTAATAGTATTTATTGCTTACTACATTTGGAGGTGGGAGACAGGTCAATGGGTGAGGGACAAGTAACACCAAAGTGGTCTGAGAAAGGCTCCAAGAATCACACTTTTATGCTTATCTAAAAATATACACAATACTTGTCAGTGATTGTGAATTACATATACATACATGCACACATATACACACAAACACATAATCTTAAATATGTTAAGCCACTGGGGCTGACAATACCCCTCACAATAACCTTAGGCTCACAAAAACCCTCCTACCAGGCATAAGAAACCTCCTTCTAAATGGTTGGTGAGGGCAGTCAAAGTGACCACCAAACCAATGTGATTACCGAAACAGCCCTCAGTTGTCACTCATGTGTTGAGGATGGGACCCTTTTGCTGAAGACTTCATGCACTTATAACTAAGATGATTCAAGCTGCATCTGACCAGAAAGTCTCTTTTTCTGTTGTCCAACTTTCATGATTCCAGAAAGTATTATTCAAAATGCCAAGGGAGGGAAGGATATAAACAGTTCTATACAACTGTAAAAATCTTCAAATCATGACAATCACAGACTTGACACAATATGCATAAGGATGCAATAAGTAGCACTCACATGTTGGTGGCAACCAAAAGGTGTCTAACTGGATTTAAAGCTCACACAACAGGAAGGAAATCATGACTAGAATGGTAATCTAGGGAACTCACAGCCATTCCTGAAGAGACCTGATAAGTTAGGGTCAGATGGAAGGGGAGGAGGACCTCCCCTATCAGTGGACTTAGAGAGGGGCAGTGAGAAGATGAGGGAGACAGGGTAAGGTTGGGAGGGAATGAGGGAAGGGGCTACAGCTGGGATATAAAGTAAATAAACTATAACTAATATAAAAAAATAAAAATTTAATTAAAAAAAGAACTGGTAATCTAGGCAGCTTCCTAGAGATACTAAGGTCATGGAGCTTAGAAAAGAATTTGCTACCATCATTTTGCTAGACCAACATAGCTCATTAAGACATTCAAATGTCAACCCACCAATAACTGTAGTTATTACTCCTCACCAAAGAGACTTTCCTTTACAGAAAATGACACCATCACAGAAAACTACAGTTGGGCACACTAGAGGGAGCAAACTATAATGCTGGGGAATCCAACCTCATTGGATACTACCACAGCTCCTTGTTTATGGAACATCAATGAAGAGAGGAGGCAGAAAGATTGTAAGAGCCTAAATCCTAGGAATGTGCTGTGAAGCAGTCTCTTTTTGAAACGGCTACAATAACAATGTCACTGGACATGTTAATATGGAAGGGAGAAATTTTCATGGTATCCCACCTCTAGAGGACTAATGACAACCTGGGAAGAAAATTAGCCTCTCCCATGGATGAACACCCTTATTGGATGTCCAATGTAGACTGATCACTACTGAATACATATACACGTCATCAGGATAAAACAGATTCAACAGGATGTGTGTGCATGCATATGAATATATATGTATAGAACAATTATAACCAAACAATTACAATCAAAGAAAAAAAAAAACTTGAGAGTAGGGGGACATGAGAGAACTTTGAGGGAGGGTTGTTTGGGAGCCTAGAGAAAATATAGGAAAGGGAGAATGTGATGTAATTCTATTTCAATTAAAATAATGTTAAAAATAGAATATATTTTTACATGAAAGAACAAATCCTACATAATTCAGTTTTTTTATCTTTGATATTCCCGAGGATTTTTAATTAAGTCTCATAACGGAAGAACTTTCTTCTTTTTGAAATCTGGATTTTATTTGTATGCCTCTCTGTATGTATTTGTGTATATGTTGGGGAGTGGAGCTTTTACGTGTATTTTTGGCCATGCATGTGTGTTAGGTCAGTGGTTGGGGTCTTCCCCTGTTGCTTATTTTACTTTTTGATACAGGATCTCTCATCAAAATTAGCGCTCTCCAGTTTAATTAGACTGGATGAACAGCAAGCCCCTGGGATCCTCCTGTCACCACTTCCTTGTGCTGAGATCATATACAGACTCTCTGATTCCAAAGCATTAAGCTAACATCCTGTCCCTCAAACTCGACACCTCCCTTCTTGCACCTGATTGCAATCAGAGTCCCTTCCATTATTTATTTATTTATTTATTTTGCTACTTGGATTGCTTGATGTGGCTGCTGGGAGTGCACAGAATTGGCACCTTATTCATTATGCCTTCATGAAAACAATATGGCTTCCACAGGACTAACTATCTCTTTTATTTCAAATAAATAATACGTTTATGAATCCTCACAACTTGTAGAAAAGAGACTGCACTCACAATAACCATAATAACAAATATGCAATTTTCTTAACTGGTCATCCTACTCACAGCCCATTCTTGTGGTCTATTTGTCCACAACAAGAAAAATCACTTCAGTTCAGAAAAAACAATTCAGTTCCGTATATGTGCCATCACAATAGATGCATTTAAGGCTGCCTAAACTTCTTTATGCTAATGTAAACCTGATTCATTTTTTTCTTAGGACTAACTTCCAATACTATGTATTTTTAAACACCTTAAAGTATGCACTTTAAACATTAGCTACATTTCCTAAAAATATAATTGATTGCTGGAGACCATAGATTTATCTAGAATAAGAAATATTTGACATTTATTATGGTGAATTTTCAAAATAATTTACAAAATATAAAATTGGATTTATTAAATATGAAACTATGGATGAAGAATCTTATTGCTGATCACAAATCTTGGTTAGTCCTTGAAATCCATGGCTACAGAAATTCTGAAGCTGTTATATGTTGGCATCCATTTTTATAAAAACTCATTAATTTACACTTATTTTATCTTTTTCTCCCTACTCCAATCCCTTCCAACACCAGGTAGGAGAGAGAAAGGGTTGGTGGGACAGCGGTGAAGTCCTCTTAGCTGCTTCCTGATGGTCAGGGTCGTCGGATTCCTTGTAGCGATTCCAATCCACATTTCAGGAGGTTTCCATCTTCTTGTTTCACAACAGCAACTATGAGCAGCAAAAATGAAACAGGAGCAACATTGTTTTTTCTCTGAACTCCACACTCTCTGGGCTCTGGCATTTGTTCTATTTAAACTATCTGCATCTGGCAAAGAGCTCCTCTCAGAGCGTGCATGAGGCAAATAGTCTGCTGTTGTGGACCATCTGAATCAGTCCCACATCCCACACCTGGGACCAAAACAAAACCATGTTTATATCCACAACACTTATAATTTTAGAAAATATAGGCAAGATATTTTGGTGTTGTTGAACAAAGCTGAAATCCTCAAAAGACAACTATGCCCTGTCAAAGAAATAGCAGACACAAGAAAAATTGGACCTAATGGAATCAGTAGATGATGTTAGGTTTGAAATTATATTAATTGTAGAAACTGATGCACTGTGTGGTTTCTAAGTTATATGTAAATTTATATTAAAAATCCAAATATTAGGAGTCAAATCTCCCATCTACATATGAAGGATTCTTTGAAGAAATCAGGTTAGGAAGCTTTTCCAGATATATTCCACATTTATTCTTGAACTTAGTTTAAATGATGGTTTACAGAAAATAACATGAGGTCCCTCGGCCAACTAAGAAGATGTATTATAGCCTAGTTTTATAAGAGTCAGGATGTGCTGAGTAAATCTAAAAGTAATCTTGAATAGTTTTAATCCTTTTGTGAAATTCCTTTCACAATGTGGTTTTGCCACGTTCCTCATCGTGGCATGAAACTCACTCATTTCCCTTGTAAATTTGATCTGGCTGCGTGAGTTGTTTTATCCAATGAGATAGCAACAATGATGCAAACAGAGAGGGCTTGACAAATGTTTGTATAGTAGACCATTTTCCTAGGCTCTTTTTGGAAGCCAGCTACCATGAGATTAAACCCAAGCTAGCCTACTAGAAAATAAGAAAGCATTGTGGCTGATGAACATTATCAGGCACCCTACACCGTGACCCCACAACTCTAGAGCATTCCACTTCTCTGGTGCATGGTAGATAAAGGTCTCCTTATTAAAGAGCCTTTTAATGTAGCCTCTCCCCCACTATTGTTTAACTGTGTTCACCCTGCATGTGTTAAGAAGAAAATCAGTGAGGTATGCTCGGGACAGGGCTAGACTATAGGAGAGGCGAAGGTATAACTGTATGTAAACAGATAATGAGCCCTTGGATATACTACTTTCTACAATATTGTACAGTTTAATTATTAGACTCTGAATTGTAAAAGAAAAGAGAAGAAAGTGTTGTATGTAAAACCTCGTTTTTGATGAGGTTCATGTAGCAAGGACAAAACTCTTTCACATCGCTCTATTATAGCACTCAGGAGCTAAGCAAGAAGCATCCTTCACGAGATTAATTTTCTTACTGTGATAGCATGTTAATTATCTGAGCACATAAATGTATGTCCTCTCTGATATGAGGTGAAGGGAAAGTCCCTTCATTTATGGTATTCTTCCCACAATCCTATGTCCTAGTGTAGTTATCATGCAGACAAAATTTAAGTCTGACCTCACCAAATGCTTTAGATATAGTCTTAAAACTGTCAAAGTCACAAAGTAAAAGGAAGGTCTAAGAATTTGTCACAGTTCTCTAGTATTGCTGTCTGTGCATAGCTTGTTAAGTCAAGGGATAGTGGGGAAGAGGAAGGGAGGGTGGGACTGGGGGAGTTGATGGAGGGGGCTTCAATCGGGATACATAGTGAATAAATTGTGAAGAAACAGGCCAGAAGTAATGAGATAGGCACTACGTATAGTCTGTGTCCTGGGACATGGCTGAAGTAAAGAAAAAAAAAATACTGGAAAAGTTAATGAAATCCAAACAGTTTGCTACTAACTAATAATGTGTCGGCATTGGTTTAGGTAAGGATTATGGCAAATGTAAATGGTAATGTAAAACTCTTACATAACTTTTGAAATTCTAGATCATCTTTATGGACAAAAGGCCTGTATAGACAGACAAGTCAGTGGATGTCATTATTTCATATGTTCGAGAACATGGCAAGGTGCACATGTACAGTGGAGAGCCCAGAATTACCACACTCAGTTTTCTGTTTTCAGCGTGCACGAAAGGGTGGTCCATATGTTAGAGAGATACCAATTAAACCGTCCTAATTTATTTTTATAAGAAAATCATTTACATATTCAGCCATTTCAAAATATTAAAGGGAGTTTTCTTTTGTTTGAACTCTTGCTTGCCTTCTCCAAAAGTAACTGGTATGTGGTACACAACCCTTCTTCGTACAAGTCAGGGATGCAGCTCACTTGGGACAGTAAGTGTCTCATATGCATGAGGACCTGCTGTGATCCCCAGCGTAAGAAAACTATGTACGCCTTCCAGAGACATCCGTGAGACAAAGTATACCGGACTTGCAAGAACTACACTAAAAAATGAGAAAATACAGATCTACTTTTATTTTTCTGCATGTTGACATCTATTTTTTAAATTTTTATTTTTTTATATTAATTACAGTTTATTCACTTTGTATCCCAGGTGTTGCCACCTCCCTCATTTCCTCCCAACACCACCCTCCTCTCCTCCTTTGCCCCTCTCCAAGTCCACTGATAGGGGAGGTCCTCCTCTCCTTCCATCTGACCCTAGCTTATCAGGTCTCATCAGGACTGGCTGCATTGTCCTCCTTTGTGGCTTGTCGAGGTTGCCCCCCACCTCAGGTGATCAAAGAGCCAGCCACTGAATTCATGTCAGAGACAGTCCCTGTTCCCCTTATTAGGGTACCCACCTGGAGACTGAACTACCAGGGGCAACATCTGTGCAGGGGTTCTAGGTTATCTCCATGCATGGTCCTTGGTTGGAGTAGCAGTCTCAGAAAAGACCCCTGTGCCCAGATATTTTAGTTCTGTTGCTCTCCTTGTGGAACTCCTGTCCCCTCTAGGTCTTTCTATCTCCCCCTTCTTTCACAAGATTCCCTGCACTCTGCCCAAAGTTTGGTTATGAGTCTCAGCATCTGCTTTGATACACTGCTGAGTAGAGTCTTTCCTAGGCCTTCATCCATTTTACCAGAAACATTTGTTGAAGATGCTGTCTGTTTTCCAGTGTGTTCTGGCTTCTATATCAGTGATCAGGTGTTCATATGCATGTGGATTTATGTCTGGATCTTTACTTCAATTTTGCTGATCAACATGTTTCTTTTTATGCCAATGCCATGTCTGTATTTTTATTACTACAACTCTGTTAAAACTTGAAATCAGAAATGATGTGACATCCAGCAGGATTTTGTTGTTGTTGTTATTCAGGATGGTTTTAGCTATCCTGGTTTTTAGTTTTTCAACCTCAAGGTGTGATTTTTTTCTTCTTATTATTATATTTTATTTTGTCATGTTTGGTTGTTTTCTCTTAGAAGCCTGGTGGTTTTTTTTTTGGTTGTTGTTGTTGTTTTGTTTTTTTCACACAAAGGGAGTAGATTTAGAAGAGAAACAAGGTGGGAAAGAACAAGGAGGAGTATAGGGAGGAGAAACTGTAATGAGGATATATTGTATGAGGAAAGAGTCTATTTTCAATAAGAGAAGAAAGGTCCTTGAGATGGCTGAGCGAATGAATGCACTCCTGCTGGCCTGAGTTTAATTTGAGACCTCCATGGTGGAATAGAGCACAGGCACAAACAGGCACGCACACAGGTACATGCACACACACACAAACACACGCTGCATTTGCACACATAATAATCATAAAATAGAAAGAAGAATAAAATTAAACTATTTTTTTAAAAAGCAAAAATGTAAAATGTTAGTAAGTATCTAAATTATAAACTAATTTATGTGCGGATGAGTTAAGAATGGGCCTTGACTGAACCACAGCGGCTTTGTTTCTCTGTTAAAACAGACACTGTGAAGGAAACTACATATTTTACTTTCTACAGACAGCAAAGGTTGGACTCTTTCATATTTAGTAAGCTTTTAGTATTATGCTTTATTTTTACTTTAGTTCAGTATAATTGTGTTTGTGTGATTCCAAACTTTTGAAGATCACAAATTCAAGAGAGCATTCCACTCTTATGGTCTTTAGAATAAAAGTAAAAAAAAAAAAAAAAAAAAGAAAGAAACATTCCATTATACAACCTAGTGAATACTAAAGGAAGATTTAAGATAGTAAATTCAAGCTTTTTTTTTATTACATCTGAGAAAAATGAAAGATCAGATTGAGAAGGAATATCAAAAACTTTTTTACAATAATTTAAAATTTTATTTTATATGTGTGTGTGTATGTGTGTGTGTTAATGCATAGTTGGCCACAGAGGCCATTGAAGCTCTATGATTGCCCTGACACTAGAGATACAGGTTATTGTTAACCAATCAACATGGGTCCTAGGAAACAAACTTGAATTCTCTGCAAAAACAGTGTACGTTTGTAACTGTTAATACACTGAATTACTCCCCAGGCCCAGTTTTAAAGACTTTCAATATTAGTAATAACTGATAGAATTTCCATTTTTATTGGGACACACCTTATATTTATATATGTTAATTTATATTTTTAAACATGCTATTTAGTATCTCCACTACATGTGGACCTTAAAAATTCAGGAATTCTACAAGAAGAACAACAGAACCAAAAAAACTGGGCACAGGGGTCTTTTCTGAGATTGATATTCCAACCAGGAGTGCAGGGATGGAGATAACCTAGAACCCCTGCACAGATGCAGCCATGGTAGCTCAGTCTCCAGGTGGGTTCCCTAATAAGGGGAGCAGGAACTTTCTCTGACATGAACTCAGTGGCTGGATCTTTGATCACCTCTTACTGATGGGACAATACAGCCAATCCTGATGAGACCTGATAGGCTAGGGTCAGATGGAAGGGGAGGAGGACCTCCCCTATCAGTGGACTTGGGGATGGGCATGGGAGAAAATGAGGAAAGGAAGGTAGAATTTGGAGGAGACAATGGAGGAGGCTACAGTTGGGATACAAAGTGAATGAATTGTAATTAATAAAAAAATTAAAAATTTAAAAAATAAAAAATAAAATTAAAAAGTACAGATTGGTGTTAAAGGTCAAAGGTGAGTATTCACATTTTTATAGTATACATTTTATATAGAAAGATAACAATTTTTAATTCAGTTTTTTAATTCATCACACATTTATTTTTTAATAAATAGCTATGAAAGGTTATTACAGTTAAGGAAGTCATCATTAAGTAAGATTAACATTTAGTTAATTAAAAAAGATTAATATTTAAGCAACACCATTATTTTTAGCATCTATGTTTAAACTACTATGTGCACAGTTGTTTGAGACTTGGCAATTTGTGAATTTAGAAAGGTGGTCCAAATAAAAAGCTGTGGGAAAAATTACAAAAGAAAAACAAATCCCAGAGAAAATTACAGCAGAAGCTGAACTCTTTTAAGAAAGAAGAGTCAGCTAACATGCTGAGGTCCCAAAATTTAGTGTCATATGGTAATATTGTTAGGTCAAACTTTTATGGAGCAAAATGGAGAAACGCTGTCTAAAAGCGATATGAATATATTCACAAGCCAATACTTTATGAATGGATTGTCTTAGTGATATAAGTAAGACTTTTTCAGTTGGATAGTTCTTTTGTTTTCATAGGGACCATTTTGTTTATGCATAAAAAAATATTTTCTCTCATCCTAGTCTTAGACTCCAAGGATCTAGGAATCCTCCTGTCTCAGCTTCTCTTGGAGTATATATTACATGGTTCCTCCATTCTTTTCTTCCCCAAGCCTTCTCATATACCTGACCCTGCTCTGCTTCAAACTCTTGGTCTTTCTTCTTTTCCTTTTTTTTTTCAGTAAGTGTTACTCTCACACAAATATACACATACACACACATGCACACTCCCAAATACAATGATTTTTAAAAAGCAAACAAGAGAATATCATGAAATAAACGTCTATATCTCTCATTGGTTTCAGATGTCCTATCCACTCAGTTGCCTGAAACAGGAATTAGAAAGCTATCTTAAATTCTCCCTTATCACTAGACTGACGCAGGCCTGAATTGTAGAAAATGAAGGTTATTTTACATAGACAATTTTACTTCTAATCTTCTAATACTGCTACTCACTAAATTTAGTTCTGGACATTCTTTCACGGAAGATATACTTAAAGTCGATGCTGTAGAGACTTCTGCCAATCTCAGTAATTTATATTGTGCTTAGTAAGACACTCAGTGCCATCATCTGTGAGACAGAGAGCTGAGCTGTGAGTACAATTTGCAATGTGCCTGTGATTACAAAGTGTAAGAAACAGGGTTTTAGGTAGCCGAATCAGCCTGGGAATCAGGCTGTCTTCACTTTCCTTCTTGGCCTACATCGCGATGCCCCACTCTTATGTCCAGTCCTGTAAGATAACTCTGGGAGGGGCCTTATATTTTTACTTTCATTCCCTGGAGACTCACCCCAAACTTGCACTTGGACTAGCTTTCGCTGTTCCTGTGGACCCTCTCAGTACCCACTTGTAGCACTTTTCCTTTCAGTGTGTCAGCAGTCAGAACTTAAAAACACTTTCTACTCTGGGCCCCTCGTGGCTCCACATGGCAGACACTCGAGTAGGTGAATCATTCCACACTACAGTACCCATCATTCCACACTACCCATCATTCCACACTACCCATCATTCCACACTACCCTTTCACCCTACAAAAACAATAGAACATTTATAAATTCATGAAAGCTGAACAACTAACTACTGAATATTTTTCAAAACAAATAAAGGAGGAATAAATGAAGATTTAAACACAACAAAAGTAAACCTATGGGACATAATGGAGGCAGTTCTAAGGGGCAGTTTATAACACTAAGTGCCTACATTACAAAAAAATTAAAAGCTCTCATAATAACTTAAATGCACACGTAAAAGTTGTAGAACAAAAAGCTGTGACAATCAAAAGCAGACAACAGGAAATACTCACTCAAGGCTGAAATCAATAAAATAAAATAAATACAGAAAGAATCAATGAAATGAAGTGTTAGTGTTTTTTTTTTGTTTTTTTTTTTATAAACTTAGTTAAGACTGATAAGCCCTTGGTAAAGTTAACTGAAAATGGAGAGAGAAAAGCCAAACTAATAAAATTAGAAACAAAAAGGAACATAAAACAAATACCTAGGAAATTTAGAGAATCATACAGACAAGTTTTAAAAATCTGGACTCTGCTAACTTGGGAAACCTAAAAGAAATGAATGAATTTCTTGATATATATATGACCTACCAAAATAAATGAAGACCCAATAGGCAAATTTAAACAGACCCATCATCCTTAATGAAACTGAATTAGTAATTAATAGTCTCCCAAACAAATAGGGTTCAGGGAGAGATGGATTAAGTATAAAATTATATTAAGGCTTTGAGAATAATTAATTTCAAAACTCCTCAAAATATTCTGTAAAATCAGAAAGAACATTGCCTAATTATTTACATGAGGTCACAACTAGTTGATAACTAAATTACACAAAGATACAAAGACAAAAGAAATATATAGACTAATTTTCTTCATAAACATATATGCAAAAGTTCTCAATAAAATATTTGCAAATTGAATCTCATGATTGTCTTCCACGATCTAGTAGGCTTCATCACAGAGATGTGAAGATCAAATATATAAATAAATATATAAATCGATTAATGCAGCCTAAGATGTGAGCATGTTAAAAGACAAAAATCTCATCATTATCTCATTAGATTCACAAAGGCCTTTGACAAAATCTAATACCCATTCATGATAAAAGTACTGCAAAACCATGGAAATAATTTACATACTTCAGCATTATAATGGTGATTTATAGCAAGCTCATAGCCAACATTAACCAAAATGAAGAAAGAATAAAAACATTTTTATTAAAATCAGGAAAAATATAAGGAATAGTGCTTGAAGTGTTTTTTTTTCCTTTTTTAAATTTTTTTAAATTACTGTTTATTCACTTTGTATCTCAGCTGTAGCCCCCTCCCTCATGCCCTCCAAATCTCACCCTCCTTCCCTCTTTTTCTCCTATACCCCTCCCCCAGCCTACTGATACAGGAGGTCCTCCTCCCCTTCCATCTGATCCTACTCTATCAGATCTAATGGGGACTGGCTGCATTGTCTTCCTCTGTGGCCTGGTAAGGCTGCTCCCCCTTCAGGGATAGGTGATCAAAGAGCCAGCCACTGAGTTCATGTCAGAGACAGTTCCTGTTCCTCTTACTAGGGAACCCTCTTGGACACTGAGCTGCCATGGGCTACATCTGTGCAGGGGTTCTAGGTTATCTCCATACATGGTTCTTGGTTGGAGTATCAGCCTCAGAAATGACCCCTGTGCCCAGATTTCTTGGTTCTGTGGCTCTCCTTGTGGAACTCCTGTCTCCTTCAGGTCTTTCTATCTCTCCCTTCTTTTGTAAGATTCCCTGTACTCTGCCCAAAGTTTAGCTATGAGCCTTAGTGTCTGCTTTGATATCCTGTTGGGTAGAGTCTTAGAGCCTAAAGATATAAAGAGGATAAAAGTAGAAAAAGGAGAAGTTATACTGTTTTTATTTGCAGAGGATGTAAACACACAAAAGAAACCCTAAATACTCTATCAGAAAACTTCTAAAATTGATAAACGCTTTTCAGCAAAGTAAAAAATATGAGTAGCCTTCCTTTATACAAATGACAAACAGATCGAGAAAGAAACAATACCTTTCACCTTATGTAAAACAAATTCTAAGTAACTGGGCTACTCAGAATTATTCCCCAAGACTTGAAGGGGCTAGTAACAGCTGTGCTAGAAACTGGTCAGATCTTACAATGGTTATTGTGGTGGAAGGAAGAAGCTGCAAATATGGAACAGCAACACAAATGGATATTGTTAAAGATCAATTGCAGAATGAAGGGTGGTACTCTGACCTACAAGAACTGATTCTGTTTGATGACTCTACTATGAAACAGTGTCACTGAGTGGCTTTAAGAGCTTGGGACAAAGTTGAGGAGCCTGGGAAAAGGTCCACCTCATTTATTAAGATTATGCAAGGCTCTGGAGAAGCATTTTATATATATTTTTAATTGATTATATATAATATATTTAATTGATTATATATAATATATATTTAATTGATTATATATTATATATTTAATTGATTATACATTATATATTATAATCAACATATATTATAATCAATTAAATATATATATTTAATTGATTGGTCTCAGCTGTGAACAAAGCTGTATCAGACCCTGACAAGGGGCAGGTGTTGACAGAGAACCTTGCATTTAAGAATGAGACTGCTAATGTAAAAGAGTTATTAGACCATTAAAGGCGAAAGGCAGCACCAATGAATGAACAATGGATAAGGGTAACTACTAATCTTAGGTCTCAGGAGTACCATGCTAATATCATAAAACAAGCTATTGCTGAAGGTCACAACGCCTGGTTCTTTAATTGCAGGAGACTGGGTCACTTACGAAGAGGCTGTGACCAAGCCACTGAACCTCTCACATCTCAAAATGGCTGGTGACTTAACTGTGAGAACAATGGCACCTTCCACTGGAAAAGTGAATGCACCTTTTCTGGGAGCAATGGTTTTCCTAAATCTCTAACAGAAAGGACACTTTAACTTCCAGGGGTGTGCAGGTGTTGTGGCAAGGGATAACGCTGGAACAATGTATGTAGGCCCAAGAGAGATATCCAAGGCAATTTCTTGCTATTGAGGAAAAAATGGGGGGCTAGCCGCTCAAGGTCCCACAGCAACAAATCTGAGCAGTTTCTGTCTTGTCGTCCGGGAAATCATTCATAAGCAGGCGGAAAATCTTCAGCTAAGTGACACCAATCTCAGACACACTACTGCATGCAGTGCTGCCCTAGACCTGGCCACAGATAAATCTTCTCTTCAAGCTCCCAAAATTTAACGTTTATGGTATTTTGACCTCAGGGAAGTAGGGAGTGGATTGACTCTGCAAGGATTCATTGTGCATCTAGGAAGTATAAATGAATATTTCAGAGGAGAAATTAAAACCGTGACCTATGTAAGTTAATGTGGTGATAAAGCTGTTCAGCTGCTAGTTCTTCCTGTGTTAAGGGCAACGCTGCTTCAGTAGAAAGAACAGGAGGTTTGGAAATACTGAAAAAAGTATGTTCTGGAAAACAGTGGTTAATGATCAGAGGCCAAAATTACCAATTATCCTAAAAGCAAGCATCATCAGTTTTCAACAAGGACAAATTGAGTTTGCCCAGGTATTGTAAAGGAAATGCCAATTTGTGAAGCATTTACATTCTATATTTATGCAAGTAAGTTAGGAATGGCAGGCTATAAATCAGACAAAATAAGAAAATACCTCAGCACTCATATACTTCAGTTCAAAAATCATACTTGGATGTAGTTCTTATGGTATTATTAGATTTTCTTAATATAATTACTGACTTTCAATATGCAGAAAGTTTATTTGCATGTAGAAACTTCTGAATTTATTCCTAATAATTTAGAATTAACCTTGAAATTTATGCAATTGCAACAGACAATCAGAAATATAAATCATCCATGAGATATCACCCATATAAATGCTTGTCAGGTCTATTAGCACAAGGAAATGAAGAAATTGACCAATTATTAACAGAAGAATATATTAGAAGCCTAAAATTTTAACTTTAACTGTAAAGGATAAAAGAAAAAAATTTCATCAGTTGGCAAAAAACCAAGGGAATTATAAGAAAATGTCCTACTTGTTCTTTTTATAACCAAACTCCATTACCTACCAGAAGAAACATTAGAAGTACTAAAAGAAATAAAATCTGGCAGGTGGTCGTATGTCACTTTGCAGAATTTGGAAAACAAAAGAGTGTACACCACACCTTGAAGCATCTTCAGGGTTTCAGAGAGCGACTGCTTTGAGGTCTGAAAAGGCTGATTCTGCAAAAACTCATTTACTGGACGTGATGGCCATTATAGGGATGCCTGTGCAAATTAAGGCTGACAATGGCCCACATATGCCGCCCGTAAGATGAAGCAATTCTTCGCATACTACAATGCAAATCATATTATGGGTATACCACACAATCCAATAGGACAAGCAGTTGTAAAAAAAGATCTAATCACACCTTAAAAAAATACATGTGAAGCAAAAAAGAATAATAAAGACCCTCCAAGAATAGACTAAATAGTGATTTCTTAACTTTAAATTTTCTGAATGTTAATTAAAAGGGAACAGGAGCTGAGAGACACCGAGTTAAAGAGAAAAAAAAAACTGTGGAATTAAATGAGCGTATATAGTGTAAGGATGCATATATATTATACTATGTACTATCAGATAAAACCTTCAAAAGTTTTGCTTTGGGGACACTGGTTTACTTATGTTTTAACAGGAAATGAAAGCTGTGGATAGCATCAAAACCTATAAGGATTATTATTGAGCAAGAGAGGTGTCCTGAAAACCTTGGCTGAAAAGCATTTAGTTCATTGAAAATGTTTCTGTTTATAATTTCTCAGTAAACACAATATGATTAATGGCTTAAAACAGAAAGGCTCCTCCTTTCTGAGGACTAGGGGAGGGGAATAAGAGGGAAGAGGAAGGAAGAGTGGGTCTGGGAGGAGACAAGGAAGTGGGCTACAATTAGAAGGTAAAGTGAATAAATTATAAAAAAATAAATTTAAGTTAAAACAAGGACTATTTCTAACAGGAACTCAATGGCTGGCTCTTTGACTTCCCCACTCTCCAGGGGAGGAGCAGTCCTGTTAAGCCACAGAGGAGGACTTTGCAGCCAGTCCTGAAGATACCTGATAAAACAGGATCGGGTGAATGGGGAGGAGGTCCCCCCCATCAGTAGTCTTGGAAAGGGGCACGGTGGAGATGAGGGAGGGAGGGTGGGATTGGGAGGGAATGAGGGAGCGGGATACAGCTGGGATACAGAGTTAATAAAATGTAACTGATAAGAAAAAATAAAATTTAAAAAATAATGAAATAAAACAGAAAGGGGAAATTTTTGGTTTCTTTTGGAACCCAGAAATGTTATGTGAATATGTTTTTGTTTTAATCTCAGGTGTGGAATACGGGGCTGCTTCAGACTGTCCACAGCTGCTGACTATGACTTGCCTTGTGCTCTAACAGAGGTATTATTTTGCCAGCTGCAGATAGTTTGCCCTGTAAGTGTAGGGCACTGGGAATTTTGAGGACATCTGTCAACAGATGAATGGATGAAGAAAATATGGCACATTTACACAGTAGAAGATTACTCAGATTTTTGTTTCATTTTAATATGAAATTTCTAGGTAAATAGATGGGGCTAGAAAAACATCTTCCTCAGTGAGGTAAACCAGATCATGGCAGGTTCTTATAAAGGAAAATATTTAAATGGGCTTGGCTTACAGTTTCAGAGATTTAGTCCATTATCATCATGGCAGAAACATGACATTCAGGCAGATATGGTGCTAGAGATATATCTGAGAGTCCTCTGATTAGATCAGCAGGCAGCAAGGACAGAGAGAGAGAGACTGGGCTTGAACATTTGATACCTCAAAGCCCACCCCCAGTGACACACTTTTAGCAACAGTAGGCCACATTCCTTATCTTTTGTTTAGGTAATGCTACTCCTTGATGAATTCAACTGTATGAGCATATGGGAGCCATTCTTATTCACACCAGTATACAAAAGTTAGGAATAGAGTAGGGAACTGGAGTTGGGTGCTGATGGAAGCATTTCCAAGGAAGAGTAAATAGAATATATAGATAGTTACACAAAGAAAGGGAACAGGGGAGACTGGAACAAGAATGTTAAACAGAGATGGGTTGGAAGAGATGGACAAGAGGTGAAATATGGGAAGGGACAGCTAAGAGTGAGGGCTGAATCAGGGTAAGATGCTCCATCCCCATTCAGAAAGGCAAAGAGGACAGGCATCAGAAGAAGGAGAAAACAGGGAACAGGACAGGAACCTACCTCAGAGGGCTCCTGCAAGACTCTACCCAGCAGGGTATCAAAACAGATGCTGAGACTCATAGCCAAACATTGGGCAGAGGGCAGGGAATCTTATGAAAAAAGGGGGAGGTAGAAAGACCTGGAGGAGACAGGAGCTACATAAGGAGAGCAACAGAACCAAAAAAAAAATCTTGGCATAAGAGTCTTTTCTGAGACTGATACTCTAACCAAGGACCATGCATGGAGATAACCTAGAACATGGTAGCTTAGAGTCCAAGTGTGTACCCTAGTAAGGGGAATGTGGACTGCCTCTGACATGAACTCAGGGGCAGGCTCTTTGATCACCTCCCCCTGATGGGGGAGTAGCCTTACAAGGCCACATCGGAAGACAATGCAGCCAGTCCTGATGAGACCTGATAGACTAGGGACACATGGAAGGGGAGCAGTACCTCCCTGATCAGTGGACTTGGAGAAGGCACAGGACAAAAAGAAGGAGGGAAGGTGGGATTGGGAGAAGACAATGGAAGGGGCTACAGCTGGGATGCAAGATGAATGAACTGAATTAATAAAAATAAATAAATAATTTTTTAAAAAAGAAAGTACCAAACCAGAAAAAAATATCGAAACCTATTACAATAGATGTGTATGTACATATATATATATATATATATATATATATATATGTATATGATCTAAATAAAGTACCAAATAACAAAGATAGAAACCCAAGCTAAACATTTCTCTCCACAAAACAAGACCTCCAGTGCTGATAATGAATACTCTTAATTACTTGTTGGCCAAAGTATCACCATGGAAACCTCCAAACAACTAAGATTATTGTCAAATTTATGGGTTTATGTCAACAACTGGTGTTAAGGTCCTATTGCTGAAGACAGCATATACATAATTTTATGGAGACAGAAATGGAACTGGTCCCTAAGTAGACTCCTTACCCACATGGACTAGTTCATTCTACCAGAGGAGAGAGATAAAACACCAACCCCCCTATAAACCCGGTGATATACAGTAGTGGCCACCCTAAATGATACGCTGGTACAATAGTGATCAAAAGAGTTCTGAGAGTAACCAGCCACAATCTAATCAGGACTAAGATCCACTCCTAGAGACGGTTCCCATACTTGACACTGTTCAAATAGTCAAGAATCTGAACCTAGATAGGCCAGGAACTTCTGAATAATGAAAGACATGTACATCTACTACAGACATGTAGCCATATCATGACTCCTAATGGCATTATGGTGTGCCCATTGATCAGTGCCAGTGCCTTGTTCAGCCATCACCAGGGAAGCTTCCACTTGCAGTAGATGGAGTATGGGAACAAATAAGAAACTCACACAACCAGACATTGTGTATAGTGTAAGAGAACTTGAAACGCTCAGTACAAATGGATGCCTTCATCAAATCTCTATCAGGGCTCGTGGAACTCTGCGGAAGAGGAGGCAGAAAGACCATAAGAGCCCATGGGGATGTAATACGCCAAGGAAGTAGTGTCTTGTACACACAACAGACCTGACACACATATGATTGGTTGGTCCCAGCACTGAGAGATAAGTGGACATGACATCATCTCCCATCCCTAAGAGGCTAGTTCCAGTTGACAACCACTCACAAAGGAAAGATTAGTTTTCTCTAATAGAGTCTCATTATGTACATAAACTGTCCTCAAGGGCACTGAGCCTCAAAGATGGCTAACACAAAACAAGTCCAATGGCATTTTTGGAGAATTTTAGTGTCTTATAATGCTTTGTGGTTTGTTTGTTTGTTTGGTTTTTTAACCTTACTGTTCTTTTACTTATATAAAAAAATACTTCTCTGGATTATTGTGATGACTAATGTGATGGCAACATATCAAACCAACAAGGCATATAACATCCCAAATACCTATGTAAATTCCAACATAGAACTCATATAAGGAAGTCTTTGGAGGGGAACATTAGCATTTTAAAAGTACTTTGCGGAGTTTTAACGTTCAAACAGGGCAACAGCAAGTCATTCACCTAAGCAGTGAGCTAATGTTTCAGCATGCCCTGTTGTCTGCCTTCTCAACTGGGAACAATTTTGCTCCTTTGGGAAATGTTTGGCACAGTCTGGGGATGCTTCCCTTGTCCAGCTTTGAGCATGCATTGGGTCAGTCCGAGGATGTTGCTAAGCATTCTTCAATGCACTGCTCACCGCAGAAGGAAATGTTTGTACGCAAATGCCAGTAGTGCCAAGAAACATGGAAGTTTTGAGATACAGTTTTCTAAAACTAATGCTCCAGGAAACTGAAATCATGCTCATTTACCTGTAGTTATTTATAAAGTGTCTGCTATTTCTTTTGCAATTCTAAAGAATTTAAGGAACACAAGGAAAGATCTTATTGTTTTTCTATTTCTAGGGCTATTGATCTTCCCTGCTGCCAGTTTAAAAAGAGATGGATGTGATAAAGTGTTCAGGCAATTAATTAGCTTATTGAGTCACTACATTTGTGCATTTAACATTTATTTATGAGTTGCCAAAGCAATTGGCTTATTGTATTAAATAATAACCACCTACTAAATGGAGAATGCAATATAATCAGTAAATTATGATAAAGGCAGTTGAATTTGCAGTGGACAAGTGGTTGCTTGCCTTATCTATCTTGATTTTAATTTTGAGTAAGTGGTCACTTAGCACAGGAAGCCCCGTTTCTATCCTGAAACAGCTACACAGTTATTAAAATGTATAAATATTTTAACCTAAGAAAAGTCAATGAATTTCAAGCCTTCTCAGGAAACTGAGGCTGATGAGGAATTAAATTATGGGGGTTTGCCAGACCAGTAAAGCTTAGAGGAAGTTGTGTGCTCTTTCCTCATGGGAAAGAACTGTGGTCTCTCACATTTCCCTACTGAAAACAGCTCAAAGTAGAGAAGAAAGTTAAGACTGGAACTTTGCTAAAGAAACAAGTTTGATGGGATCAAGAAACTGAAGATTAAGCCCCAATGTAAATACAAAAATAGTCTTAGCTTGGCCTGCTCTTATAGTTAACTTGGCTGAGTGTACTCCTTAGTAATCAGAGGCTTTGTTTCACAGGGCGATAAAGGCAGAGCCTGAGTAATTGGTATGTTTATCTTATTCCTGATTGATTGTGGGTATGTTTCTAAGTCTTTATTAAATTTCTGCTTGGTTAAGGTAATCTTGCTTCAGTTCTTTCAGAAAAAACAAGCTGTAGATATGATGTTCAGATTATTGCTTAGAAGCTCTTGGTAATGCGGGTTGCCCAGTACTTCCCTGAAGTCAGGGAAGAGTGAATAAAAATTCAGACTAGCATCAGCCTACAAGCCACACTCATTCAGTAAGCCAAGACCCACTGGGGACATTTAACTGGTGCCTAGCTATGTTTAACACAACTCCAGTGACAGTTTTTTCATAAATATTTTTAGTTTTACATAGTCATTGCCCAATTCTCATAACTGCTTTTGCCTTGCACTTTTGATTTGAACTTTGCTGAGGCTGGAGACCTGCCCTGAACTCTAGCCCAAAACAGCCTTTGCCAGCTCCCTGATCCTTCTACCACAGCTTCTGGACTCCAAAGTTCCAGCTGAGCACAGCTAGGTAAATGCTAAGGTTCAGAAATCAACACAAGGTTCCCAAGTGAGTGTGTGAGAGTGAGTAAAAAGTCCAGTATGTGGCATGGTTAACAATAGATACTGACTTGAAAGCTGTCTTCTCTGGATCATGAAAGAACAAGTCAGTTTTCGTGGTTTGATCCTGAAAGACAGAGAGAGAGAGAGAGAGAGAGAGAGAGAGAGAGAGAGAGAGAACAGAAATAAAAATATTCACAGTGATGCAAGCTGGCGTCAAAATCAGAAAGGCTTGGCTTGCACTATTTCCCAAATTGGCACATTTCTTGGAAATGATGTTCAAAGCAACTCACAGAGGGAACGGGAAAAGTACTTCCCCTTCCCTGAAAGAACACGCTGCCGTGCTTCTATCGGCAATGTTTGTTCACGCCACCCTTCTGCAGGGAAATACCTACCTTCTGTTGTGACTTACTCATTTTGAGGTAACAGAGCACTCTTTAAGAATGAATGCTGAGGAGCAGTCTGTTAGGCCACAGAGGAGGACTTTGCAGCCAGCCCTGAAGATACCTGGTAAAACAGGGTCAAATGAAAGGGGAGGAGGTCTTCCCCTATCAGTGGACTTGGAAAGGGGCAGGGAGGAGACCAGGGAGGGAGTGTGGGGTTGGGGAGGGAATGAGGGAGCGGGATACAGCTGGGACACAGTTAACAAAATGTAACTAAAAAGAAAAATAAAATTAAAAAAAAAAAAGAAAAAAGAATGAATGCTGATGGGTCTCATAACACTGGCCGAGTCTAACCCGTGAAGTATTTAATTAACTCGATGAAATAGGGAGAAACCCAAAAAAAGCTGAAAAAATAATATTCCTCACCTTATGCTTCCAGGTTGTTTATTAAGAAGATACCAAGTTTTACAGAGCCGAGCAGAGGAAATGAGGTTGGTGTTTGGTGCAAATCGTATGCGCTTTCTAGAGGCTTTGCAGCTCTGGTCCATAAAAACATGCTGCCAAAACAAACAGATAACTAAACACGGTATTGGAACACTAGAATGTTAGAGATCTTCCTTGTGTAGCCACACTGGAAGCAATGCAAGTGTAGACTTAACTATTCAAGATGAGGACAAATTTCAGAGTGGAGAATTGGACCTCCGCATTCTCGCTCAAGGGTGAGCCTGGTGAAGCAGATCACTCAGTTCTGAGGACTGAATAGGGAGCTATTGCTGTCACAGAACAATGGCTTCCTCCATTTCCTAATTTCCATCTTTAAAACTTCTAGTTTCAGTTTTCATTCCACTTACTACTTCATGCTACTTTAAAATGTCTTATTGTTTAGTAATCACTGATGAAAAGAGAATACTCTATAAATGTACATTATAACAACTAACACAATGATTAAAATTTTGCTTATATAAATATCATGTAAATTTTCACACAATTTTTATAATTTGACTACTTCTAAATAAAACCAGTTTTTTTTTTTCCTTAGGGTTCTTGCATTTTGCAAAATAATGCAACTATTTTAATCTCTTGCACAATCTTGATTCTTGAATATGATTAGTAAATCAGTGCCTTCTACTTAAAGTTCTTTTTTATTTCTGAGAGTAGAGTATAGACATCTAACATTCTGTAGATACACATGAAAATACAAACATGATTACTATCAAGAAAATTATGTCTGAAAAAAACACACAGTACCATGAACACCAGAGTACTTTTTATGAATAGTCCAGGACAACTTGAGAGGTAAATGAGAATTGGCCCAACTGCAATACAACTAAAAAACAGGACACATGATGCAACAGCATATGAACAGTCAAACAAACTGTACGTACCAAGTTTATTTTTCTTTTTTCTTTGTTGAAATAGGTTTACACTAGCCAGACACAGTTGCTCATATTTCTAGTCATGCTCCTCAGAGTACAGGCAATACAAGATGGTGTAAACAATGAAAGCAGATTTTGATCAGTCTATGGGAGTGCAATAGTAATGAAAAGTCTCTTTAAAGCTGCTGAGTTCTGCCCAACTTCAAGGATAACTAACACCAATGCTCTTTAAACTATCAGGGAAGACAGAAAGGGAAGAAATCTATTAAAAAATGAAGCTAGTGTTACTCTCATAACAAAAGCAGATAGTGACACAATAGAGAAAGAAAATAATAAGCCCAGCTCCTTGCTAAACATGAATCAAAAATCAGTATTTCTCAATAAATTACTGGCAAGTTAAATTCAACGGAACATCATAAAAAGATCACTAACTGTGGCTAGCTTGGCTCTATTCCAGAAATCCAAGGATGGTTCAGAAGCTGCAAATCAATAATTTTAACACCATACACATCATATACTCAGGAATAGAAATGCCTTGATCATATCTGAGGCTACAGGAAAGAACTTTGACTAGGCCCAACAGAAAATAGTACTCTTAATAGAAACCCAGAAAATCGGCTGAAGTGAAGGGCAGCTAATTAATAATGTATATAGCTCTTGCAATGGACCAGAGTCTAGTTTCCTGCATGCATATTAGATAGTTAGTAATCACCCGTACCTCTTACTCCAGACAACGTGATGCTCTTTTTCAGGCCTCTATAGATATCTGCACTCGTATGTGCATATATAAATACATCTCTTCATAACACACAAACATATAGTAAAGGTTTTTATGGTTTTTGTTTTTGTTTTTGTTTTTGTTCTGCTTTGTTTTTCTGAGACAGGGTTTCTCCGTGTAGCCTTGAATGTCCTATACATACTTTGTAGACCTGACTGGCCTCAAACACACAGAGATCTGCCTGCCTCTGCCTCCCTGAGAGTAATTTTTTAATTATTTAAGAAATATACTTAAAGTAATGAAAAAAGATGGACTGAAAAAAATGTACAAATCTTAATCTCAAAATGAGTACTGACAATATTCAGGTGTGGTAAACTAAGACCAAACATTACTAATAAAATTGATGGAGAATATTGTCAGTACTCATTTTGATATTAACATTTGTACATTTTCAGTCCATTTTTAAACAACTATGAAGCAAAATTTATAAGTGAGTCTATTCACTTATAATTGTTATTGACTCTTTGTCCACATAGATACTGGAAATAAAGACAGTATAATCATACTCGTCAGGGTGGGACACAAGCAGGAAACTCGCCAAAGGATACTTCTTGCAATATGGGTAAATTCTAAGTTCATATTTCAAAACTAAAATTTGAAACTCATTTGTAGCTCATAAGTTACATTGTTGACTTTGCTCTTGTGTTTTGTAGGAGTATTCATTAGTGAATTTCAGTTTTGTTTTCTTTTCTTAATCTAATTTTTCAAGTCAAAGGGAAGAGGAATTACAAAGTAAACTCAAAATCATTCAGAAAAACAAAAATTAAAGTATTGTTTAATGAATGTTAAATTATTATAAGGGAATTATAATGAAAATTTTACAAATAAAAAGGCTCGTTAATAAATAATATTTCCTTTAATAGCATCTACTAATCTTTGCCCAAATATTATTTACCTGATTTTTATTTTAGCATAATTACACAACTTCATTTCTCTTTTGTGGAAGATCTATTGTGTAGATGTTTCTCATACGTGCATAAGCAGTAAGACTGAGGGGCATTTGGTAGCAAAGACATTCCTGTTTTTTTTTTTGTTTGTTTGTTTTTTTTATATATATATATTTCCGTGGCCTGGCTGATGTTTACCAGACCTTGCTATCTTGTTGTCATCTTGGTGTGAAATTCATATCTATCAGAAAGGAAAGTGAATAATCGCAAATTTCTTTCATCTCATTTTACTAAGTGTTGTTCACTAAATGAGACGTGAAAAGTGATACTTTGTTTGTTCAAGCTTTGGTGAATAATGAATGCTTCAGGTGGAGTGGTAAACACAGGTGTGGAAGGACCATTATTACATTCACCAAAACTGGCTATCATAGATCAGTTCAAGAACCCTGGATTTGAAAGACCAAGGTTCAGTTCTTGCCTCTGACACAAGCTGAATGAATTTGAGGCGAGTTCCATGAAGTCTACAGAGCCTTCATTACTCATTTGACGTATTACACTCTGTCTGTGGCACTCTCGCAGCACAGATGTGGCACTGGTGTCAAGGCGCCTTCAGTCACTGGGTGAATTTGCATAATTTACTTACATTCTATCTTGGTTCCATTTTTTGCCCATAAAATAAAAATAATGGTGTGATGAACTTTAGAAAATTCAAGTTTTCAAGACTAAATATTTCTAAAATGTGATTGATGACACATAGTAGATGAAAAACACTTACTGCCATGAGTCAGATAACTCTTTTAATAGCAACTGTATTGTAGACATTTATGAATATATAGATATTCACTACTAACCCATAGATTGTTTCTCATCCATCCACCCCACCCACCCCACCCCATCCCATCCATCTATCTATCCATCCATCCATCATCCATCCATCCATCATACATACATACATACATCATCCATCCATACATCCATCATCCATCCCTCCTTCCCTTCATCCTTCATCATTTCTCCCTCCCTCTATCTATCTATCTATCTATCTATCTATCTATCTATCTATCTATTATCATCTATGTACTTTGTATTTCTTTTGCATTCATATTTTGAGAATTTTATGTGAGTACTATATTTATATCATTTACACTCCAACTCTTTCCATGTCTTCCCAACTCCGTTTCAAATTCATGACCTCTTTTTTAAATTATTACTGTTAGAATATTAGTGTGTGTGTGTGAGGGCTTGTGCATGCACAAGTATGATCTCTTGGGATGAGATGACCTATCAGGTAGCTGATCCCTGGAGAATACAGATATACTGATTCCCCATTGCTTACAAGCCATCAATAGTCTGTTGCTCATCATCTAGGGGTGGAGCTCTGTGGGACGTCCCTCATTCATGTTGCCATGTCAACTAGATTTGTCATTGTGCAAGTCTTGTTTAGGTGACCACACTGTAGCAATTTCATAGTCTTCTTACCCTTTCAGGGTATCTCAAAGCAAATGTTCAAGTCCTCAGGCTCTTACAATCTTTCTGCCTCCTGTTCCATGATGTTCTCTAAACTCTAGATCTAAGTGGCCTGTTGTAGGAAGTAGCACCCCACACTCATTTTTTAATATGCAGATGTAGATTTATGTAATTGTCTTAGTATGTTCTGCAAAGAACCTTTTTTGTTGAAGTGTGAAAGCCATACTTACTTGTGGATATAAGAATAGATAAATGCAGTTAGAAGTGATACTGTTTTAAGAAAGTGCTAGTAGTATGTTAGGGGTTCACAACATCAATAACCACAGGTAGTTGACTAGGTTTTCAGTATCATAGAAGGCATGAATCTTTTTGAGTGAGCCTGAAGTTCAATGATACTGTTTCTGGTTACCTCCAAGATATATGGGCCATTACTGAGCTCTTGGTTATTTTGTGCCACTGTGGTCATTGCTATGGTCCACAGGCATCATCTCTGCATACGAGTATTAATTGCTCTCCTACCTTGGTAGGAGGAAATCTTTGAATATTATGAGAGCTGGTCTCTAGAGAGAAAGCTTCCAGATCGGTTTCAGCTCCGTTCTTCACTTTCTGTGTTCAAAGTGCATGATGTCTTTAAAATAGGGATTTACTTTCAAGTTTGGGGAGGCAAGCAAGGAGAATACCAATAACTTGTATTATCTTGGGACTCTCTTTGACTCCCATGACCAGCAACTGAAAGGGAGCTTTATTGTTCCAGGGACTAGGGTTTGTTATATAGCCTATGGCTCATAGATTTAACATTATTACCCCAGGTAGCATAACTTCATTTAAATAATAAACATGCACGTACAGTCACATATACTATACATCTATTTTAAATTAACATAAATTAATATGTTTTCCTAAGACTTTTTCAATTATCCTTAGTGTTCTTTGTTTTTGATTGATATGTTGTAATTAATGCATGATTAGTGTAAAAAATAATAAAATTACATGTGTGCAATGTGCAGTGGTCTGAAAAGACAGCTAGCATCCTTACCTCATTATTTTTTGTGTTTGTAGACACAAAACAGAACTCTTCCAGTTCTAATATAAATATTCAATCATATTGCTGGAAACTCATGTCAACCCACTGCATTTCAGGAAGCCAGAAATTATTCCTCCTGTCCATATATATTATGGTAGCTATTATCTAACATCTTTGCATCCTCATATATTCTAGTTACAAGTATTTCACTCTTCTTTGAGATCAATGTTTTAGGACTCATAGAAGAGCGAGGACATGTTTGTCTTTATAAACCTGGCTTTTTAAATTAGTCAGGAGATTGTTGTTGTTTTTGTTGTTGTTTTATGCTGCTTGTACCAAGAAATTCATATATTCATCTTACAACAAATACAATTTAATATTCTATTTTTGATCCCTTTCTTGTTTACAATACACTGTTGAGATGTTAAAAGCTTCAATTTAGTTACTGGGATCGATCAACGCAATTTAACATCAAACAATGTAGGAATGAACTGATTTCTTCTAGTTTCAGCATCTGATAATAATGATATAAACTGTTATATTTTCGAAACTCTTTGTTAATTCAGGCAACTCATTTCCTATTGTCCTGCCTTGCTTTTTAAAAGCTGAAGAAAACTTCAAATTATGTATAAGAAGATCTAGTCCAGAACGGTCATTGTGTTGCACTGTGTACTACAGCCTGAGTGAGAAGCGCGCACCTGAGATACCTTAGCACCCTTCAGGCTCCCAACAGACATGGGCATTTTCTACAGTAAGTACTCAGAAATTTTCTGCAGAATTCTGTCCTTGGTTTTGCGGTGGTCAGTTGTATGACCACCGTGAAGGATGTTGAAAATTAACAAATATTTTTTCAAGTTGTAAATTCACCCTCAACTTCCAGAAAAACTGAAATTTCAGTACTGTCACTTTGTTCTTCTTGTAGTTTAGCACTTGAGGTCATTACTGAGAACTTGCTAATTACCCTAGATTTGACTTTGTGCATAGTAAAAAGCACAAGGAATTATGACACATGGGGGATCAAGGGAACACTCTGAACAAAATGAAGCCCTTCAGATGGAATCCTGTCCTATCCTGAGCATGCATTTTTAATATCAAGATACAGAAAAACTAGGGAACTTACTGCCAGATCTAATCTTTACATCAAACACTGTTTTGCTTAGGGCCCTAACTCTTAAAACCTTTCTTTTAAAACTCAAACAAGAAAGGGACAAGTACAAAAGCCCCTGGGAAATATGCCCAGGAGCTACTGCATATCCAGAAAAGTGAAAGTGCTGAGGCTTATGTCCCTGGTCACAGCGAGTGCTCTCAAAGTGGCAAAACACATTTGTTAGGGAGCTAAATACTTTCCCCCTTACTCCTTACACCTTCTGTTCGAAGGTGCCCTCTTTGAGTTACCTAATATATGCTTGTGGTAAGGTCTCAAGTTATTTTATTCCTGTTGTGGTAACCTGCTGTGTTTTCAACACTCAGGGTGGAATCACAGAAATAATTGAAATAAACCTTTGATTTTCCACACCTTTTCCTCAATATCTACTTTGCAGAACTGTGTACACAGGTATTTGCTTAGTTATGCAAAATACCATTAATATTTTAATCTATTCCTGATAATAAAAAAATCAGTAATACAAAAGGGAAATCAGAATCTGAATCCGATGTCTTATAATACCTATTTTTTCTTTATTATCTTTAAACTAATTGTTGCTCTGTTTTAGTCAAGTTTAGCAATTGTCTTAAAAGGAAAATATTAGTTATGTGGTTAAAGTTAATTTAGAAATAAATTATAATTTGATAAGATATTATTAATAATATTAATAAACAATTGAGGCTAGACCATGATTATTAACTCTTTAGGCATCTCTTAGTTTCATACTACCCATGCATATACCAGTGCCAGCTTAATCCATGGCAAGGTCTTTTGAATTACTTTGATCCAGCAAAATAATACTTAACCAAGTTAAAAAAATCTTATAAAAATAGATTTTATATAGTAGAAGTAGTAAGTTTCAAGTTACTATACCAATTTTTAAAAAGGACCTGTGAAGGTAGCTTTTATAGGCCATTTTAATAAAACAAAAAATTGTTACACTTCTCTAGTACATAAGTTATGTGTGCATTATATATATTTGTTTGTAAGTGTGTGTGTGTGTGTGTGTGTGTGTGTGTGTGTGTGTGTGTGTAAGACAAGGGAAAATTCTAAACAAAGTGACACCCTTCAGCTGAAACTCATCCTCCCTTGACCTTGAATTTTTAATTTCACAAAAGAAAAATGAGGAAACTGACTCCAACATCTGATGTTCCCATCAAACACTTGGAGCCCTAACTCTTAAAACCTTTTTCTAAAAGCTCATACACAGAAGAAACAGGAGCAAAAGCCTCTGGGAAACATAACTATGCCCAATCCCAACTTGTGTGCTTGTGTTTGTGTGTGTGTGTGTGTACACACATGCATGTGTTTGTGCCTATGTGGATGTCTGTGTGCACATGTATTTGTATGTGTGTAACTTGTAAAAATATATATAACAAATATTTCACAATAGTAAGTATTTTATATATAATATATTATATATATTACAAAATAAAGTTCAGTTATATGCAATATTATTTAACCGTACAAAAATTTATAAACCTTGCTCAATGTCACTAAACCCTGAGAACATTTTCAGGTTAAAACTATTTTAACCTATTCACTAAGATGAGTGTCTTTTGTTTAGCCCGTGTTACCATACTACTATAATGTTTTACATTTAGGCAATGTCACGCTAACCCTTGTAGCAAATTTCTTCAAGAACCACATAATTTCCTAAGGAAATAAATAAAATACAGGGAATCTGGAAGTGTCTCATATTTCTGAAACAAATGATCATTTGACAATGACAGACGTCAACAAAAATTTAAGATACTGAAATAACATAAAATGAAGTTGTGTGTGTGGAAGTGTTTCTGCGGTACATAGCCATCATCATCCATCGTCTTGGCAAACTGTCATCAGATGACTCAGTTGCCATCACCAGTGGCTATTTTTATAAATTAAAAAACTACACTTATTTCCCCTCTTATTCTTTCTTTGGTGTGTGCTTGCGCCTGTGTTTGTGTCTGCTTGTCTGTGTCTCTGTGCTTGTGTTTACGCATGTGACATGGCACACGAGTGGAGTTCAGAGTACAACCTCTGGGAGACAGTTGTTTTCTGCACTCTCCGGTTTCTCAGATCAAACTCAGCATCTGGATAGGCAGCAAGTGTCATTATCTGCTTACCTGTTTTGCCTACTCTTTACTTGTTATCTTTTATTTCTAACAATTTGCATATTTACTTTCCCATAAATATTTGATTTCCCCATTAACATCAGCAGGACAGACTTTGTCTGAGATTCTTGAAGATCTCTCTCTCTCTCTCTTTTTTTTTTGTTTTATTTCTATTGGGAGAAATATGTGTTCTCATGTTGCTTATAAGTTTACTACTACCTTACCCATTGTGGATGAGATGAATACATGACCAGAATTTTTGTGTCTTATTATTCGTAAAATGTCATAGTATACTCATGCTTTATGTCATGAGAATGACTTTAATTTTCAACCTTACTACTTGGCAAAAATGTACATGAACACTTTCTGTCCTTTTCTCCTTGGGGCCTGTGCCATGTGTAAATATTAACCATGAGGATTGGAAATAGAAACTATCGTGATAGTGAATGAGGTGACCAGCTCAGTAACAGTCCAAACCTGTGACCTGCTTCATTAGCACCGTGCTCAGCGTGAGCTAGTTAATCACTGATGGACTGACTCACTGCCGAGCACGTTGGTTGACTTCTAAGTTTTCTCCTGGTTTTAAACTATACTTGGCTAGGCAAGAGCCCCCTGAAGGTATTTAAGGTGTAAGGGGGAATATTAGATCTTTACAAGGTTTGTTGTTCTCAAATGCCCATTTCCCAGATTTTCCAAATGTCATCAGCCATTAAATTTATTTGTAGAGTTTAAATTTGAAATATGTTCATTGCTTGAATGAGACACTCAATAAGGCTTCCTTTAGGATTCAATAAAATTGGGTATAAATAATCATAGCTATGAAAATTAATAAAACAACACCACCAGAATTAAATATTTTGACTTTTATGTATGGCATTTTGGGGGCATGAGCAGTTCTACAGTGTGCATAAGTGATGTTTGTACTAAATGTAATATTTACTTAAATGACAAGAGAATGTCATATTACATACTAGAGAACAGAGTTCGTCTTAGTACAGAAAACTCCTTTATATGCTTATATAGCCATGTGAAATTGGATGTGTGCATTTTTATGGAAATAGTTGGAACTTTTGTGTGCTGACACGGTGAAGGACACAGGAGTCATGCGTTAGCTGAGTGGACACTTGTTGTGCTGAGAGTTATCATAGCAGTATGGAGCTACTGACCTACAGTGAAGCTGCAACATCACGTGTGCCAGGCATATGGAAGCACCGAGGAGCTGGGGACACTTTCTCGTGTGGAGTCATTGAGCCTTGGATGGCCTCCGAGGCAGAGACATTTCACCTCACAAGTAAATGAAGCGTATCTGTCACCACAGGTTCAGAAAAGACAACCTCTGCTCTCTCACCTCACAGAGCATGATCCCCAACTAGTTATGAAAATTATCACTAATTTTCAAATGAAGAAACTGGAACATACACAGGTTAAAATGCACATATATTGTTTGTTTGTTCTTCAATTTTTGTTTTTTTTTTTACGTCTTTAAAAATAAAAAAGTTATTATTACTATTATTGTTGTTGTTGACATTTGAAACATGTGTGTGGATTTATCACATCCTACAGCATGTTTGTGCATGTGTAGGTCAGAGGTCGAGAGTCAGCTCCCCTTCTATAGTGGAATCTGTGCATCACAGTCATGATGTCAGGCTTTCCTGGTATCGTCTTGTCAAACCGTTTATCAGGTCCAAACATTTTTTTTTCTTCTTTGGAATGTTTACCATCTTGTAAATCTCTGTATGATCAGGCTTTGGTGATTCTATTGAGAGCAGATGGGAAAACTCCCTCCACATAAATATAGCTATAGCAAAGGAAACTGGGCACCAAGTCTTCCACAAATAGTGGTAAGATTCAGAGTCTGGCCAGAATCCATTCATGATTCCACTGTGATTTAGCCATTTACTCTTCAGTTGCTCTGGCTCTTGATACTTTCCTTCCCAGCTGAATTAAAGGCCAATGAGTCCATAAGCTGATATTAATTTGGAGAGCTCATTCTGTTTTTATTTTACATAGCGTTGGTTTAAAAAGAAAAGAAAAAGTCATAATATTGTGTAGAAAACAACAGTGCACAAAAGAGGAACCCAAAGCTAGGTCTGACTGTTGAACTGAGAGCCTTTGGAACTCATGTAGAGCTCTGAGGGCCCTGGCTGATAGTCACCAATTGCCCTCAGTGATGGCACAGTGCGACACTTATAGTCAATGACCATCATGATTGCTGCATACCTTTACAATTTCTGTGAGTTATGACAACTGCTGTTTATTTTCTCTTTCCTTCTTTGTTTCCTTCCTTCCTTCCTTCCTTCCTTCCTTCCTTCCTTCCTTCCTTCCTT
>NW_026596244.1:9786210-9798933 GCF_907164565.1 Psammomys obesus | reverse complement strand
CTTCCTTCCTTCCTTCCTTCCTTCCTTCCTTCCTTCCTTCCTTCCTTTCTCTATCTCTTTCTTTCTTGAAACAAAGTACCTCTGTGTAGCCTTAGCTGTTCTTGACTCACTTTGTAGACCAGGCTGGCCTCCAACTCACAGAGATCCACCTACCTCTGCCTCCTGAGTACTGAGATTACAGGTGTGCACCAATGCGCCCAGCTGGCCACTCAGTAGAATTTGTTTACAGGACAAATAAAATGACCTTAGAATAGACTGTAGAATTCCTCTAGTAGATTTAAAATCATACTTAGTCTCCAGAGAGCATCATCAGAATATTGTGTACTCCATAGCATTTGTTCACAAAAGAAAAATAATTCAACAGTACAAACAAAGAAGATTATTTGTCATCAAAGTTCATACCTTCCTTAGTTTTTCTTATACGGATATTTAGCTTGAAGTAGATAGAGGGCTGAAATTTGGGGGAAAAGCCCAGCAACTTTCTTCAATCACCCCAAATCCCTGAATTGCTAGAACCCAGTCTAAGCTGCTTCTGGGAAGCAACAGTGAGAACTCTGCTGATAGTGGTTGTAAACTTGCCTTAGATACCTCAGGCTAAGAATTTCTTAACCTACTCCCTGTGAGGCCCTCCCAAGTGGGGTCCACTATGCCAGTGGTTTGTGCTTGCCTTCACTTAGCTAGTTGTGTGTGATTCTGGCAGGACAGACTTTATTCGTCATTTGCACAATTGTTCTGATGACAGCCACAGCACGTGGAGTGAACGTTTTGATGGGCTTTGTCTGCAAACACAGTGTTCTTATAACCACAACCAGTTCTGTGAAAAACAAAGCATTTGGTTTTTTTAGAGCTGTTTATGAATGTAGTGATTTTTAATACCCCTTTAAAGCATGTGCCTTTCTCCAGGAGAACTCAATGCTGTGTGCATGGAACTTTACAGCTTCCTTTTCATCTCTGTGGTTTTGCAATGCTTGTTTGTTCTCTGACTCTGCTTCTGGCTCCCAAAGCCTAAAGGAAATCACAAGGAGGAAAACAGCCTCCTCTTTGATGACTCTCCAGCAATATCCGGAACTGTCACTTCTTTCACCTAGATTTCTTTTAATTTAGTTCCTTCACAGCTATGAACAGACAATTAAGCATTCAGACTTGAAAATGGAACCAAAGCTTGCAATTAAACAAAAATTACAAGCAAATATTCCAGGAAATATTTTTTAAGATTTCATCACAGTTATAAATGAAAGATACAATCTGATTTAAAAAATATATTGTATAATTAAAACAGAGTGGGTAAGATTGAAATGCAAAACACTTTTCTTCATGAGTTTTAAGGGTATCCTGATGACACGCAGAGATTTAAATCTATATACTATAATTAAGAATAGTGTATCTCCACTAAATCTTTTCGAAGAAAAAGAGGGGAAAAGCCTTGACCTCATTGGCACAGGAGACAACTTCCTGAACAGAACACCAACAGCACAGGCTCTAAGATCAACAATTAATAAATGGGACCTCATGAAACTGAAAAGCTTCTGTAAGTCAAAGGACACTGTCCATATAATGAAATGGCAGTCTACAAACTAGGGAAAGATCTTCACCAATCCTATATCCGACAACAGGCTAATAACTAGAATATATAAAGAACTGAAGAAGTTAAACACCAACAAACCAAATAATCCAATTAAAACTGGAGTACAGAGCTAAACAGAGAATTCTCAATAGAGGAATATAGAATGACAGAGAAACACTTAAAGAAATGTTCAACATCCTTAGTCATTTGGGAAATATAAATCAAAATGACCCTGAGATTTGACCTCACACCCATAAGAATGTCTAAGATAAAAATCTGAAGGGATGATGCATGTTAGAGAGGATGTGGAAAAAGTGGAACCTTTGTCAGTTGCTGGTGGGAATGTAACCTTGTACAACCACTTTGGAAATCAATCTGGCACTTTCTCAGAAAATAAGGAATAGTGTTACTTCAAAATCCAGCTATACTATACCATATAACCAAGCATGCCCCAGTATTCAATAAGGACATTTGCTCAACTATGTTCATAGCAGCTTTATTTGTAATCGCCAGAATCTGGAAACAACCTAGGTTCCTCAATGGAGGAATAGATTCAGAAAGTGTGGTACATTTATACAATGGAATAAACAAGGAAATCATGAAATTTGCAGGCAAATGGTGGGAACTAGAAAAGATCATCTTGAGTGAGGTAATCTACAAGCAGAAAGACACATATGATATATACTCACTTATAAGTAGATATTATCCCTAAAGAAGCTAAACAACAAGGAGAACTCTAAGAAAGATACTCAATCCTCATTCAGGACAAACAGGAGAAGTAGGAGAACACAGGAAACAGGAAAGACCCTCCTGCAGAGGATCTCTGAAAGACTCTACCCAGCAGGGTATTGAAGGAGAAACTAAGACTCATAGCCAAACTTTGGGCAGAATGCCTGAGTCCTTGTGGAACAAAAGGGAGATAGAAAGACCTGGAGGAGACAGGAACTCCACAAAGAGAACAGAGCCAAAATACCTGAACCCAAGGGGTCCTGCAGAGACCACTACTCCAACTAAGGACCATGTTTGACTCCTGTTCAAAGGAAGCCCATAGGCTGCTCAGTTTCCAAGTGGGTTCCCCAGTAAGGGGGGCAGGTGCTGTCTCTGACATGAACTCAGTGGCTGGCTCTTTGATCACCTCCCCTAGGGAGCTACAGCCTTGCAAGGCCATAGAGGAAGATGATGCAGCCAGTCTTTTATTTTATTTTATTTTTCTTATTATTTACATTTTGTTAACTCTGTATCCCAGCTGTATCCCGCTCCCTCATTCCCTCCCCAATCCCACCCTCTCTACCTCATCTCCTCCCTGCCTCTTTCCAAGTCCACTGACAGGGGAGGACCTCCTTCCCTTTCATATGACTCTGTTTTGTCAGGTATCTTCAGGAATGGCTGCAAAGTCCTCCTCTGTGGCCTAACAGAACTGCTCCTCCCTTGGGAGGTGGGGAGGTCAAAGAGCCTGCTTTTAAGTTCCTGTTAGAAATAGTCCTTGTTCCTCTTACTATAGGAAACTAATTGGTTATTGAGCTATCATGGGTCACATCCGAGCAGAGGTTCTAGGTTATATCCACTCATGGTCTTTGGTTGAATGTCAGTCTCAGAAAAGACCCTGTGCCCAGATATGTTTGTTCTTTGTGGAGCTCCTATCCTTTCCACATCAAACTCCCCTTCTTTTATATGATTCCCTGTACTCTGCCAAAGGTTTGGTCATGAGTCTTTGTATCTGCTTTGAAAACACTGCTAATTAGAGTCTTTCAGATGCGCTCAGTAGACTCCTGTCATACGTTCAATGCACATCCCATCTGTCTTTCTAAACGAGGATTGATCATCTTACCCTATGTCCGCTCTCTTGATTATCTTTTTTAGGTGTATAGATTTCATTATGTTTATCATAACTTATAGGTCTATATAAGTGAGTATATACCATGTTTGTCTTTCTCCTTCTGGGATATTTTACTCAGAATGATCTTTTCTAGATCCCACCATTTGCCTGCAAATTTCATGATTTCCTCTTTTTTGATTGCTGAGTAGTATTCCATTGTGTAAAAATACCACAATTTCTGTATCCATTCCTTCATTGATGGACATCTGGGTTATTTCCAGGTTTCTGGCTATTACAAGTAAAGCTGCTATCACCCTGCACAAAACTAAAGTCTAAGTGGATCAAAGACCTCAACATAAATCCAGATACGCTAAATCGGTTAGAAGAAAATGTGGGGAACAGCCTAGAACTCATTGGCATAGTAAACAACTTCCTGAACAGAACTCCAACAGCACAGGCTCTAAGAGCAACAATCAATAAATGGGACCTCATGAAACTGAAAAGCTTCTGTAGAGCAAAGGACACAGTCATCAGAACAAAACGACTGCCTACGGATTGGAAAAGAATCTTCACCAACCCTTTATCTGACAGAGGGCTAATATCCAGTATATATAAAGAACTAAAGAAGCTGAAAAGCAACAAACCAAGTAATCCAATTAAAAAATGGGGAACAGAGCTAAACAGAGAATTCTCCTTAGAGGAATATTGAATGGCAGAGAAACACTTAAAGAAATGCTCAACCTAATTAGCCATTAGGGAAATGCAAATCAAAACGACCCTAAGATTTCACCTTACACCCATCAGAGTGGCCAAAATGAAAAACTCAATTGACAACACATGCTAGAGAGGTTGTGGAGAAAGGGGAACCCTCCTCCATTGCTGGTGGGAATGTAAACTGGTACAACCACTATGGAAATCAATCTGGCGTTATCTCAGACAATTAGGAATAGTGCTTCTTCAAGACTTAGCTATACCACTGCTAGGCATATACCCAAAATTTGCTCAAGTACATAACAAGGACATTTGCTCAACCATGTTTGTAGATGCAGCCAGTCTTGATGAGACCTGATAGGCTAGGGTCAGATAGAAAGGGAGGAGGTTCTCCCCTACCAGGGGCTAGCAAAATGGTATAGGGGGAAAAGAGGAAGGATGGATCAGACTGGGAGAAGACAGGGAAGGGACTGAAGTAGGGATACAAAGTGAATAAATTGTAATAAATAAATATATAAATTAAATTAAATTAAATTAAAAGAAAAAGAATAGTGAGTCTCAATTTGCCTCAGTATTGAAATCTTTATTCTTTTATAAAGACAAAGTATTCCTAACTTTCCCAGTTACAGAACTATAATTAAAAAGTAATCCAAGTAGCAATAGGACACTGTGTATTTTTCTAAGTGAAAGGGGCTATGCAGGAGACTATAATACAAGGAACAGGTCACACACTCTAAAGACTGTTTTGCTCTTTCTCTTAGAATGAATAATTGTAGGAAAAAAATAGAACTTCTAGAAAATCACTTGTCGTAACCCATTACTGTGACTCTCTCGATTAACTGTTTGAATTATGTCCACAGTTGCTTAGCTTTACTGTGGAGAAAGCATTCTGAGTTATGAAAATTCAAGAAACCAGGTCTACCCACTATGTGGCAAAATATAAAATAATTTTCTCCAGTAACCATTATATGACTATGCTTTTTTTTCTGATCTTAAGTTTTAGTTTTATATCTTGAATTTCAGAGCTTTTAAATGAAAAACAGTTTATCTTTTATATCTAAATCACTATTTAAAATATTTTAATATATCTGTTTAAGAAATATTTTAGCTGTGCTGTCAACTTTGGAAAAATGTATCCCAGTTTACCATGTTGAGTTGGTATTGTACAGAAATTAACAGCCATGATGGTCTAGAAATGCTGAATTTAATTTTTTCCCATTTGTACAGGGGTAACACACTGTATTAAATATGTAAGGTCTTAAAAAGAAATATTTTATAAATAATATTAAATATGCTTAATTAATATTTTTATTAATAAAATTTTGGGTTTATTAAAATACAGGTAAATATTAAAATTTATACTAAGAAATATATACATGTATAAAAAGAATTTATTTTCTATTATTACAATGTTTTCAGTCACAAGAACTATTCTAGGGCCCATATTGATGTTTCTCAAATTGTGTCACTCTATCATGTAAAATACATAAGCTTCCTAACAGCCTGTTACACAGTACTGCACATTATTATAATTTGTTTTCTTGACACACAGTCTAGACACTCTCAATCACCATTATACACCTAGGCAATGTTGCTGAGATAAACTCTGGACTCTTAATGACTCTCGTAACTGAGAAGTAAAGTAGTAAATATAACATTTCTAATTCTAGATAGCTTATGATGCCTAAACAAAACTCCTTCATATTTTTTTGTGTGTAATAAAAGTCAGAAACTTCTTATTAAAAGTGCCCTTAAGACAATATATAACGTCTTTTTAGAATGAATCAAAATTTAGGGATTTTTTTAATGCTAACATTATTCATTTCAATAACCAAAACAAAGATGTTGTTCTGAATGTAAAATAAATAGTAGTGAATTTTAAAAGACTCTGTGGACTATTATTCTGTTAAGCAAACATGGTATTAAATTGTTCCCTAACTACCTATCTTTACATCCATAGATATAGAATAGGGAGTCTCTCAACCCTCAGGATGAAAGCTACTTATTTAAGTAGAAGAACATTAGTACAGAGGCTCATGGCCAGTCAAGTTGCTGAGAATACAAGATGGTGGAACTGTGGCTGTACAGATATCTCAACTGTAAAGAGCACTTGATGCTCTTCCAGAGGATCCCAGTGTGATTGCCAGCACCAATGTCACTACCATGCGTAAACATGACTCCAGGGAATTTGATGCCTTCTTTTGGCTTCCAAAGGCAATTGCATACAAGTGGCAGACAGTAACAGACTCATATGCATACACTTGAATAAAAACGTATAACTTTTTATAAAGAGACTGTGAAAAGTTCCTCCATAAATGGATATCTACATCACACTTACTTCATACAAAGCTCAGGGGTTGTCGATGAAGGGAGCATAAAAGCTTGCTAGAGCCAGAGGCGGTGAATAACCATAGCAAAATTGGTTTTTCAGACATAGCAGGGAAACCACACATAAACTCACATTAGCTGTGATTGCAGACATAAGCTCTGAACAAGATCAATCCCACCCAAATTCTGGCATGAACAGGAGTGGGACAAATGAAGTCCCATCCCTTGTTTAGTAGTTATTGGCAAGTGATTGCTATTGAGGGAACTGGAGTCAGTTTTCTTCAGGTACACGGCTCCTGAGAGTCTGTCTACCTTCTGTCCCATTAACTTAACATATTCTCATTTCCCAAATCGCCAGCTTCACAATAGTCTGAAAAATAGTAGAGTCATGGTCATGCTGGCTATGAGAAACAGCAGTAAAACCATCCCAAAGCAAAAAGGATGAGCTTGGAGTGCCTCAGAGTTTCCATTCCCCCTCCTTTGTCACTGATTGATCTTTGCAGATTGTAAAAAGACCTACCTAAAGGATTTTGGTTAAACTGATTTGATTCTTGATAAAGAAAAAATGTACTTGTTCAAGGGGATTTGTCAAAAGTAATGAGTGATAACTTCATGACATCTGCCTAAGGCTGAGACAACACTAGGCAGAGAAAACAGGACCTGACCAAAAAAGAAAAAAAGGCATAGGAAATGAGTTCAAATGATCATGGAAAGCTGTGCTGCTATATATCTGGGAAGTTGCATGGTAGGGCTGTTTCATGCACAGACAAAAGATTAAGAGCCCTTTAACCTTTCACCTCTCAGTGACCTAAAGGCTCCTCATAAGTAAGAAGATAAAAATTATAAATTCCCTGAATAAATTCCTCCTCTCTCTCCAAACAAAAATACAGTTTTTAGACATAAAACACATTACCTCTAAGTACAAGACTCATCCCTCCAAAACCACACACACACACACACACACATACACACACACACACACACACACACACACACACACACACACAGGCTCACTCAAATTTTTACTCAAAAGAAACATATACATTGCTAGTTTTAATATATGGGAGGCAATATCTTTAACATTGGGAGTATTGGCAATATCTTTAACAGAGGGAGAAGAGACAGTCCCTGACATGAACTCAGTTGCCTGCTCCTTCATCACTTCTCCCTGGTGGGGTAACTCAGCCAGCCCACACAGGAAGAGGATCCAGGCAGTCCTGATGGGACCTGATAGGCGAGGGTCGGACAGTGGTGAAGGAGGACCTACCTTATCAGTGGCCTAGGGGAGGGAGTTTGGTGGGAGGGAAGAGGAAGGAAGAATAAGGCCAGGAGTAGATGAGGGAGGGGGATAAAACTGGGATACAAAGTGAATAAATTGTAAATTATAGTAATAATTGAAAAAGAAAAATTTTAAATAAATAAATAAATAAATAAATAAATAAACCACATGGACTCTTCAGTGGATTCTTTAGAAAAAGTAAGCATAATAATTCCACTGAAGGAATGATACAGAAAAACAAGCAAATGAGCAAAAGTAGCAAATAGCTGCCACAAAAAGAAAATAACAATAAGCTGAAGGGAAAGAAAAGGAATTTGGTTTCCTGAATTTCTGTATTACATTATCTTTTTTAAAAAATTCTTTATTAATTGCACTTTTTTCACTTTGTATCCCCACTGTGGTTCCAATCCCTCCCTTCTTCCACCCTCTGCATGCATGCCTCTCCCCAAGTTCACTTATAGGGGAGGTCTTCTTTTCCTTCCTTCTGATCCTAGTCAATTAGGTCTCATCAGGAGTGGCTGCATTGTCTTCTTCTGTGGCCTGGTAATGCTCCTTCCCCCTCAGGGGGAGGTAATTAAAGAGCAGGTCAATCAGTTCATGTCAGAGACAGTCCCTGTTCCTATTACAATGGAACCCATTGGATACTGAACTGCCATGGGCTACATCTGTGCAGGGATCTTAGGTTATTTCCATGCATAGTCCTTGGTTGGAGTATCAGTCTCAGGAAAGACCCCTGTGCTCAGATTTTTTGGTTCTGTTGCTCTCCTTGTGGAGTTCCTGTCCTCTCCAGATCTTACTGTTTCCCACTTCTTTCCTAAGATTCACTGCACTCTGCCCAAAGGTTGCCCATAATTCTCAGCATCTGCATTGATAATCTGCAGGGCAGAGCCTTTCAGAGGTCCTCTGTGTCAGGCTACTGACTTGTTTTCTCTTTTCTTCTTCTTCTGATGTCCATCCTCTTATCTTAAACATTTCTCTTTCTAAATTTAGCATGTTGAATTAAATCATGAACATGCTGAAATATAATATGTTTAGAAAAGAAAATAACATATTGAAATACACAATGAATAAAACAGAAGCAAGGAAAAATGGAAAACATACGTGGGTTTAAAGAAAATAATTCAAGATAAATTGCATATGAAGGAACAAAACTTTAGATGTAACAGATATAAATCTTAATTTAAAATACATTCAGAAATATAATGAAATATTATCCAAAGTTAAAGATATAAAGATGGTGTCTCAGCAAATCAAAGAATGTGAATTTCAAAACCAAACCCTCCACAAAGATGAAATTGAAGTTATTGATTAAAATGAAAAACAAATGGAAGGGTTATACAATTGATTGGATGTGGCAGAAAATTGAGGAAATTTATCTTTACTTTGAAAAAAGATACGAGAAATGTTATCAATCACTCTTGTAAGCAGAAAGGAAAAGTGAGAAAAATAGGCAGATCTGCAAGAAATAATGCTACACCATCAATATGCCAACAAACACAGAAGACAGAGACAAAGGAGCAGAGAAGTATTTGAGGGCACAATAGACAAAAATTTCCAAAGTATGTTGACAGGTTAATCTCATATTAATCTTCTGCTCGGTCCAATCTATTGAACCTAACAAATTCCAACTAGTAAAAATTCAAGGGTATGAATGATGTGTGTGTGCCTACTCACTCATTATTCACACCTATATGCACATACCACACACACAGGCACACCACAAACGATTGTTTAAATTAAAAGTATCTATGATTCAAATCATATTCAAAACATTGGAAATGACTATACTCATAGTAACAGAATAATTATAATACAAAATTGACAAAACAGAAAGTAAAAGATGTATCATAAATATAAAATGACCGCTCAGAACAATGAAACTGTTTTTAAACGCAACACAGCTAACACTAGGGCAGCAAAACACAGTGGATGGCCCTCTACCCATAACACATGTATGAGATAAATGAGAATAAGTGAGGAGAAAAAAGAGGATGAGAAAGAGGAAGAGTAGGGAATAGCAAGAACAAAGGGAAGATAAAGGAAGTGGAGGGAGGAGGAAAATGAGTAGGAGGAGAGCAAAGGAGAGAAACAGCAGGAGAGGAAAGAGAAATGGGGAGGAGGAGAAAAGAAGATGCAGTCTGCAGGGAGGTCTAGAGGAAGTCTAGAAGTTATCCATCTTCGGTGAATAAAGTATTCTCATTCTGAGAATAGTTCCTGGCTTGCTACTACGCTTTAGTGAAAACAGAATGTTGTTGTGGTTGTGCTTGTGGTTGTGCTTACCTTGTACCCTGAGTTGACTATGAAAGACTGGATGGCACCTGCTTGCATGGGACCTTCCCAGTGTGAAAAATTCTTATTCCAGACACAGCTGCATTTCCCACCCACAGCGATTCTGCTGAAACCAACACCTATTGCTTAAGAGGTGGCTTACTACACCTTCATTTTATTTCATGAACATTGTCTCAGACCAAGGAACTCGTAACAATGTGAGAATTTTTTAATTAGAAAGAAAATTAGCAGTTAATTCTATATTTAGTCATATGAATATACACTTATTACAAAACAGTAACATACCAATTGAAGTTAATACACGTGTAGGTTCACAATCCTGCTTTGAAATTTTAAGGAGCACCAGTGTTTTTATTGGGCAGCAAATATATTACTGACTCCTACCAGTATCTAGAAACAGATAAACTATATTTTCAGTCCTACAAAAACATACAGAAACTATAATATAGATCACAAGAAGTAATAAAAATTATATGCAAAGCTCTAGAAATAAAGAGATTTGTTATTTATACAACACACTGTATGCCGATACTTCAGCTTAATAACCAAACACGGCTTTAAACATATTAAAATATATTTCCTTGAAGAAACAGGTTTCTGTCAGTAAAATAACTTTATATCCTCAATTGAAACTTCAGTTCTGAATGAAATTTGATTACAATAATTACAAGCACTTATTTATAAAATGTTTTACTCATAACTTTTTAAAAACAGAACATTTATTGCTCCTGTAATGAGGTTTAGACTCCTGTGGAGTAAAGCTTCAGTCTTGAATGAGTTGGTGCAACTGAAGCAGTTAGGAAGAAGACGTGAGTAAAATGACTTTTCTTATGACATTCTGTTCTACAGCCAACATTAAGATCACATAAGAGAACACCATGGAGAGAAGAGGCAAGCCAGTGGTTACAACACAGACTTGGAGGTAGCAAAGAATCAAACCTTCTGGGCTTTGCCTCATCAGAGCTTCAACCTTTACTTCTTGGGAGTCACTGAATATTATACTTAAAGTTTTTCTCTCATATAATTGTGTCTCTCCCTAAGAAGATATGTTTATCTAACTCCAATCTCTCAGCTCTCTAGATTGTTAAAACTTAATTGATTATATCCAGCAAATGGGTGAATCTCACAGAAAACAGTAACAGTATTCCTCCGAGCAGGGTTTCTGGGTTATATCCATACACGGTCCTTAGTTGAAGAAACAATCTCATAAAATACCCCTGTGCCCAGATATATTTGGTCCTTGTGGAGCTCCTGTCCTCTCCAGATCATACTAACTCCCCCTTCTTTCATATGATTCCCTGTACTCTACCAAAGGTTTGGTTATGAGTCTTAGTGTCTGCTTTAATACACTGCTAGGTAGAATCTTTCAGAGGCTGTCTGTGGTAGGCTCATGTCCTGTTACTTATTTTCACCTACATCCAATGTCCATCCCATTTGTCTTTCTAAGTGAAATTGATCATCTCACCCTGTGTTCTCTTTCTTGTTTATCTTCTTTAGGTGTATAGATTTCAGTATGTTTATCATATCTTATAGGTCTATATAAGTAAGTATATATCATGTGTGTCTTTCTCCTTCTGGGATAGCTCACTCAGAATGATCTTTTCTAGATCCCAGCATTTGCCTGCAAATTTAGCCCATGGTAGCTCAGTATCCAAGTAGGGAACAGGGACAATTTCTGACATGAACTCATTGGCTGGCTCTTTGCCCCACCCCCACCCCCCCGAGGGAGGAGCAGCCCTGCTAGGCCACGGAGGAGAACTTTGCAGGCAGTCCTGAAGCTACCTGATAAACCAGGGTCAGATGAAAGGGGAGGAGGTCCTCCCCAATCAATGGACTTGGAAAGGGACAGGGAGGAGATGACAGAGGGAGGGTGGGAATGGGAGGGAATGGGGGAGTGGGATACAGAGTTAATAAACTATAACTAATATTAAAAAATAAAAATAAAAATAAAAAAAACAACAGTATCCTCCTTCCCCTTCACGTCATCTTTGACTTTTCTTAGAAGTGACACAGTGTCTGGCTCTTTTCTTGAGGTGAGACTGGAGCACAGTGTATTTAAGAATGAGCAAACACAGAGCAGTGGTGTTCCCCAGTTTATGAAGATAGAAAAGTAAAATTTGCATGAACACTGAGCTGACAGGATTGTAGTAGCTGAACTAGTGAATATTCAAATCATGTTGGCCTTCCAGAGTTCCAGTCAAGTGATGCTAAGCAAAGGAGGAATGCCTCTGCCTTCAGCATTTCAGAATTTACCTGAAGTTGCCTCTTCATCACCCAGTGTTTCACAAACACTAACAATAGGGAGGAAAAGGACCATTCCATAAAAAAGATTCTCGAAAACTGAACTGCCTCCACATAATTCATTAATCAGCAGTCATTTTCTGAACAAGTAATTCACAAGCATTAGGGCAATCCACTGGCCACCCTTGTTCCTCTTTGTTCATTCTTAGAAGCTGAGGGATTAGAGACCCTAAACTACAATAAGTCTAAATGATATTTTGAATTCCCCATGCCAATCCAGGCTTAAGATTTTGATTATACCTGTCAAATTTCCTGGGTTTTGTCATGAATCAGATTTTCCACATCTGCCAAATTTAGCATCAGAATTTAGAAATCCCTAAATTATTTTCCCAGACATCCTCACCATTTTCTAAGTCTTCTCATAAGACCTGGAGGGAAAGAAAGAAAAAAAGAAAGAAAGAAAGAAAGAAAGAAAGAAAGAAAGAAAGAAAGAAA
>NW_026596244.1:9770090-9786200 GCF_907164565.1 Psammomys obesus | reverse complement strand
AAAGAAAGAAAGAAAGAAAGAAAGAAAGAAAGAAAGAAAGAAAGAAAGAAAGACTGATTTTTAGAGCTGGAAAACTGACAATACTTAGCTAACAGCAAATGATCATGAGCACAGAGCTTGTGTGAAGCAACCTTTGGTTCCTGAAGAAGTAACTAATCCACAAACAGACTTAAATTCTTTCTAGGGATAACTAGACATACTCATTAAGATATGTCTGCAATAAAATTCTGCAGTCCAGTGAAAAAATAAGCTGCATCGACAGGTACCTGTGGATAAATCTCAACAAAATGTTTATAAAAAGTAAGAGAGAAGACATAGTATGACATTACTTTTATGACATTAAAAACTGTAACACTGAAAGCACATTTTGAACTAGATCATGCAAGTACAATACAGGACCCTTAGCTGTAATGAGCAGAATGCTGGTTAGAGCTAGGAAATTTGTTACTGGGGAAGGAAGTCAGATTCTATATGCATTTGTTACTTTTATTTCTGAGGTAAGACTGAATACCTTTTGGGTTATATTATTCTACATTTTAGTAGAGTGAAAAATCGACAAAATTAGAAATACAACCACATTTGAAGAAAATTAAGTATCCAGAATTGCAAGTGTATAATGTGACTTATAGGACAACTAGTAAATGTTGGATAATGGCAAAGATGGAGAAATGAAAGATTCTTCAAGTGACATTAACTATTAAAATAATAAGGCCTTTCTTAGGCAAGATTACCATTGCTAGGATGAAACACTATGACCAAAAATGACATGAGAATGACTTGGTTTATTTGGATTACACTGCCATATCACTGTTCATCACTGAAGGAAGTCAAGATAAGAAATCAAACAAGGCAGATTCCCAAAGGCAGGAGCTGATTCAGAGGCTGTGGAGGAGTGCTGCTTGCTGGCTTACTCTCCACAGCTTGCTCATCCTGCTTTCTTGTAGAACCAAGTACCACTAGCCCTTGGTGGCCACAACCACATGGACTGAACCTTTCCTCATCAATCACTAAGAAGAATACCCTTCAGGCTTGCCTACAGCCCAAATTTACAGAGGCATTTTCTCAGTTGAAGTTCCCTCCTTTCAGACGTAAACTCTAGTTTATGTCAAGCTGATGTAAAACTAGCCAGCATAGGCCTCAGCAATTTCATATTTCTATCTTGATAACATTCCTCATATGAAATATTGCCTTTCTTATTATCCTGCCTTGCTTAACCACTGATTAATCACATCTATTATTATCAAAAATTTAAAATAATATCTATATGCTATGAGTTCTGTTTGTGGATAATAGAAAATAAATACATTCACTAGCTTTTCTTTTCTTTCTCCCCTTGGTTTTTGATACAGGAATCAAACTCAAGACCTCCTTTCTCAACCTCCTAAATCCTAACAGACATTCACCACTGTGTTAACATTTAGTAGTGTTCTTAGCATTTAATCTGTGTAACAGGCCATCCTAAAATCTAGAGCAAAACAATAGACTTATGTAAACTAATGTACTTTTCACTAAGACATCTATCCAGATTATTCATTCCTCTGCTCTATCAGGTAGGCTTCTTTTCCCACTGCATGGAGCAGCTCAGCAGGATTCTAAATCTCTGAAAGGCTCCTGTGGTATGAACCACTGAGCTGCAACCCTGCCTTTGCTCAGATGATCTAATCTCCTACAACTACAACTAAGCACACCAGCCAATTCTAATGTGAGGAAGGGAACTCACGTCATCCTCAAACATACAAAAGTCCTGACAGACTCAGGGACATTTCTTTCCCCACCCTGAGGAGTCCATCTCCTTTTGTGTGCCCTGTTTCTACATGAGCATGTACATATGTGTATACTTGTGTGTGTGTGTGTGTGTGTGTGTGTATGCTCCTCTTTGTGTGTGTGTATGCTTGTGTGTGTGTGTTTGAATGAGTGCATGCTTTTATATTCAGCAAAACTTTGTTGAAGGCCAAGACCTTGCTGTTTTGTTCTTTAAATCAGAAGAAAAAGAATCCGTTCTTGAAACCCCAGGAAATATTATCTTGACAGCATTAATACTCTATTTATGTTTCACCATTTATGTCACTAATACCCTTTTATGGTACAAGATTTACTCCAATCGTACACATTGCCCTTAGATAGTCATTCTCCTTAGCATTCTTCAAATATGTGACAGTATATTGACCTTTTGATTTTTACAATGCAGACCTTTTGGACTAAAATTTATTAGTGGAATCTTGCAGAAGAAGGGAAGGAAGGATTGTAGTAGCCAGAAGGCCAAGGACACCACAAGCAAACTCACAGAATCAACTCTCAAGGGCTCACAGGTGCTCACAGAAACTGAACCAACAACTAGGAAGCCTGGGTAAGACTGAGCTATGTCTTCTGCATATAAGTTATAATGGTGAAGCTTGGTCCTCTTGTGAGACTCCTCACAGTGGGAGCGGGGTTGTCTCTGACTCTTTTGCCTGATCTTGAGACCCTTTACCTCATTCTGCGTTGTCTTGTCCAGCCTTAATATGAAAGGATGTGTCTAGTCTTACTACAACTTGATATACCATGTTTGGTTGATATTCATGAAGTGCTGGCCCATTTTTGAAGAGAAATGGAGAAAGAATGGATACAGGGGGTTGAGGGGAGTGGGACATGGAGGAAAGGAGGGAAGGAAATCTCCAATTGTGATGTAAATTATATATATATATTTGTAATTTTATGTATTGACCATCACAGTAGTCCAATATTTTCCCATCTTTAGGATCAACAACACATTTTTGTAACCATACCACAGCAATGTTTTACTGTTAGTTCCATTGTATATTATGATGAGTTATGTAATAGAGGTTACATTATGGGTATTAGGCAATCCCTTGATCAAAGTGGTATCTGCCAACTTGTTTCATGTATAAAGGAAAACTACAATCCCCCATACCCCAAAAAGCAGTCCAAATAAATAAGATCAGACTGGACTGTCGGAGAACTTCTCAAGTTTATAATAAAAGCCAGCATTCCTCTGGAACTTGTGAAACTGGTTTCCATCTACCAAAAGGAGTAATTTCCCTTACCTCTGGCAGAAGAGGTATATGTGGCTCATGGTGGCCTCTAGACTCCCTCAGTATCACAAGTATGCTTACACATTTCAAAGTCCATTCTACCATCTTAGGCTTTCTCACCTCTTCCCCTACCTTAAGCTCTCTCCAGCTCATGGGCTTCCCTCCCCACAGCTACTCCTTTTCCTTATAACCCTGCTATTCTTACTATGTTCTTATGCACCCCCTTCTCTGTTCTGGTTTCTTTCACTATGTTTCCTCTATTCTTTAGCCCTTGCTCTTCTTCCCTGTCACACAGATATTCCCGGCCATGTTCAGTCTGCTGGCTATGTTCAGTCTGCTGGTTTCTCTGCTCTGGACTCTTCCAGCTAACTCTGGCTGTTCTCTCTTTCATACCTACAATAAAAACTTTCCCCTTAACCATCCCATGGAGCAGTCAGGCCATCATTTTATACAACTGGTACCAAGCATTTTGTGGGGATAGTGCCATGGAAATAACCTGCATTTCATCATGTCTGTGCTTATAGTTTGGTTGTGAAATAGTCTTGCTGCCTTGAACTTCTGATCATCCTGCTTCAGCTTCCGTAGTGCTGGTATTACAAGTATGCACCCTTTTTCCCAGCACCTAAAGGTGGTTCTTCCCTAGTAGTTATTTATCTAAGTAAAAATTGTATTCTGTTTTTAGTAGTTTATTATTAATAAAGATGCTATTAATGAAAATAACTAAATTTTGTTTGATATCAATAATTAACTTTAAGTTAAAAAAGTTCTGATTTTACATGTTGTTTCCACCGTACCTTAGGGTAGTTATTGGCAGCATTACTAAGATTCGCTTTAGTTGAGATCATTTGTAGGGAAGTAGTGAGGATGCCATTCTCCCTCCACCTCTCTTTTCTTCTTCACTAGAGACTTTCTTTTTCTCAACCACTTTTCTGTATATCTACTTCTTTGTGTTACTTCATTATTTCTCTCAGAATGAGGACATTTACCATAACATAGAGGGGTTTGATATGATACTGTCTAATAAAGTATAAACAAAATGTGGTCATGGAAAAATAGTGTTTTATTTTGGTTTCATTTCCAAAGAAAAAAAAATCATCACAATTGGAATGAGAAGGAGAGCTACTTGACAATGCCAGCGGCTCCTTGATTTGTCTCTCTTTTCTGGCTTCAGCCCCTACAAAGAGACGGGAAACAAATCACATAAACTGGGGTTGGTAGGAAAGAAATGAAACAAACACGTTCTGAACAGAAAGAAACTGTTCCCTGAAGGGTTTTGAAAGGCGAAGAATTTTAACTGGATCTTGAAATGAATGCTTCTGACATTGAACAAAAGGAGAATCAGCCCTCTGGCCACACAGCAATGCTCTGGGGCTACTGGGATGTGTCACTCTGGAATTTCACAAGCTAGAGCAAAGCAAGGAGGTCATAAAGATGAATGGCTGCATGATTACTGGGATCAAAGGAGGGGGCTTGTTAAAGAACTGTTTCCATTCCAAATCTGAAAGTCCTCTAAATTCAGTTTATTTTAATCTGGAGAAGATTTAAGGATGTGTGTTACATGATAGCACATCTACATTTAAGGCTCATCTCTTGGAAGAACAAGAACCTCTTTAGAAAGCGGTAATTCTATGCTGTCATTTTACTGTGGGCACATAATAGGAAAAATTTATGTCGTAATCTCCCTGATAAAGTTCAATAGCCCAATAAACTGAGTCAACACTAAACCTTGGCCCAGTCCTTAACCTTTACATACCTCTAGCCCTTCATCTGCACAGTCTAAACAACAGACGAATTGCACATTAACTATTCTATGTCTACACTGTGCTGCAAGCTCATGAGATAAAGCTCATTCTAGTTCTAGGGACCATGATCTGTAGGAAGCCACAGTCAGGTTGCCTGCTGTTCCTATGCCCTCGGAGCCCATGAGGATGAAGCTGACCAGCTCCATCCTGCTGTGAAGGAGAGCAGCACACACTAGGAACAAAGAACAGAAGCTTTGTTAAGACCCTCCTGAACCACTGCACATGCAAAATCATTCCCCAGAACGCTTTATTCCATTTCCTACGTACTTACCACACACCAGTTTAAGAATAATTCACAAGTCACTTCCCTTTTCCTGTATTCCATTACCACATTCACAGAGAGCACTAACAAACCGGGAGCAAACTCATGCGGATTGCTGAAAGGACAGAGGTTTGTGACTTTGATCCAAAAACCTGTAAATAACTAGTACTTGTCAAAGCTCACTTTCCAAATTATCAGAGTTACCTCATGTATTCATTGCTTAAAAACCACATGAAGCAGATAGGATTATTGCTCCATTTTTCTAGCAAACAATAACAAAGCAGAAGGGTTTCTCTAAGTTATGATGGGATCCACAATGAGGGGCTGGTATAGCATCTGTGATCCGTAACCCAGGCAGAGTACTCTGAAGGGTTTAATTTATAAGCAAAATACTTTCTCTACCTTGTGGGAATTTTCACTAAGGAGCAAAAACTATATGTGTTCATTTCAGTGTTTCTTTATAACTTTTTACACTTGTTTAAACATGTATTCATGGTGCAGAACTGTGATGTTTTTCTAACTAAAGAACATGTTTCTTGGTAAAGCAGATCTTAAAGGCTGAGAGGGATAAAGTACTGAATTGGGAGGGTAGACACACAAAAGGACAGGGTTTGTGGTAACAACATTCACAATGAATAGGGCTGGTAAACTAAGAAGCTAAAACCTTCTATACACTTCTAGTATCGTTTTTAAAACACTTTCTCTAATTGATGCCATGAAAAAATAGCATGGCACCGGATCTGAAGAGGGCCACAAACTTTGTTAAAAGTTTCTGAGAGAAGGGGCTCGTCCTATGCCACGTAGTAGATAAGTGGTGCATAATCCTTGCTTGCAGAGCAAAGTGTCCCTGATTAATGGATGGCAGGGGAGGCAGGAAAGGTTCTACAGTCTGGTTAATGTGTGGCCATCAAGTGTTTCTACCACTTGTAGACACTGGGTTGCTTAGGATGCTTGGTAAAAATCTCTTCGGGGAAAATGAGACCTATACAGTCAAAGAGCAATAGGCTCCTACCTCCCATTTCTTTTATGTTTACTGTGAGGGTGGAGAAAGGAAGAGGTAGCTGCAGGTAAGTATAGCTAGGGTAGACCAGAACCAAACCAAACATTTTGTATATGGTTGTGGAAAGTGCTTGAAGAAGAAAGACGCGGTGTTAGGAAAGATGATAAATACATCTTTTTTGGCACTGCAACTTTGGAAATGTAAAGAGCAACTTGCAGCTGTGGAAATATAAAGAACAACTTAATGCGTCATAGAATCGGTTGAAAATGGTATACCATGATTCAGTGTTATGATCCTAGCACAATGTACACTACAGTTAATGCTATTTAATTCAGAATTCTGAGAGAAAATAAAACAGGCTTTATCCTTTCAGAGACAAACAGTTTAATATTTTGCCATACTGAGACTCATAAAACTGATTCAGATCTTTTCACAGATGGACGTCCAAATTAGTCCACCTCAGAGCAGTTGAAATGACAGCTATGATGAAGGGAGTGCAGTAAACTCGTGTACACAAAAGTATCTGTGTCCATATGCAACAGTCGTAAGATTCCCTGTGTTGACATTTCAGTGGAGGAAGCAATGGTCAAAATGTATGCAAGGATCAAGACAGGTGTCTTCTTCAGCCACAACAGTCAGAGCTTTTCTAGGACTAAAATCTGAGAAGATTCTTTGATTGCTCTCTAAATACCAAATTACTTTTCAAACATGGTGTTCACTTTCCTTATTTCTTGTTTGTTTTTCCTCTAAACTGTAAGGATAGAATTGCTTCTAGCTTCGTGACTGGACTAAAGGAGCTCAGCTTCAGATTTAAGCTTTCTCACATTTTGAATGTGAGAAATTTCATTTCTGTGCCTGAAGTTATATTTCTATTATGTATTCGATTTTACAGCTCTGGCTACAGTTGTATTACTGTCAGGTATCCCTTCGCTTTATTATCATTGTATTTGCTTTATAAGGCATTTAAGTTTCCAGGATTCTTTTTTTTTCCTTTTCATTTTTTATTTTAATTTTAATTAATTACACTTTACTCACTTCGTATCCCCCCGTGGCTCCTCCCTCCTCCCCTCCCAATCCCACCTTCCCTCCCCATTCTCCACATATGCCCCTCCGCAAGTCCACTGATAGGGGAGGTCTTCTTCTCCTTCCTTCTGATCCTAGTCTATCAGGTCTCATCAGGAGTGGCTGCATTGTCTTGCTCTGTGGCCTGGTAAGGTTGCTCCCCCCTCAGGGGGAGGTGATCATAGAGCAGGCCAATCAGTTCATGTCAGAGCCAGTCCCTGTTCCCATTACTATGGAACTCACTTGGACACTGAACTAAAATGGGCAACATCTGTGCAGGGGTTCTAGGTTATCTCCATGCATGCTACTTGGTTGGAGTATCAGTCTCAGGGAAGACCCCTGTGCCCAGAATTTGTGGTTCTGTTGCTCTCCTTGTGGACCCTGCTGCTGGATGTCCAGTTACACATTACACATTACACAGTTACACATTACAACAGCCACAGTGTGTCCAGAAGACAGCGTTACAGGGCCTTTTCCACAACCTCGGTTGCTTACATTCTTTCGACCCTCTCTTCCACAATGTTCCCTGTCCTTGGAGCGAATGACTGTGACTTTCCCTTCCCTATATAGACTTCTTGGTCTGTTGTCTGGTTAATTGGGATGGCTTTATATGGTGTTCCTTACTTCATCCTGCTTCTTTGAGATCCCTCTTTCCCTCCCTTGTTAGAGACAAGCTATTGTACTTTCCTTGTATATTTTGTCCACATAAACACTACTGATGACCATGGGCTTTCTGTACCTGGGAACTTGTATTGTTTCCTGGGTTTGGCATATCTTTCCATTATTACCTTTCAAAAAAAGAACAGCATTCTTCCCTTTTTTTTATCATTTCTTCATTCTCACATTCCTCTGAATTTATATTTGCACTTTTAACGCAGCCACAAATCCCTGTGGTTTTTCTTCTTTGTATCCATTCCTTTCTCTTCTTCCTTCCTTCTTCTGTGTATTTTCAAAAAGCTCAAAGATCACTAAGGTTTTCTTTGATATATTTTTCCATTAATATCTTCAATCATGTTTTAAATCTTTGTTAGTGTATTTTCAAAAAAAATTGCTTCCATCCCTCTCTTTAACTTTTTATTTTTTATTTTTGGTATGTAAATATTGAACCACTTCTCTGTATTTTCTTGAAACATAATGAGTTTCTTCTAAACAGATGTTTTAAATTCTCCATGCAAGAATTCACACATATTGGTTCTTTTTTGGTGCCTTATTTTGACTGTTGGTGAGGTCCTAGTGTTTGAACACTCTTGATGGTTTGTACTGGAATACCTGTGCAATAAAAAAAATAGGTATTTATTATAGTCCTTGATATCTAATTGTGAGCCGGTCTTTCCAAAATGTCTTACAATAGGCTGCGTATTTTTCTGTGAACGTACATGTTGCATTTACTCCTTCAACACTGGATGGTGGACTAAATCCAGTGCTACAGTGAGTGTGCTTTTCTGTGCTGTCCTTATTTCAGCACCAGAGGGCAAGTCCTGCCAAGGTTCATTTCAAATCTACTGTCTGTATTTTTATCAGTAGAACTGAAGGACCATCTCAAAAGGCTACCTCTGTCTGATATCCTCCCTAGACATGGAGTAAGTCCAGATGGCTTTTTCAAAAACTGCTGGCCAGTGAGCAGCTCCTGTGGGATTTTTCACAGTTCTTGGAGAATCAACAATGGAAGAGCTAACAGTAGGCTTCTATCACCAATGCTGCAAAACTGTGTCACAGCGTGAGCCTACAGGCTACCATAAACATGGTAGCACTGGGACTGGACCAGGGCCCCCACATTAGAGGATCCCTACAGCTTAGATGGACTTGGGTCCCAAGTTGCTGCAATTAGCCACAGATGATGTTAAGCTAGAAAATCCTAGACAGTGGTTACATATTTGTCTCCATGTGATGCCAAGACTGTTATGAAGGCTCCAGCTGTGGCCACCAACCACGTTGCTAGAAGCCATTAGAAACTGCCAGTGTTAGTTTGCCACTTTGGCACTGAGTGCAAAGACAAAGCCTTGTACTACTACATGATCCTTAGCTCCCCACTCCCACCACTGAACCAAGCCTTGTTCCATTCTATGGAACCCAAGGATGGGGTTGTATTGCTGAAGGCAATTCCACAGTTTTCAAAGCTGATGCTCAGTTGTAGCATATCCAAAGTCCGGTATTGACAAAGTTCACTTTGGTCAAAGTTAGGCCCTTGACCAAAAATAACGGTGATGCAGGCTGAAATAGCCAGGCTTGGGGCTCTGTTTGTTGCTAGGTCAGCTCTACAGGCTTGTCAGCAAACACCGGCCTTCATGTAGCTGATCAACCAGAAGTCTGGGGACAGGTGGCAGATACAGTGTCTTGACTATCAAGGATGCAACTAACTAGCTTGATTATCACTGACTCTTACAATGAATGATAAGTGGGAATCTGGGTGTTGGAGAGCAGTGTTGCCTCAGGGTCACATTGATTCAAGTCTATCACTCCACAACGTAGGACTTTTGTTCATAATTTCAATGCCTGGGCAGGTCTAGTGTTTCCTTCAGTTGTATATGGCTTGGATATAGGGGCCTTTGGATTCTGCCTGTTGCCAGCTACCGTTACCACAGTAGGCCGAGCACTGGGTCATGTCTACTGACAGCTTTGGTGCCCTAGTTTCTAGTACCTGCAGTTTTGTTCTCTTCCTGTTGATTGAGGTGGTGTGGGCAGTTGGTCAGCCATCTCACTGCTACGGTTTCTGTGTCTCAGGCCAAAGATATCAGCCTGCCAACAGGAATCACCGAGCACTGCACAGACAGGTTTTATCATGCTGGTTCTGGTTCTGGCATGCACATCTAAGACTCAGGTTAGATTTCTTCGCCCTCCTCCAATCTTCCTCCTCCACTCATTCTCAGTGTTATGTTGTTCAGATGGAGGGAGGGTAACCTTGGCCACTCATTCTTCCTTGCTGTCTTCAGTACATATTTTCTTTTTATTGTTTTTAAATTGGGACCTGTGCTTTCTAACCACGCTTAGCTATAGCGACGACAGGTTGTTATCTGAATAGCTCTTCACACTGGAGTGTCTGTGGGGGAAATGTACTCAGCTGCCACCATCTTGTTCCACCCTGACATTTCTTTTCTTTCTGTTCTCATTTATTAGCTCATGCCGGCCTTGAACTCTTCATCATCCTGGATCTTACCTTGAGAGTGAGGTTCTTGTTTTGTGCCATCACAAGCAGCTGGAGCTTCTTTTTCTAAAGCAATATGAATTTCTAAAAACATAAAAAATTCTTATGAGGTACACTATAGGAGTGAATCAGAAATCTATCTTTCTATTACTTCTGTTGCTATGGAAACTTTCAGTTATCAAATACCTAGAAACATTTCTCCTTGATGACCAACCTGTTTATATAATTTATCTGAGATTTTAAAGGGCTTTGAAGCTGCTTCATGTGCTTTGCCTTTCGTAAATAAATTCCTAAGTATTTGTTATCATAAAGAGGGAAGACAGAAATGTTTCTCTTTAGTAACTCAAGATATGCTTCCGTTTTGGTGTATGGAACAGTTCAGTGGTGAAGTGTTTGTTTGCATGTATGAGGCCCTACATACATGAGGCTCAAGTCCCAGAACCAACAAAAAAAATAAAAACATAAATATCTTATATAGTTATACATTTAAGATATGAAGGTAAATATAAGAATAAAATATTAAGGTTTGCTTAATATATAGTTGATTTTCAATTTTTAAATTTTGCTTAAAATATTTGGTAATATTATTCTTATTAGTCAGTTTTCATGCTTAAAAAAGGTAGGTGAATAAGAAGGAGAAAAGAGGGAACAAATCAGGAGTCTGACACAGAGGACCTCTGAAAAGCTCTGCCCTGCAGACTATCAATATAGATGCTGAGACTTATGGGCAACCTTTGGGCAGAGTGCAGGGAATCTTAGGAAAGAAGTGGGAAACAGTAAGATCTGGAGAGGACAGGAACTCCACAAGGAGAACAACAGAACCAAAAAATCTGAGCACAGGGGTCTTTCCTGAGACTGCTATTCCAACCAAGGACTATGCATGGAGATAATCTAAGACCCTTGCACAGATGTAGCCCATGGCAGTTCAGTATCCAAGTGGGTTCCATAGTAATAAGAACAGGGACTGTCTCTGACATGAACTGATTGGCCTGCTCTTTAATTACCTCCCCCTGAGGGGGAAGGAGCATTACCAGGCCACAGAAGAAGACAACACAGCCACTCCTGATGAGACCTAATTGACTAGGATCAGAAGAAAGGAAAAGAAGTCCTCCCCTATGAGTGGACTTGGGGAGGGCATGCATGCAGAGGAGGAAGGGAGGGATTGGGACAGGAGGAGGGAGGGAACCATGGGGGGGGGATACAAAGTGAATAAAGTGTAATTAATAAAGGAAAAAAAAGTAGGTGAAGACTACTTTAATTTTTACTGGATTTGTTGTAAAATTTTGCCTGTATGGATGTTCCTGGCATCCCTTAAAAGTTATTACAATATACATATAACTTTCATAAATACAAATTTGTATTAAAATGTCAGTAGGATAATTGAGACCTACTTTCTTCTAATCATCTGTGATGCCTACCCCAAGTTAATATAAAATCTACCGACAAATGGAATTTAATAACATAATCATTATTCTGCTTTAACAGACTCTGTGATAACTGTAGTGTTTGGAAAAATGAGTTCTGGATGTTTTCTAATAATGAGAGCCATTATAAGAAACTACAAAAGCAAACACAGATGAAATCATCAACAGAGTTGGCAGAGACACTCAGCAATAAATTAACCAACATCAATATGGAACCTGATGCTGTTAAAAACATGAGACGTTTGTTTCCTGTTTTCTTCTTCTGATGACTATCCTCTTTGCCTTTTGGGATGGGGACTGAGCATTTTAGTCAAGGTCCTCTCTCTTGATTAGTTTCTTTAGATGTAAAGATTTTAGTTGGTTTATCCTATGTTATATGTCTATATGAGTGAGTATATACTCTGTGTTTCTTTCTGCTTCTGGGACAGCTCACTCAGGATGATCCTTTCCAGGTCCCACCATTTACCTGCAAATTTTATGATTTCCTTATTTTTCATTGCAGAGTAATACTCCGTTGTGTACATGTACAACAATTTCTGCATCCATTCTTCAGTTGAGGGGCATCTGGGCTGTTTCCACCTTCTGGCTATTGCAAATAAAGCTGCTACAAACATGGTTGAGCAAATGTCCTTATAGTGTACTTGAGCCTCTTTTGGATATATGTCTAGGAGTGGTATGGCTGCCTATGAAAGGCCGTGCAGACTATCAAAGCAGATGATGAGACTTATGGACAACTGTTGGGCAGACGGCATGGAATCTTATGTAAGAAGTGAGAAATAGTAAGATTTGGAGAGAACAGGAACCCAACAAGGAGAGCAACAGAACCAGAAAATTTGAACACAGGGGTTTTCCTAGAGACTCATACTCCAACCAAGTGCCAGGTATGGAGATAAGCTAGAACCCCTGCACAGATGTAGCCCATGGCAGTTTAGTCTCCAAGTGGGTTTCATAGTGATGGGAAGAGGGACTGCCTCTGACATAAACTGATTGGCCTGCTCTTTGATCATCTCCCCCTGAGTGGGGAGCAGCCTTACTAGGCCACAGAAGATGACAATGCAGCCACTCCTGATGTGATCTGATAGACTAAGATCAGAAGGAAGGAGAGGAGAACCTCCCTTATCAGTGGACTTTGGGAGGGGCATGCGTGAAGAAGGGGGAAGGAGGGTGGGACCAGGATGGGAAGAGGGAGGAGCTTATGGGGGGGATACAAAGTGAATAAAGTGTAATTAATAAAATTAAATTAAATTTTAAAAACATGAGACGAAATCTGACAGTAAAATAAGAAGGTGAGCTCTAAACCCAATAACTTAGAAGCAAAGCTGTGGCGCTGAAATGTCAGTTTCAACCTCATTCCTTTTCAACTGAAAAAAAAAAATTTATTTTTTATTTTTTATTTATTTTTTGTTTCTCTCTCTCTCTCTCTCTCTCTCTCTCTCTCTCTCTCTGTGTGTGTGTGTGTGTGTGTGTGTGTGTGTGTACATTTGCCCAGGGGCTCGTATGCAGGTCAGGAACAAGTTATGAGAGGCAATTTTCTCCTTCCTCTGTATGAGTCCTGGGAATAACTCAGATCACTGTCCTTAGCTATCTGCCTCTTTGCCTGTTGAGCCTTCTCTTCGTTGGTCCCAAAACTATCAGTTCTTAAAGAGTAAGCACTAAAAACTTTTAGAAATAGTCCTCAATGTAATAATGAAAACCAGGAAAAGAAAAATGTCATTTTCCTTCATATGACAGTGACACCAATTAAAAGAAAATTGGATTAAAAATTAAGGAAGGATGAGGCAATGACTAACTGTAGGCCTTAATATATTTTTTGTTAGTTTCAATAGTGTCTACCCCATAGAAGTTTAATTTCCTAACTTGTAGAATCTTTATTAATTCAATTAATCAGGATGCTAAGAAATGATAACTTGACATTTTGCTGCTAAGATATGTATACAAGATGACAGTAAAATAATTTACTTTTGTTACAAATTAGAAATTGCAGAAGGTAATGTTAAAATTTAATGAAATGCCTGTTTCACAGGAATATAAAACAACCTCATAATTATCTTCTATGAAAATGTCTGTGAACCGAGGTATTATTAACCTTATATTGAAATGTTGAGAACATGATTCAGAGTGAGACATTGAGAGGGAGGGAGGGAAGAAGGAAAGGATGGAGAGAGAGAGCAATTACAACTATGCAATGTTTTTATTTGGTTTGGACCCTTCATCCACAAAACAGTAGGAAGAAATTAGACTAAAAATCTGTGCAGTATGTTGATACCTGAGACTAAGTAAGGTCCAAGGAAACAACACTCATCAAGCATTTGGTTTCCTCCACTTCTACACTTGTTATCAAATTCAGGCCCTAAACAGGGAGCTAACATGATGGTGGCTAATTGCTCTGTGTCATTAGCTACACTGACTAAGATGGCTGCCAGTTTTTTAAGTGTTCTAGACTTTTTAAAATTCAGATTTTTTACATTGCTCCTTCTCTGATATTTCCCTGGGGAAATTAAAAAGAACCAAAGGATGCTAGTAGCACTTTCACAAATGCACCTACTAATTCATGCTACTCTCCAATTGCAAATTTCATAAAAGCAAATTCCAGAAGAGAACTTTCAACCACCCTCATCATACAATAATCTGGTTACAATGGTCCATGATTACTTTTGGTATTTTAAATAATTTTGTAGAAAATTAAAGGCTACTTTATTCTTTCTCATATGTGTGTGTACAGACAAAGCCAATATGTCAAATACATATATTTGAAGATATATATATATGAAGATAACAAATATGTCTAACATACATATGATAGTGATAGACATATTTGGTATCTTTTAAGAAGAATTTGAAACTTTGCTCATTTTCTCATCTAGAACAAACAACAAACTGGAGTTGTAAAATAAGTTTTAGAATGTAAGTTAATTTTCTTCCTATTTTTCTTCTAAGAAAAATATTTCTAAATGAAGAAGTTTGAAGTGATTGGGAGAATCTGGAATGAGAATATTTGAATTTACATTTAACTATTCTTTATACAGTTAAGCAACAACAAACGGTATTTAGATGATATGCACCTCAGTTTCTTCATTTGTACATGAACAGAATCTGAGGTTAGACTATCTACTCCTGCACAGACCAGATTTGCAAATAGAATAATAGATATAAGATCATTCATATGCAGAGAAAAGACTTTGAGTCTTCCTGATGTTATCTATAGTTCCTCTGATTGCATGGGAAATCAGCTAAATTAGGCATTGGGGTGACTATTTCTTTTGGAAGTTTCAGGAAAGAATCTGCTTCCTTGATTTTTCATCTGCCATGTGACACCTGCATTCCTTGGCTCACAGCCCTTCTTCTCCCATAAACTTTTCTTCTGTGCTCAAACTTCTCATCACATTTCTTAGCACCATACCTTGGACAGTGTCCATGTACCCTACAAACAGCTCAGCATTGTAGTCTTTTACTCTATTACTCACATACTTAAATATATCACTAAAATAACAGAAAAAAAAAACCCAGCAACCACAGTGAATACAAAAGTAAATAAATAAAATATTGGCGATCTTGTATAAAGAGGGAATCCATATAAGTCTGGTAAAGGTAAGTGAGGAGCAGAACTTCAAACTCCTGGAAGGTCTTAAGCTTTACAGTCTTCTTTACATATCTATGTTTGTTGCTTCCTTGGATCCAATGGATAGGTAATGTTTAATGTGAAACTTTCATGTTATAATGCATTTTTAAAAAGTCCACTTCAAAAACAGTACAATTTAATTACCGCAAAACAGTACGTTTTCTTAGATATCATGAATAGCAGGAGGACATGTAGAGTGAGGGTGCACATGGGTGTGCAAACACACCCTGTTTTCCGTGCGGGACTCAAGAGAAGTGTCTGTAGAGTTGACATTTTTGTGCATCCTGGGCCCTTTCCATGGAGGATACTGAGGAAAGACTTTTTCATTCTGATCACTTCTACAGTTCTTTAATGAATACTTGCTTACCTTTGCTTTTAGGTTAAATGAATTACTTAAGTTATATCAGAAAAAAAGTTGGCTTCAGTAGAAATAATGTGCATATGTTAAACCTTAGTCTAGATAATCCCTCAAATATCTACTTGGAGACTCTAAACAATGTCAGGGTAAGTAAACAGCAAACACCAACCATTACACACCTCTCAAAAGCATGGGGCCTCTTGTGTCATATGCCACCTTGACTCTATTCCTAATTTATCTACTGAAATGATATGCTCATCCATTTAAAGTTTCTCCTGTCTGTGTAACAAGCACTGCAGAGAGTTTTACAGGAATGAAACCTGTGTGTTATTTTTAAGTCACCAGACGACCTTCACTATACAATACTATACTATACTATACTATACTATACTATACTATACTATACTAT
>NW_026596244.1:9762678-9770080 GCF_907164565.1 Psammomys obesus | reverse complement strand
ATACTATACTATACTATACTATACTATACTATACTATACTATACTATACTATACTATACTATTTCCAAAGCTCAGAATGTTGCCAATATCTCTTGAACAAATGTCCCAGAATGGTATGGTATGTTTCTATTCCTCAGGTAAACCCCATTTACCCAATAAACCATATAATAAGTTCAAGGTCAAGGAAATACTTATGCATTTCATTTGAGAAGAAACCATGGATAAGTAAAGCACAGGAAAGAATTATTCATAGATTTGTATAAAATTGAGCTAAGGTTCAATATGTAGATAAAACCTTCTCTGAAATGTGAGATATTTCCATTTATTCAGACTGAGGTAAAAAGCTGAGGATCTTGTACTGAGCATGATCCCTTGATTACTGGTCCAAGAGCAAGACTGCTGTGGGGAGAATTTAGAGGGGAAATCTTAGGGTGATGGCTGCAAGAACCTCAGTGGTCACAATTCTTGCACTTCAAGTTATCTTGACTTTGGTTGGTTATTGTCTCTGATAAGGGAAACGACTTAAAAATAATACATTGTGACTTCTGTGTGGAGCTAATTCAACTGTTGAAAATGTTTGGATTTAACTCAGTTCCATTAGAGACCAGATATCAAAGGCATTGTGATGAATTCACTTATGGGCATTTAAAAATGTATGACTCAGATCCAAGATGGCAGTGATGTCTACATGCAAAAAAATGAAAATAGACCCATATTTATCACCATGCACAAAACTAAAGTCCAAGTGGATCAAAGACCTCAAAATAAAACCAAATTGGTTAGAAGAAAAAGTGGGGAAGAGCATAGAACTTATTGCCACAGGAGACAACTTCCTGAACAGAGCACCAAAAGCACAGGCTCTAAGATCAACAATCAATAAATGGGACCTCATGAAACTAATAAGCTTCTGTAAAGCAAAGGACACTGTCATCATAACAAAATGGCAACCTACAGACTGGAGAAAGATCTTCACCAACCCTCTATCTGACAGAAGGCTAATATCCAAAATACATAAAGAAATCAAGAAGTTAAAAAGAAATAAACCCAATAATCAAATTAAAAAATGGGGTATAGAGCTAAACAGAGAATTCTCAATAGAGGAATATGGAATGGCAGAGAAACACTTAAAGGAATGCTCAGTCTTTAGTCATCAGGGAAATACAAATCAAAACTACCCTGAGATTTCACCTTACACCCATCAGAATGGCTAAGATCAAAAACTCAAGTGATAGCACATGCTGGAGAGGGTGTGGAGAAAGCGGAACCCCCCTGCATTTCTGGTGGGAATGTAAATTTGTACAACCACTTTGGAAATCAATCTGGCGCTTTCTCAGACATTCAGGAATACTGTTTCCTCAAGATCCAGCTATACCACTCCTAGTCACATATCCAAAATATGCTCAAGTACACAACAAGGACATTTGTTCAACCATCTTAGTGGCTGCTTTATTTGTAATAGCCAGAACCTGGAAACAACCCAGATATCCCTCAACAGAGGAATGAATACAGAAACTGTGGTACATTTACACAATGGAATACTATTCAGCAATTAAAACTAAGGAAATCATGAAATTTGTAGGCAAATGGTAGGATCTAGAAAAGATCATCCTGAGTGAGGTATCCTAGAAACAGAAAGACACACATGGTTTATACTCACTTATAAGTGGATACTAGACCTATAATGTACACCTACAGAAGCTAAACATGAAGAAAGGTCAGGAGTCAGATAACCAATCCTCACTTAGAAAGACAAATCAGATGGACATTGGAAGTAAGAGAAAACAAGAAAAACAGGACAGGAGCCTACCATAGAGGGCCTCTGAAAAAACTCTACCTATCAGTGTATCAAAGCAGATGCTGAGAAGCATAACCAAACCTTGGGCAGAGTGCAGGGAATCATATGAAAGACGGGGGAGTTATAAGATCTGGAGAGGACATTAGCTCCATAAGGACCAAATATATCTGGGCACAAGGGTCTTTTTGAGACTGATTCTCTAACCAAGGACCATGCATGGATATAACCTAGAACCCCTGCTTAGATGTAGTCCCTGGCAGCTCATTATCCAAGTGGATTCCCTAGTAAGGGGAACAGGGACCATCTCTGACATGAACTCAGTGGTTGGCTCTTTGACCCCTTCCTCTGAGGGAGGAACAGCCCTTAGACCACAGAGGAGGACAATGCACCCAGCCCTGATGAGACCGTATCTACTAGGGTCAGATGGAAGGGGAAGAGGACCTACCCTATCAGTGGACTTAGAGAGGGACAGGGAGGAGATGAGGGAGGGAGGGTGGGATTGGGAGGGAATGAACGAGGGGACTTCAGCTGGTGTACAAAGTAAATAAACTATAATTAATATAAAAATAAAAATTTATTTAAAAATGTATGACTCTGGAAGAATTCTGAAGCTTGAGATCAGTACTTTAGTCCAACAATATTCACATTGATTCTATTTACGTGTTGAAACATGTATAGGTTCCTAACTGATAGAACTGTGCAGAAGAGTTTTATGGCGGGTTCACAAATCACGCCACACGACTGGTTCCATGTGGGAGGTTTATTGAGGGAAGTGGAAGGGAAAGTGAAGGGGGAAGGGAGAACCGAAGGGGGAAGGGGTCACAGAGACCATCTCTGGGCAAGGTAAGAGAGAAAGAGAAAGAGAGAAGCAGCTTCAAATTCTCTTAGAAGGTGAGCCTGAGCATGCGCAGGTTGTTCCAGGTGGTCAGTAGGTGGCCTCACAGGTGCTGATATCCGGTTTGTCAGGTCCCTTGGGGACCTGTAGAGCTGCCTGCTTACGGATCCCAACATTAACTACATGTCTATATGTGTAGTGGTACCTGAAATGCTACAAACTTGGGCCTGCTTTCTGCCATGGAAGGGGAATATTTTTCTATTTTAGAATAATTCATATTATTTATGAGATAAGTATATAATTTTTGCCTTTTCCCATAAGGTTTATGTTTATGTAAACCTCAATGTTCAGTGGCTTGGCTGACTTGACATGACATCCACTTTGAAGACATGACTGAAGCATCGCTCACATGATCCTTCCAGGGCAACCCGAGTCCCAATCCTATGCCTCCCGTTAGGACCATGTGAATCAGTCTGTAACACTGAGCACTCTAGACTGTAACTACTTCCGGATCTTTCACCAGGAAGCCCTAATGGAGATCTTGCACTTTTATTCACTCCTATCAAAGTGTTCACAAAAGAATAGTAATAATTTAAAAAAATAAGTTAAGAATGCCTCACTCCTCAGGCAATCGTTTTATGCTACTTAATTTTATTTTAAAATATAAATAAAATTTACATGTTAGCTTGTGAAGAAAGCCGCTAAAGCACTCACCAACTCTGAAATAATTAATTTCACTGTAATCATTTTGAAATATTTGCACCATATAGTGAGGTATCTAAGAGCCCAATTTTCTGTGGTGGCAACCTAGAAAGATGTTAGGGGGTAAACATGCCAAAGAAAGGAGAAGGAAATCTGAGGCGCTGGTAACGTACTCACTGTGGGGTGTGGAACAGCAATACAAGCAAGGGATGGCTATATACAGCATCACATAAACAGTCACGTCATGGCTCATTTTCCCTTAAAATCCACCGCATACGAGGGCTCTTGTTGCCATGCATGTGTGCATAGCATAAATCCTTCTCCTTTAGGACATAGTCTGCGTGGTGAGCGCATTCTGCATTATTCCATTATTAGTGTGCAGACCCTTTCAGGTGACCACTTCTGCTGGAGAATGTTATGAGCCTTTTGTCTTGTGAATAGAAAGGCCCCTGAGCCTTTCACAAAATTGTCTTCTGGATGGAAGGTCATTGATCCAATCATAGAAGGTTTACTTAAGGGTTTATTTGGTATTTAAATGTAGGGGAATGTGCTATCTGTACTAATGAAAGACTAATCTGTTGAATTATTTAACACTCAGTGACCCCCACTGACCACAGAAAACTAGACTATAATAATCATAAATGATGCATGAGGACTATAAACTATGTACCATCTAGGTGATAATATTTTATAGGTTAAGCCACTACACTAATTAAGCATTTAAACTGTATCACAAATTTTATATAGCCTTTACGTATCAAGTGTTGCCCATTTCCTACTGTGAACCAAGATTTTTTTTTTCAGGCAAAATATATTGATTATTTGTTAATTCTCTCCCTGTATCACTGCACCAGCACTTAGTCCAAAACACTCTTGTGATCACCAGCCATGATCATTCACGTTTTTACAAAAAATGTTCAAATTAGCATTAGAGTCCCACATCAAAAGCAGTGATTTTGTATTCTATCTTAAAATCACCACTCATCCACTAGTGAGGGAAAAATTGCTTTCTCGGGAACTGGTGAGCAAACAAAGGAGCCAGAGACAGCAAATAACCTCATGGCCAAAGGCCAGGGATATCACTGTGTCTCGGGGAACATTGCTGAGGCAACTTCACTACTATCATTACAAGACATTTCTTATTTGATGCCGATAAAAATATTTTCTAACTGAAATTTGACTTTTTTTTTCCAAAATTATTGCCCTCTTCTATTAGTTTAACATTCTTTTTGTAATGCACATCATTATTTATTCCATGTGCTATTATCATATAATTATTCACAAAAGGTTGTTGCTTGTCTTAATCTCTTTTCCTATTATTTTGACCAAAAAAGCACTTAAGGGAAGAAGGGATTGTTTTAGCTAACAGTTCAGGTTGTGGAAGCATGAAGCATCTGGTCACATTACCCCAGTCAGAAGAAGAAAAGAGTGGATGTGAGCTTGCAGCCTAGATCCCTCTCTTCCACTTACACAGTCCATGATCTCCACTACCCCAGGGCTAGACCATATAATATCTAGTCAGTGAATACATCTAGCCCCTATGACCAGGTCCCTAATATCATTTTCCATGAAACCTGGCCAGGGTTCTTCTGAGAAATGACTGGGGTATTAAGGGGCTGGGATAAGGCAGGTACAAAATGAGTTTGCAGTATTCTGTTATTCTACAAAAAAAGAAAATTATTTAAAAATGATATGAATAGAATATAAAATTCAACAAGTTTCTATTGTCTGAATAATAAAAAAATAATAATTATAAATTATTAAAAGTCAAAATTTATGTATGCTTATAAAAGTAGGTGAAGAAATGAAAGATAGACAGAAGGAGGAAAGGAAGTACCTTATACCCCACCGTGAGTTACGAAGAAAGTGAGAAAAGTAGGAATTAGCATGGAGCGTATGGTCAGATGAAATCACATCAACAGAAAAGCCTGCATGGGAATTTTGATGAGAGCCCAATTTCAAGGAAGTTGTGAAGTCCCCTTTAGAGACTGCACACAGATTACCAGTGAATGGGCCTGTGGAGTAATCCAGCAACATGTTGACTGAGCAGTGAGCTCCACCAACAGCTGAAGACACTTTGAAGAAGCGTTTCTACAAGTACAGGATCAACCTAGTGTTAAGAAGACATCACAAAACATTGAATGGCTACTTTTTTACCTAAATATAAAAGATTGAAGCAACACTCTTCTTCAAAAATGTCAGTGTCATGGAAAACAAAGTCAAATGTGGAGGTTTGTGCCCCTAATTCCAGAGTATGGGAGATGGAGGCAGCAGGAAAGTCCAGTGTTGCAGGCCCTGTTAGCTGCACAGTAAGTACAAGGTCAGCCTGGGGTATGTGAGTCCCTGTCATAAAGAGAGCAAAAGAGAGATTGGTCTGACGCGTCTCGACGTTACTGACCTCTGTTTGGACCTTATGCAGGACGAAAAGCGGTGTGAATCGGAACAGCAAGAATGAAGTGAGGGCAGCCAGTTGATCAACGTGCCATTGCGTCACTGTGGACTCTTGAAGCTGGTCCTTGGGTCCTGGCTGAAGAGACGGATGCATCCAGACTCCCACACACAGCAGTGTAAAGGCCAAAAGATAATTCACCTTCAAATACATCTATGTATCTTCACTGTGTTCTAAACCATTGAAAAGCATGGGAGCATTTGCTTTATTTTCCAGTTTTACCTTCTGTTTTCATCTAAAGAATTCCCAAATCAATAAGCTAAGGTTCAAAGGAGAAGAATTTTTCCATAAGTGCTTACGTGTATCCACTGAATAGAGAAAAAGCAAAACTAAAAAGAGTTCATGTTAAATTAGATTTGGAAAAGCACACAGAGGATGTCTTTCTCTAAAGGTTAAAGTATTCTGCAATCAGATTGCTTCATGAATGTCCTTGATTCTTGCTTCATTTAAAAAATACAGATACCTGATAAAACAGGGTCAGATGAAAGGGGAGGAGGTCCTCCCCTATCAGTGGACTTGGAAAGGGGCAGGGAGGAGACCAGGGAGGGAGTGTGGGGTTGGGGAGGGAATGAGGGAGCGGGATACAGCTGGGACACAGAGTTAACAAAATGTAACTAAAAAGAAAAATAAAATAAAAAAAAAGAAAAAAGAAAAAAAATACAAAATTTAAAATCACGATACAAGGTAGGCATGATTCACAGAAAAAATTCAAAACAAGCATATATAAATCAAGAATATACACTCTAAAATCAAAAGACAGAAAAGCAGGTATGTGGATGTATATTTTATACTTTACTAGAATAATAAAATGCATATGTAGATATTTTCTGTGACTCCTATCTTCTCTGGATGTCTGAAATCACTCAGAATTTTATTGGCCTAGAGCACTCTTCTATTTAAAATCTAAAGTGAGCCTGGAATTTTTGTCCATTATTGGAAGAATGAGGAAAAATTGATATTAAAAGGCTTTTGCCTTGCCTTATTGTATTTTGTTTTGTCATGTTGGGTTGTTGTCTCTTGGAGGCTTGCTCTTTTCTGAAGAAAAACTACAGAGAGGTGATGTGGAGAAAGGGGAGGTGGGAGACACCGGGAGGAGGGGTGAGGGGGGAAATCCTGGTGGGGATGTATTGTATAAGCAAAGAACCTCTTTTCACACAAACAAATAAATAAATGGACTGTAAAACACTTTGCACATTTTCAACACTTCTAGGCACTTGTCATGAAGAAATACCTATTTTAATTCAGGGAAGACTCCTTCCTGTAATATGTTTTATATCAATTACTTATATAACTTATAATTCATTCCTAGAACTAGTTGACAGTATTCTTTCCCTCTCTCCTTTTTTCCCTCTCTTCCTTTTTTCCTTTCTTTCTCCCTTCCATACACTAGTACTTGATGACGTATTTATGCGTTTGCTATGTGAAGCTACTGAAGTAAACCAAACATTCAATATCATAGAAAAATGCCTTGAATGTTGTCGGAATGATAAATACAGTGGAAATTTGTATACAAAAAGTGATTTCAGTAAATGCAAGTAGGAGAAACTACCTGAAGCTGTGTGTGTCTATCTATCTATCTATCTATCTATCTATCTATCTATCTATCTATCTATCTATCTAT
>NW_026596244.1:9703553-9762668 GCF_907164565.1 Psammomys obesus | reverse complement strand
TATCTATCTATCTATCTATCTATCTATCTATCTATCTATCTATCTATAACATTTGTTGACTTAAGGGTGGGACTTTTTGTTTGTAAAACTTTATGTAGTTTTATAAACATTTTCATTGTTATCATTTATTATAATTTATTCAATTTGTATCCCTGTTGTGGTCTCCTCTCTTGTCTCCTCCCAATCTCATTCTCCCTCCCTCTTCTTCCTATATGCCCTTCCTCTAGTCCACCGATAGGCGAGGTCCTTCTCCCTTTCTATCTGACCCTAGCCTATCAGGTCCCATCAGGACATTGTCTTCCTCTGAGTACTGGCAAGGCTGCACACCCCAGTATGAGGTGATCAGAGAACCTGTCACTGAGTTCATGCCAGAGAAAGCCCCTGTTCCCTTTACTAGGGGCCCCACTTGGAGACTGAGTCTATAGGCTACTATATTTATTTATTGCAATTTATTCACTTTGTATATCTCCTTCAACCCCCTCCCTCATCTCCTCCCAGTCCCACCCATCCTCCCTCTTCTACCCTTTTGCTCTTCCACTAATCCCCTGATAAGGGAAGATATTCCCTTCTAACTGACCCCAGCTTATCAGGTCTCATCAAGGTAGGCTGCATCATCTTCCTCTGTGGCCTGGCAAGGCTGCACCCCACAGGGGGAGGTGATCAAAGAGCCAGACACTGAGGTTATGTCAGAGGTTATGTACACCTTACTAGGGAACCTACTTGGAAACTGAGTCTATGGGCTACTAAAATTATTTATTATAATTTATTCACTTTGTATTCCTGCTTTAGCCCCCTCCCTCGTTTCCTCCCAGTCCCACCCACCCTTCCTTTTTCCCTAAGCTAGGGTCAGATAGTAGAGGAAGAGGCCTTTGTACAGTTTTGTCCTTTTCAAAATTTACAGGCATATAATAATTGGCTGGTGATTCTTTAATATTTTTGTGAATTTTTTGAGAACATGATAGAATGCATTTTTATCATATTCACCCTTCTTCCAACTCTTTTCAGATCTCCAACCTTCTTTCACCTCCCAACTTTATCTCCTGTGTCTTTTTAAAATAACATCAAGTCCAGTTTGTGCTGCCTGTGTACTCTTGGGTGCGTCACCATCCAGGGGAGCCTGATCAACCTGAGAGAGCCTCATCCTTAAAGAAAACTGACTAAGCTAGAGCCATACTCTGTCCTCCCAGGAGCATACCCTGACATAGGTCTCCAGCTTGTCCCAGTGCCTGCGGGGGAGGCTCCCGTCTCTAAGAAGGGGAGGATGGAATGGAGGAAGAGGGTGTGAGAGTAGCTACAATATAGGATAACCAAACTAAAATCTACAGACCTAAAGAAGCTAAACAACAAAAAGGACCCTAAGGAGGATGCTTAAATCTCAATGAGAATAGCAAACAGTATAGACACCGGAAAGCGGTGGAAGAGAGGATGGGAGCCTGCTGTAGAGGGTCCTCTGAAAGGCTCCACCCAACAAGGGATTGAAGCAGATGCTGAGACTCACAGCCAAACTTTGGGCAGAGCTCAAAGGGTGTCTTACAATGAGACCAACAAAGCTAACAAATTTGAACCCAGGGGGTCCTGCAGAGATAGATACACCAATCAAAGACCGTGCATGGAGAGAACCTAGACCCCCTGCTCAGATGTAACCTATATGCAGCTCAGTCTCCATGTGGGTTCCCAAGGAAGGGAATCAGGGGCTGACTCTGTCATGAACTAGGCTGCCTACTCTTTGAACACTTGATCCTGGCAATGCGTCCTTGACAAGACAGAGGAAGAGGATCCAGGAAGTCCTGATGAGACTTGATAAACTAGGGGCAGATAGCTGGGGAGAGGAACTCCCTCTACCAGTGGAAAGGGGGCGGAGAAGAGGGATGGAGGGTGGGACTGGGAGAAGTTGAAAGAGGGGGGTATAGTTGGGATACACAATGCATGAATTGTAAAAAGAGAGAGAGAAAGAGACTGGGAGGGGAGGAAGGAGGAGCTGTGATTGGCATGTAAAGTTTAAAAAAGAGAGAGAGAGAGAAAACTCACTCTTTTCCACCGCGACCACTTTCCAACAACTCTTTGCCTCTGAGCTGAATTTTGTGCTTTGTTTCACACTGCATGCTTTGTCTGGCTTGTCTGGCTTTGTCTGGCTTTGTCTGGCTTGAACTTACACGGGTCTTGTGCACTCTGTAACAACCAGTGAGTTCATATATGCAGCTGCCGTGTTTGGCCTGAAAAACACTTGTTCTATTTTAACCATCTGTTGCCTCCGACTCTAACAATCTTCTTCCCTTTCTTCCGCACTGATCCCCTGCCTTAAGAGGAGTGAGGATAAGGCAGATGACCAGTTAGAAAAGAGAATTATGCAACCTTATTCTCTGCACTTTGGTCAGCTGTAAGACTCTAATAGTAATCAATACCTTCTGTATTGAGATTTTTTGTGTTCAAAGTAGAAACACAAACTAATTTATGGGTATGATGATAAATCATTAGGAGTAAGTTTAATGCCATTTCCATTTAGCAGATTATTAGTAACAATAGATTCTTCCCTAGAACACACAATTTGTCAAACCCTAAGTCCTTAGCCCACATCCCTCCATCTTGTGGGACAGGGCTTACTGCCAGCGGTCATGGCTGGTAAAGCCAGTTGTTATGAAGATTTCAGGGTTCACTGCTAAAGAAGATTGATAAATAATTTCCTATCAGGTGGCTTTAATAGTACCTCCTGGCATAGAAAGTTACCCAGTAGTGAGGAAACATCCATGTTAGTAAAATTTGATTTTACTATGTTCTGGGACTCAAGTATGGAAAATACCAACTTCTAGGACTTGGAGACACCATCAAGTTCTGGAGGCGAACAAAGAGTAATGCAAAAGTTTGCAATATTCTGGGGTCTATGGGATCTTGCTGACAAACAATCTCAAAAGAGGTAACACATTTCGGCTCACAAGCTTTCTATTTTGATATCTGCAGTGTTGATTTACTCTTTTAAAGGGTTATTTCATTTAAAATCTTTTCATGGATGTATATGTATATATTTAAGGGGACATCAAAAGCAATAGATTTCCCTATGACGTTTTCAAAAGATTAGTTATCCCTTCCTGTCTTCTCCTCTGCCCTGCCTATCTCTGATCCCATTTAACCTTCCCTCTGTATTACTCCCTCTACCCCTTTGTTCCAGTGTGCTCTACCTCCCCACACTTAAAAGGCCTGGCTATTCCAAATGAAACAAATGCATCCAGAGATTCAAAGGTAACTCACAAATGAGAGAAAATATTTGTTTGTTTGTTTGTTTTTTTCTGTGTCTGGGTTCCTTCACTCAAAATAATTGTTTCTAGTTGTATCAGTTTTTCTGAGAATTTCAGAAGTACAAGAAATGACAATATGTTTTTGTCATTTTTGCTGAGTAATGATTTAACTTGTCTTTATATAGTTTCATTCTTTCTAAATTTTACAGGTTTATAATGTTTCAATCTCAAAAGGTAAATAGTGGTATTTAACAATAAAATGTACTGAAAATTAGTTGTATACCTTTATTACATCCTTAAGTGGGTATATACTATGTTTTAGAATTTTATTCACCTTGGGAAATTTTGAGAAGACAGCAAACATTTTTCAAAGTCACCATATACTCTGACTCTTAAAATACAAATAAAATGTTCTAAAATAAATTCATATCACACGCTTTTATCAAAACAGGATATAAAGATTAAGAACAAAGTAGGATTTAAAATATTCTAAGACAAATATAATTTTAATGTAAAAGCCATAACAAATATTTTATCGTTTTTAAAGATATGTTTTTATTTTAATTTTATTTTTAAGGTCTGGCCTTTATGGCCTTTCCACTACAAGATCATGATTCTAAGATATTATCTTGAAAATCATGGTGTACTCATACACATACCTTTGAACTCAGTCATTGCTTGTGTAGTAGAGATGGGGAGATTTGGCATGCTCAGAGTTCTCTCAGCTGTCTGACCTCATCCTTTAAAGTAGAAAGTACTCTTCCGTTTCTCTTGGTTTATTTCTCAGATACTCTGGCTCTCGTGGAAAGTAGAATGATTCTTTACAGTAATGTATTCAAGCTCTCGGGATCTCTCCTGTGGACTTCAATTTTCCTAGTTTCCTCCCACAGTTTTATTTTGTTTTGCTTTCCTTCAAAAGAGAGGCCATACTTCCTTTTTTATTTCCCCTGTCATTGAAACAGCTTTTCAGTCCAGCCATTAGACGGTGGGTCCTAAGGACTTAGCATGTGTTTCATATAAAGTTGCCAGTCTCCTCTGGTGTTATGTGACAGCTTCCTTAAAAGTTGGAGACAAGGTCTATGTACTCTGTCTTAAAAAAAAAAAAAAAAAAAACTGAACTAACATAAATTTACAGTAGCCAAGGGTGCAGCATAACAGAGAACTCTGTAAGCCCTGGCTGAGGAACAGTTGTACAAAAAAATTTTCAAGGGAGAGATGGTTCAACTTATTTTACAGGGCATGGGAGCCTGTCACCAGGGAGTCTTCAGAAGGAAGGGGAAAGACTAGGAAACTGAGGTGGTTAAATATTACAGTGCCCTCCATAGGCAAATCAAATTAAAAACAATCAGTGTCTTCAGTAAGGAAAATAGAATCACACCCTATAAAGGAGAAGTGATTCTGTGCCAGAAAGCCTTCCTGTAGCTCAGTTAGTTTTATGGGAAATCTTTAAATCTTCTTCTTTACAGAAATACTTATTTATGGCTTGTTTTCCAGGACTTGCCCTTTCTTTTAATAAGCTCAATGCACATCAAAGGTCCAGGATGACAGAGAAGGTTAAGGAAAAAGGACAGATTGGAAAGGAAACAAATAGATACATTATACCTATAATATCTCACTGACTCCCTCATTATTCCTTTCATTCTAGTTCGTAAAAATATACATGGAAAAATACTCATGAAGACAGTAAGAATGGAGAAAGTGGGAGTGCTGAGTGCAGACAGGAGGAGCTGACTCAGAAGTTGGGAGTTAAGTGGGAACCAAGGGAGGCTGAGCCATGGCAGACTGCAGTCAGAGAGACCTCAGAATTTCCAGGCAGAAAAGGAAATGTTCCCTGAGCATAGATAATGGTGTTAAGGGAGGTTTCAATAAGTCCAAGAGAATGTTAACATCAGTATTTATTTTTAAAACATATTGCCTGATTTTTTTCAGTAAGTTTATCCTCCAACTACACAAGACAAAGGAACTTTCAGAATTTGAATTTGACATGATGCAAGTTTTAAAAAGAAATTCAAATAATCCCTGTCAGTGAAACCACATAGCTCTGGGGGTAGTGGCCTCCATAGCCCACTGCTTCAACACTGTGTTTGTACACAAGACAAGCACAGGGCAGACACTGTGATGCTGGTTATCCCTATGGGGGACTTGTGGGGAAATCTTTATCATTTTGTGGAACTGGAAGTCGTGACCCAACACTTTGATTCCTAAAATCAGATTTGTGGGAAGGCTGGAGACCATGGGCACTTTTATAAGAATGAGAACAGAAAGTTTATGGTACTTATCCAAAGAGAAAGAAAATCGAGAAAAGTTTGATGAGCTAATAGAATTTAAATGCTATGTGTTTGAGTAGAATACACAGATCAGAATTTTAACTCAGTGTATTAATACCACAAATGAATTCAAATGCAAACTTGTTGCATCCCTCATATAGACAAGGACTGTCTAAAATACCGAATTTAGACAGAAATTACACTAAAATTAAAAGACAAATATTGAAATTAACAAATGCGTTAAATTGAGACCTGATTATTGTAGGGCTGGACAATTAGAGCTAGCTGCTGCCATGGTCTATGAAATCCACAGAAGGAACAGAACATCCTGGCAACAACCCTGCAAATTTTCTGCAACAAAGACTATATCTTATAGAAAATCTACAAGGGAAGTGGTCACTCGCTGTCAATGAACTGCCAAGTCATTAAAGCCAAGGCAAGATCTGGGGCACTGTTGTGACTGTCTTCTGTTTATGCTGTGAAACATTTTCATTATTTTGCAAAGAAAATTTGCTAGCTACCTATGTGGCTTCCTAGCAAGAGCCCCTCTTAAACTATTAAATAACAAGCACATATAATGCTAAACTCAAACTGCCTTAATAAGTCATCACATTAGCATGAAAGATTTGGACTTTTGCTTAGATTGCAATGCAGCCCAGCTTCAATACAAGAGAGGCAAACACATCTCACTCCAGGCACAACCAACAATAAAAAGACCTACATTCTTAGAAACAATACTTTCTTTTGGTATAGGAACAACTCTAAGGTCTCAAATGAAAATGAAAGGGTGTTGAAAAAAAATTTTTCCATTTAAAAGTTAACTTTAAAATTATTAAGTGAAAATTTAAAATCAAAGCTGCATCATACTTAATTTCTTATTCTTACATTCTTTCTGTCTCATCTTTCTCAGTGTCCTCAACTCTATGGATGTTCATTCGATATTCCTCTACAGAGAATTCTCTGTTTAGCTCTGTTCCCCATTTTTTAAGTGGATTACTTGGTTTGCTGCTTTTCAGCTTCTTTAGTTCTTTATATATACTGGATGTGAGTCCTCTGTCAGATAAAGGGTTGGTGAAGATTTTTTCCCAATCTGTAGGCAGTCGCTTTGTTTTGATGATGGTGTCCTTTGCTTTGCAGAAGCTTTTCAGTTTCATGAGGTCCCATTTATTGATTGTTGATCTTAGAGCCTGTGCTGTTGGAGTTCTGTTCAGGAAGTTTTCTCCTGTACCAATGAGTTATAGGGTATTCCCCACTTTTTTTTTCTAGCCGATTTAATGTGTCTGGTTTTATGTTGAGGTCTTTGATCCACTTGGACTTCAGTTTTGTGCAGGGTGATAAGTATGGATCTATTTGTATTTTTCTACATGTAGACATCCAGTTGGACCAGCACCATTTGTTGAAGATGCTATCTTTTTTCCATTGTATGGTTTTGGTGTCTTTGTCAAAAATCAGGTGTCCATAAGTGTGTGGGTTTATTTCTGGGTCCTCTGTTCGGTTCCATTGATCCACCATTCTGTTTCTGCAGTCTGTGGCTGGGTATCGGGCCACTCACACGGCCACAGAAGCAAGCACTTAGTCTCAGGTACTGTGTGGATTAGGATTCTGAGTCATTGAACTATACCTTCCAATGCAAGATCTTTCTCACATGACTGATTGATGCTGACAGAAACAAGAATATATGCAATAAACTGTAAATGGTTATAAGGCCATTTGAAAGGCACATGGTGTTTATTAGATAAATCAGTAGTGGGGGCCTTCCCATTAATTGCTATAACCTTCCCCAGTAGTGGCTCTGGTGCTGCTCTACAATGTCACCTAAGAGTTCCCTCCTATAGAGTGAGCTTAAATATACATTTATTTTACATTACACTTCCAGGTCTAGCACTCAGCAGCATCAATGCAGGAGCTCCACCAGGGCAGGAAGCTGAAGGTAGCATCTGAAGGCCGTGCAGGAACACTGTTTATTGGATTGCTCCTAGAGGCTTGATCAGCCTGATTTATAGCATAAAGGCCCACCAACCCAGGCATGACTCTTCCCACTAGTGAACTGAACATCTCTCTATCAGACATCAATAAAGAAAATGCACCATTGGCTTGCCTGAAGGCCAATCTGTTTGGGGACTATTCTCAAATTACATTCTCTCTTCCCAATGACTCTGGCTGGTGTCAGGCTGATGTAAATCTAGACAATACAGAACTATGGGCGTTATGAACAAATGTCTACCTCCAGTATAATTTGTCCACATACTTTGTTGGAAGATGATTGCCCACATCTAGGTAAAACTTAGTGCTTCCTTCCATGAACTGTTTCTCAATATTTAGAGCCGTCTAAAAATGCACACCAGTACATCATTTGGCTTTCTTCTAAATTTGCTTCCCACAAAAATCTGGTTAGAACAAATCTTAATCACGCTAGCCTTTCATGATCCTAACCGACCTTTGCTGTCTTTGTATTCTTCCATCCTTGATTGATTTTGCATTGTAGGAAGCTGATTTACGGGGCAACTCATTCAGACTGGCCAGCTTCTCCTACATCCTACAATAATATGTCCTGCCAGAGAGCTCAGCAAAATCATTAAAGCCCAATATCCATCCTGCAGTCCTTGCTGCATGACTCTATCCCTAAGCTCTCCTGTGAATACAGTTCCATCTGACCTAGTGCACTGGGCATCAACATTGCCACCCGTATCCCTAGTCTCTCCTTAAAGTCTATTCTTTCCTGATTGTCTTTCAGATCCTGATATTCATGGTTAAATAGGTAATTGCTCCTAGGGCCTCATGAGTCATCCTATTAGCATCTGAAACTGCTTGTATTATCTAAATTATATACACTTTGTTTTACAAAAAAGCAAGTAGTGACATTTCCTTAACTGTCAGATCGAACCTATTTGTCCCTACTTCCCTCAACCTCACAATCCCGGCTCTAAGAGTTTTCTTCATTGCTCGTTTAAAAGTCTTTCCTAAACCAAAGGGTCAGAACCTATGTATTATCTTATTGTCATAGTTTCTGGGGCAGACCATATTAGGGCATGCCTCCGCATCTGCATGTAGAATCACATAGATTTTCCCTTTTCCCTTTCTCTGTATCAAAGGTCAGGCAGGCAGATAGATACATAGAACTATAGATATAAATGTAGATGTAGGCATAGATATTGCAAACCTATCCTTAATAATGTGTACCTCGTTTTCTTTCCCTTCTCTGCTTGATTCTTCCCAAGGATTTTATATTTTTGAATACAAGGAAGGATTCTATAGCATGTGTCTGTCTTGCACTCTTTCCCTTGGAACCTGCCAGCTCTAAAAAACAGCCAGCCAACACCTCCACCTCATCTTCCTCCATTTTCCACCTTTCGTGCCAGACTGGAGACCAGTGTAGCAGACATCATCCATGTCTCTTTTTCTATCATAATTCTTCCCATATGTGGGAAAGCATCCTAGTTAGGGTTTCTATGGTTGTGATGAAACACCATGACCAAAAAGCAATTTGTGTAGGAAAAGGTTTGTTTGGCTTACATTTCCATATTGCTGTGTGTCTTCAAAGGAAGTCAATATAGGAACTCAAGCACGGCAGAAAAATGCATGCACAGATGATGCAGAGAGAGGCCATGGAAAGGCGCTGCTTATTGGCTTACTTTCCCTGGCTTGCTCAGCCTGGTTTCGCCTGCTACCCAGGACTACCAGCCCAGGCATGGCACCAACCACAACGGGAATGACCTCCACCCCCATACCATTACTAATTTAGAAAACGCCTTACAACTAAATCTATGGAGAAATTTTGTCAACTGAAGTCCCCCCTTTAAGATAACCCTAGTTAGCATGTCAAGTTGACATAAGATTAGCCAGCACAACAAGCTTAAATTCCATCTGCAAAGACATTTGAGCCTCAGTTGAATGTCTTATCATGCACACAAACAAGCTATTCATACCACAGTGTGGAAAAGTCTATTTATGACTTGTTCTATACCTGGTGTTTGCAGTGTACATTCTATCAGCAGGGTGGCTGTCAATCCATCCTCACTTGGTGGAGCACATTAACCCAGGAGGCATGCCACCCTGTTACAGGTAGAGTTAGCTGACTAGCTGGGGACTCTGTCCTAGGATCTTTCACTTTCAGGTGGTCTGATGTTGGTTTCATATCCCGTTATCTCTCTTAGGGGGCATATTCATAATTACACAACAAAGAGATACATCATCATCCAATACCGTATAGGAAAGGTAGCCATTATCAAGATTGCCCTCAAAGATGCTCCACCCTCACACATAGACTGAGTTTCATGCTTCCGCATCCATGGCAGCTGTCAGGCAACCCCTTCTTCCCAGCTCATCTTTGGTTCTGTCAGTCTCTGTTTGGGCACCAGTTTTGTTGTGTGTTCTTCCTGGGGAGACATGAGCAAACATCAGGTGACTTCTCCTAAGGCACTGAAAAAAGACCAAAGAAATGATTACACCTAAGTCTAACTAGAGTGATCAGGTGAACTGAGACTTCTAGCAAGTGTGTGGCTTCAGGATTACTTACAGGACCATCAATAGGTCAAGAGCAGCTCTATCACTAGGAAGTCCAGTACAACTCACATCACGACTCACAAAAGTTTAATTCCTGTAGCTACTTGCATGATTTACAGACATCTCCACCAATTGGAGAATGTTTTAGATCCTAATGTTACTGTTTCTATAACCTTGAAGAGAAGGCTTGTGAATCAAACAAGGTTCAGGAGATTCCCTAACCTTGTTTACTTCATGTTTTATGTCTTTCCGAATCTTAACATTAGCATTTCAAAAGAGCATTCCATACTTAAGAAGTAGTAACTATAAAAAAATCATCCATGGAAGATGCTCTTCCCTAGTGAACTGTTGGCAGAGGTGTGGTATTGAAGGATCCCAAAGGAGAGTCCCTTAACCTTGAGTTTATAAGCAGTTCAAGGATGCAAGAAGCCAAGTACAACGGAATGGACCCTGCAATCACAAGAAACCATTTGGTAGGCTTGATATAAAGACTGAGAAGCCAAGAGGGAAGTGTCCCACAGGGCGAGTGTGTGATAGGTTGGATTGAAATCCAGAAGAGAAACAGAGAATAATTCATCTGCTCCTTATTGCCTGCTTCTTAATGCCCAACAGTGAAGAGCTTAAGTTTAAACTCAGCTGCCCCACATGATGTGAGGATGGAGAAAGACTGAAGAGAGACAATTGAAGGTTGCCTAGAAAAGATCCATGGAAAATAGCTCATCCCCAGATAACATCAGAATCTTTCAGGACTTAGAGGCAAAAAGCAGCAATAAAATACAAACACAGAGTTTTTACATGAACCAAGGTTGATACATGTGAACTTTTCCCAAACTGATGAGAATTCAATATCATAAATAGAAAAGATGGCGAGAAGAGGATGATGATAGTAAGTAACCATAACAATAACAAGAGTGGGAGAAATCTACACTATCCACCCCCACAAAAATCATCCTGTAGGTAAAGACGTTACCCTATTAAGTCCAACTAAAAGTAGACAGAAATGAGAATTGAAAGTAGGGAACTGCCATTTTAAAAGAATTAATGTCAAAAGACAATTAAGTCAGTAGCATATAAGGGTTATCCTGAATGATGGAATTCCTGGCTTTGATGCCCTGGTTCCTACAGCCTGAATATTTTAACAATCTCACTCCTTGTTGCAATACAACTACTTTTGTTACCAATATCTGTATTAGGCAGGGTTCTCTAGAGGAACAGAACTGACAGATTAATATATACATTATATTTAATTATGTAAATTAATTATGTGAAATAATTATATACTATATATATATATATATATATATATATATATATATAAAATCAGTTGTCACTTGCATAACATCAACCTATGTTGCCCCATGGTGTGTGTTACCAAGAGCTAGCGATGAGTTGTTTCAGTTGTTAGATCTTATGTTTAAATGCTTATAACAAATATATTTTAAATAAATATTAATGTAAAAATCCAAGAGATTTGATAACTTCTATTGAAGATTTGTTTGATTGTAGAAAACAACAAACTTGATTTATCTAGCTTCAAGTCTCAAAAAACAAAGGGAATCATTTGCCATTTCTATTTCACTACATGACATAAATATGTAGGAAATGACATTCCTTACATGTGAGTACATACTAGAACAATCAATGTCCTGCACATAAAAATGTTAATTATGTTATTCATTAGGATAATGATGGTTACTTAGCACTTATGTTTTGATAACTGACAGACATCTGAAACACAGTATGTCCTGAATAATAGCCTACAATTTCAGTGATTGATTTTACTTCTATCTTATGTGTCATAATGTTTGTCCTCAAGACCTTCCATGGAGGAATGAGCTGATGGCTACGGTGACCTCATGTCTCTGCTATCTCATGTAACAACACACCCCAATAATTTCATTTTTGAATTCAGTGTTAACCTCTTCACATGAGCTGTAACCTATGCTTCAATTTATACCACCATTAGCCCTTATTAAACAGAGGATGGTGTCTCCATTATTTTTATGCATGTCTTTCCACAATCCTTTTCTGTTGCTTCTAAAAGCCAAAACAACTAATTAAAGTTTAATCAGAACATGCTATTTCATTATTTAAAACCATTCAATCATTTACATTTGACTTGACATTATACTTTCCAGACTTTCTATTATCATTCACTCAGGCTGTTAGAACAAAATGCCAGAACACCCCACTCTTGAGATCCCCAAATTGGAAATTGTACAAGACCTGAAATGTTTTGTGCCCCAACATGATACACAAGTGAACATTCCATATCTGACCTCACATGATGAATTGGAATTGTGGTAGGAATCTTTCTAGAATACATACTTTGACACCAATGAGAGTGGAAAAGAGGAGTTGTCACTGGAGACCCAAATCAGGACAGCTGTTGAAAGGCATTGATGCCAATTGTTTTGGCCAGGTTTAGTTTGTATTCTTATTTTATTCTCTAAAACCACAAGGTGGAACAGATAAGCAGGCAAGGTTTTACAGACGGGTGCATGGCAGATTGTTAAGGGCAATGACCCATATTTTTTTTCAGCTGTTTCTCCAGGTCATTCTGTTCCAGGTAATAAGTGAAATCATGCTTGGCACATAGACATATCAGCAGTGTTTTAGGTAAATTACCTAATGAATCAATATATCAGTAACCTTGTTGTTATTACATTTTTTCTCCATTCCTTTCTCTTCACCTTCATAAATACCTTATGAGCCTAGCTTGAAGGAACGTTTTGCTGCTCGTGAAGTTATTATCTGCATTGTATTCCCTTGGCTTTCATTTGTACTTTTAACTATAATCCTTATAATAACTTTGGTAGCACATTTTACTATTAATGTAAAATAGTATTCATCATTTAAAACCATGTATGTGCCTTTATTTTCTCTGGCAATCAAATCTAATCTTCTAGAATTTTAGAGGGCTATTGCTGTAACTGAATCTATTTTAGTATAAAGAGTTACTATGAGAAGAGTCCAATATGGTAGTGACCAGCACACACCATATCTGAGGGACACAGGATCTGAAACTCCGAAATTGGTGAGTGGAGGGGCAGCTGAAGCCAGAACATCAATATTGAGGCTTCCTGGGTGAGAGGAAGAAACCTGTGAGCTGGGACAGTTTGGATCCAGGTCACCCATGGATGTCTCTGGGGACAGAGAATCGTGAATTTTCGACACCTCTGAACTTCCTCTTGCCCCAAGCATGGGCCTTTCTGCTCGATGGAGGCAGGAGTGGTTGCTCCAAGCAACAGCTTCCATGCTCGGTGACTGAGACAGCAGAGATTGTTGCCCCAACTACTGGTCTCCCTGCCTGACGTCCAAACAGTGGACACCACTTAGCTGATGTATCTCCTATACTCTCATTTGCCTCTGTGGGCCCAAATCTGAGATTAGAGAACAGAGGGAATCCCTATGCTCTCTGATTAGGCCTGCAAGCGAGTGCTCCTTCAAGTGAGTGCATGCAGAGCCTCAGATACAGAGCTACTCTAAGATAGCAGCCAGAGATTAGATCACTCCCACTTACACCCCCACTGTGGGCAACATAGGGATCCTTGGGACAATATTTTCAACACTGATACCCCTCTTCTGTGGGTCTATCAGTGGAGTCTAGGCAAACAATTCTGGGAGTCCATACAGATCTGAATACCATGAGAACAGCACATCAGGCCTGTAGGTCACTGAAGTATTTAGGACACCGCGACATGCACATTGCGCCTGCAAACAGTGCCAGCACCCCCTCCACCCTTCAACGAATCTACATGCTGTATCACGCTGTCCTTCAAGGCACTTTTCCACACACCCTCCTATGCTTGCGCACATGCACCTGCGACCTTCTTCCTTAGCTACAGCTGAAACCCCAACATCCGCTCTCAAACCAGTGGTCCTCTCTCATCTTTCTGAAGACTACTACAGACACCAGAGACAGTTGGACCCAGTCTGAAGTACAGACTCCAGGAACAAACAGTGAGGGTTAAAGATAAGCAGATGGCTAGAGGTTGGAGTAAAAACACATCCAACAAAAATCTGGACATCACGGCTTCACCAGAAACTACAAAAAGCAATGGATATGCTAATTCTTTGGAAACACAGAAAGATGATCTCAAATCTATATTTATCCAGTTATTAGAGGCACATAAAGAGGAAACAATAAAGCTCTCAAAGAAATATAAGCAAATACAACTAAACAAATAGAGTCACATGTAGAGGCACAAGTATGACATATACAAAGAAATGAACAACAACAAAAAAAGAGGCTGTCATGGAAACACAGGAATCCACATTCAAACAAATGAAGGAAATGGTGTAAGACATGAAAACGGAATTAGAATCAGTAAAGAAAACACAAAAATAAAAACCCTGGAGCTGGAGAATTTAGAGAAAAGATTAGGAACCACAAAGATAAGCATCACCAACAGACTACAAGAGATGTAAGACAGAATCTTAAGTGCTGAAGGTACAATTGCAGAAATTGATACATCTACAAAGAAAAAAAAATCTGAAAAGTCCCTAACACAAAACATCCAAGAAATCAGGGACACCATGAAAAGATGAAATCTAAGAATAACATGAATAGATGAAAAAGAAGATGCCAGGCTCGAAGGTCTAGAAAATATTTTCAAGAAAATCATAACAGAAAATTTTCCCAACTTAAAGAAAGAGATGTCCATAAACATACAAGAAGTCTACAGAATACCAAATAGACTAGACCAGAAAAGAAACTCCTCATGCCACATGATAGTCAAGACACTAAATCTACAGAACAAAGAAAAATATTAAAAACATCAATAGAAAAAGGCCAAGTAACATATAATGGTAGACCTATCAGAATCACACCAGACTTCTCAATAGAAACTATAAAAGCCAGAAGGGCCTGGACAGGTGTCATGCAGAATCTAAAAGACCACAGATGCCAATCCAGACTAATATTATACCCAGCAAAGTTTTCATTAAAAGTAGATGGAGAAAACAAAGTATTTCGTGACAAAACTACACTTAAACAATATCTACACAGCAACCCAGCTCTACAGAAGATACTAGAAGGAAAACTCCAATGAAATCAACTACACCCAAGAAAGCACAGGATATAGATAACTTCACAACAAAAAATTAAAAGAAAACAAGCATAGAAACACAATAACACCACTAACTCTACAATAAAAGAAAACAACCTTCATTGATCACTATAATCTATCAATATCAATGCATTCAACTCTCCAATAAAAAGATACTGACTAACAGAATGGTTGCAGAAACAGAATTCAACATTCTGCTGCATCCAAGAAACACACCTATGCAAAAAAGATAAAGACTACCTAAGAGCAAAGGGCTGGAAAAATGTTTTTCAAGCCAACGGACCCAGAAAACAGTCTGGAGTAGCAATCCTAACATCTAATAAAATAGACTTTCAATCAAAATTAAGCGAAAAAGATGAGGAGGGGCACTTCATTCTCATCAAAGGAAAAATCCACCAGGAGGATATCACAATCCTGAACGTCTCTGTACCAAATACAAGAGTACCTACATTTGTAAATGAAACATTATTAAAACTTAAATCACACATTGATCCCAACACTTTAATAGTTGGAGACTTCAACACTCTACTCTTAACCAAGAGACAAATCATCTAGACAGAAGTAAATAAGGTAATAATGACACTTACAAAAGTCTTAAATCAAATGGATCTAAAACTACAGAACTTTTCACCCAAACGCAAGAGTATACCTTCTTTTCAGCACCTCATGGAACATTCTCCAAAATTTATCATATAGTTGGGCATAAAGCAAGCCTCAACAAATATAAGATGATTGAAATAATCCCTTCTATCCTATCAGTCCACCATGGCCTAAAACAACAACAGAAATGACCTCAACAACAACAGAAATAACAAAAAGCCTATATACATATATGGGAACTAAACTCTCTACTCAATAACAGCTTGGTCAGGAAAGAAATGATTCAAAATCTGAAAGAATTCTAGCCCCTAACATTCAGACGAAGAGGCATAACCTATACTCTAAACCAGGTGTTTATAAGCCACATGAACGCTTTCATACTGGAGATCCACTAAAGCAAGGTCCCAGAGTGGACACCTACATGTTGAAGAAGCAAAGGACCCAGTAACTGCTCAGGCCAAGAGAGTGGATGACAGAAGAAGGGAATCGGAAGGACTGGAGGTGTCCTAGAAAGACACTGAATACAGTTTACATTTCAGGTCACTCGGTTCACTGACCTACATCACAACCGTCTCTACAGACTCTTAAAGACTCATCCAGAAATACATCTCATCAATTTTGGAGTTATTTCTCAATCAAATCAAATCAAATTGAAAATTCATATGCTCATTCCACCATACGTTCTTTGGTGTCCAGCATGACTGGCCTTTTTGTGAGAAGAATGAAGACACATACACTAATAAAGGCACACAGCAGGAGGGCCAGTGACGACAGTGGCAGCAGCTGTGGCAGTTCAATCTCATTTGTGTGTATTCCAGACCAACTGCTCCTGGCAGAAGACAAGAAAACAGGTCCCCAGTGTTTCCGAACAAGCGGCCATTGGTGGAAACCTACAGACAGAACAACAATCAACTAAAGAACGCTGAGGGTGACATCTAATAGAGACTGTCATATTTTGACTGAGCAGCCTCAATATCAGGAAGCCATTTCAATAAAGCCTAAGGTCATCCAAGATAATCCGCGCTTAAAGACAGAGTCCTCAGGAGCCAGTCATGACTTAAACGAATCACCTTTCAATGATATCAACTCTCAGCTTGAGTTTCAGAGGATATGTGCTATGTCCAGTACTGTTTGGTTGTGAAAGCCTGACTGGGAAGGGGGAATGAAGAAAGAACGGACACAGAGACAAAAGGACCAAAAAGCTAGATCACGTGGGCCAAGCTCACTATGATGCAGTGCAGAAAAGGTAAAATCTAGTATTAGAAGGGGTCTCTGATCAGTTTTTAAACTAAAAACCAATTACTTCAGCATATTTCTCTGTCTTTTTTTTTTCCTGGTTTATTTGCATTTGTGTTTACCTATTTGTTTTCCTAAAAGTGAGGGAAAGAAGTCATGGAGTTTGGTGGATGGGCAGGATCTGGGAGGAATTGGAGAAAGGAAAACTGGTCAGAATATATTGTATAAACTTTTTATTTTCAATAAAATATTAAACATATTTTTAAATGCTATGAAAATTCCACATGAAATTCATATTCTCCTTCTCATTTTGGTAAATACTAATTGTGATGAAAGCATGTGGATTGAAATAACACATTAGATCTATTACTAGTATTTACTGGGCTATGTTCACTAAATAAATTCTAAATGCCACACTAGTGAAATGAAGGAAGGGAAAGCATAAAACAAAGGGAATGAAGTCTCACAAGGTCAAAGGCAGCCTCTGCCTTTAGCATTGAAGAATCAAGTGTTTCTTGATATGTCAGCATTTCTCTAACTATTTGTCCCTCTGAAAACTCTTTCTCCTGATTCCTTTGTAATTTTCCATGAGATGATCAAACAAATCATAGGCAACTAAGTCATGTTTCTTCTAAAAATTTCCCAAATCCTAATTCTGCATAGCCAGAAGTCTGTATGGGACACAGGGTTGTATGGAGATGGGCTTGCACTAACTGAACTTCCCTCCACCTTGCAAATGTTGCTCACATATTTCCTGTGAGACCAGTGAAGAACCGTGCTCAGACATCAGCTAGAATGCCATTGACGCCAGCTAAAGCAGTCTTCCTTTAAGGTACCCAAGCTACCTTCAGGAGGGCCCAAGTTTTAGGGGAACATGATCCTCACATTCACAGTCAGTAACTGAGGATATCAAGCATTCTAGGAGTTTTCAGTTCCATTTCCAGGACAGCCTTTCAAGTTAAATTAGTTTTACTTTTATGTGGTGTTCTGAATCATTACAGTGTGTACCATTAATGGGGCATCGTTGTTTTGGCCCTTATTCTTCACATGAATTGGAGGTGTTGGGGGCATTACATCCTTGTGCTCCCATACATGTACTAAAGCTTAGAATGTAACTACACGAAAAATCTGTTGTCCACCCAGAAGTCTGGAGTGGACATGTTTTCTAGCCTGTTGACCTTTTACACAAATTCTATGGCCCAAGACTTTCTGACAACAAACCCTTCTCCTAAACTTGTTTTTCTCAGTCTATCTACAGAACGTGTCTTTACACGTACTCTACAAGCTTTGATGTAGTCCCATCTGATATGGGCTTTTAGTTTACTTTGTTCCGTAGAGGGTTTTAGGCATGCTTTGTTGTGCACAAGCAATCCAGTTAATCATCACAAGAATAATTTTCACCAGATCACATTGTGTTTAAATATGCCTTAGATAAATAACTTTGATGCAGACTCTTCAAGTCTAAAGCAACACTGGCTGCAGAGTCCTGCTGACCTCACCAGCTTCTTGCCTCCTATGGCTTGTCATTCTGCTGCCCCATGACTGTTGCAGAGACCCTTGCTTGGTTTAATTTTCTGGAATATGAGAAAGGTCTAAAATCAGCTAAAATTCTGTTCCCTGAACTTTGCTTTTAAAATTTTGAGACAGAAGTTGTGTTACATTGCTATAATTGCAGCATTGGGAGGCTGAGGCGGGAGGATCAACATTTCAAGGCCAGCTTGAATCACATAGAGAAACCTGCCTCAAAACAAACATATCCTAAAACCAAATACAAAAACCAAGCCAAACAAACAACAAAGAAAGAAAGAAAAGAAAGACAGAAACAAACAAAGAAACAAAGAAAGAGAGAGAGAGAAGAAAAAGAAGAAAATGAAATACCCACAACTCATCAAATAACCACCAAAACACTGCTGGGCTGCTGTCCCTTAAAGTCCGAATGAGGAATATTGTCAGAAGAAGCCAGCATGAGCGATAGTAAAAGGAAACAACAGAACTGTGCTTAATTGAATTGAACAAAACAGAGATGGGGGGTGCTGGAAAATGACTCAATGGTGAAGAACAATTGCTGCTTTTCTAGAGGACTAGAGTTCTATTCGCATCAGCCCTCAGACTGTTCACCACACACATAGCTCCACTTCCAGATGATCTGACAAATAAAGTGACGTAGGGAATGTGGGTGCTCAAGCACACGCACGCGCGCGCACACACACACACACACACACACACAAACTCACACATACAAATAAATAAATGTAGAAAAGAAAAGATGAAAGGCAGGCAGGGTGGAAGAGAAAAAGAAAGGAAAGAGAGGGGAGGAGAAAAGAAAGAAATTTGCATGCATAGAACTTAGCTGTGAACTCTCTTTGAATAGTGTAGTCCCGGCTTGCTAAGATGATCTATAAACTTGTGTTCTAAACCTGATTATATGACACATACATCAAAGATGAGGAATGGGAATCAATTAGAGGAATTCAGAATGTCTGGGATATTATTGGTTCTCCTAACTATTTTTATATAAAGCAAAACATTTTCAGAGGAAGATTTGAAAATCTTTTGTATTCAGGAGAACTACTGTTGTGAAAAATGTGTTCTGTTCACAGCGTGCATAAGTTGTTTCCATGGCTTCTGGCTTTGCTCTATTTGCCTGACTACGTGGAGTTACAATAATTTTTATCCTTTAGAAAAAATATTTAGAAGACAAATCTTCAGACTGTGAGAATGAATCAGCTTATTAATTATTTTGAAATTTTAGCTTTAGGTTTAAAAGTAAGGCTTCTATTAACTCAGTCTCTAATAGCTGCTTAATAAGATTTTATTAGCAAAGATGTCTAAAGCCATGTGCAAGCATTTCAGTACCACGGTGTTCGTATGAAGACTGAAAACAAACATGGATGGAGCTTTCATTTTCATCCTTATTTGACAGAAGGTCTCTTGTTTTGCCACCAGGCTATTTGTCCCTGGTGGATCTCCTTGTCCTTGTCTTCTGTCTCGTTCTGGGGGACTGCCACCTCGCCAGCTTCATGTGATTTCTGTGTTTGAACTTAGCTCCTTTCCTTGCAAGGCAAGCGCTCAATCCACTAGGCAAGCTCTACAGCCTTTACGATTTGTTTTCTAATGCCACAGCTGACTATGAATTCACCCCTTAGCCCATGCAAGCCTTTAAATTTCAACCCTCAAACCTCAGATTCCCTTGTATCTGGGATGCAGACCTGGATCATAAGTCCAGACTCTGTTCATATTTAGTGTATAACTGATTATGTTTAAAATATACTGTGAGTTTTGTAGACAACAGGGCAATTTTCCTTAAATAACATAATTTTGTACTTGATTTCATTTTAAAAACTCACTTATTTAATTTATGCTACTCTCTGAATGTGGTCTTGTTTGAAAAATTAGAAATTAGGAGTATGAATTTATTTCTGGACATAATTATTTTCATGTGTGGTCACATTAAAAATTCAAAGAATGGATCTATATTGTATTTATTAATATTTGAAATATGTAATACATAATGACATTTAAGAATTATTAAGAAAGCTATATGGAAACCTAATCCAGTAAAAGCTTCCTAAAATATACACATACATGTGCATAAAAGGAGTTCAAGTAGAGGAACCCTAAAATAGATTGCTCATGTCTCTCCCTGGGCCCATTGGCTATCACACAAAAATATCCAGTGCCTGGGAGGGTGGCCCTCCTTTTTTTTTCTTTCAACTGAAAAGAGGTTTTTTTGCTCACATATTATAGTCCCAATTACATTCTTCCTTCCATCTACTGTCCCAGCAACTCCTCACTTCCTGTATTCAGATACACTGCCTTTCTGTATCGCGTGAGAAAACAAACAGGTTTCTAATGGATAGTGATATGATATGATATGATATGATATGATATGATATGATATGATACACATTGGAATAGTACAAAACAAACCAAAAGAAGGAAAAGAGCTAACAAAACACACAAGGAACAGAGACCTATTCATTCATTCACACAGGAATCCATACAAACACTTAACTTGAAGGCATAATATATGCCCAAAAGACCTGAAAGGTAAAAAGAAAGAAAAAAGAAAAAGAAAAATAAAGTCTTTAAAGCCCTGACATGACATTATAAAACAAGGAGCCTCTCAAGTTGTCACTGAGTTTGTTCTCCATTGGCCATCTGCTACGGAGCATGCAGCCTACCTTTACAAGTAGTTTGTTTGCCCAGAGACACTCCCTTGATGGAACTAAATTTTCATTTGCAGATGTTTACCAGATAGCTTCTGAATTGAGGATGGAGGCATGTGTGTTCTTCTCCTTTCTGTTCTAGAACCCCATCTGGTGCAGGCCTTGTGCATGCTTTCTTAGTCTCTATGAGTTCATATGTGTTTTGATCCTATTGATTTATAGGGAATTTGTTTCCTTCATTTTTTTTGTCTCCTCTGGCTCTTATACTTCTTCTGCCTCCCAAGAGGAGGTATTGAACAGAGATATCCTCTTTAGGAATGAGTGTGGCAAGATCCCTCACTCTCTGAATATTGTCTAGCTCTGATTCTCTGTGGTTTTTTTTTTTTTGTTGTTGTTGTTGTTTTGTTTTTGTTTTTCATTTGCTGCAGGAGGATGATGGCTGAGCAAGGCACTGACGTACGAGTATAGTAGAATGTCATTAGGAGACGTATTATTGCTAAGTTATCTTAGTAGAACAGTAGTATTTAGTTTAACCCTAAATTCCTGGGCTATCTACTGTGAAGTTATCAGTCAGCTAAGCACTGCTGGATATGGGTCTCATCTTGTGGAGTGAGCATTAAGTCAAATCAGATATTGGTTTGTTAATTCCATAAGCTTTGTGGCACCATTGCACTAGCATATCTTGCAGGCAGGACAGCACTGTAGATCAGAAGTTTTGTGGCTGTGTTGTTATTTACATTTCTCCTTTGGTAACCTGCAGAGAACCTTCTTGTACCAAAGATGCTAGAAAGTAGTGGTGAAGTCTTAATGTGGGCACAAGATTGACTTCTCCATGTTTAATGAGTTGTGTAGGTGTTGCTGTCAGCAAGAGGAATTTGTCAGTTTGTGGAAAGCAACCGTTAGTTTTGGCAACAGCCTGGATTACTTGTAGTTTCCCATGGCACCCCTTTGTCAAAAAACTCAATTTGATGTAACTCAATACTCAGACTTGAAGCTTCCTTTGTTGCCTTTTTTCAAGATGTTGATCACTGAGATCTCGTAGACCTCAGGGATTTTGGCTTATTTCCATTGTGCTTGGTTTCCTGCCAGCACTTGATAATAAGACCCTCATGCCACATGCTTGAGTCATAGGACATGCTTCAACAAAGGTGTTAAAAACATGCTTAAATAACAGACTCTATGCATGCTATCAGGGAAGAAAAGTAATCATCAGTCTTTCTCATTTTTAAACCCTGTGAACTACAATCACATATCAGCCTAGTGAGATTTGCCTGCTGGTTCAGTGGTGGCATGGATGTTATGAAGGTAACATTCTGACTAGATTCAAAACTCATACCTGGTCTCAAAAGGAATTCATACCTTGTACCTTTAACTTTTCCAAAATTGTGTGGTTTCCTAAGTTACAGAGGAGAACCCAGAGCTAGCATTCTCTAAATGGATACAGAGACAAGTTGTTCACCAAGTTCCTACACTTACTCCCTTAGCATAAGCATCTCTCAAACCTCATCTAAGAATCTTCTTTGTTTAGTAGATGGCATTTAATATAAAAACCCAGAACTGGTCAGACAATGTGCAGAGAATAACACTGTGGAGTGCCCAGCTCTAAGAGAGACATCTCTGTCACACCCTATATCCAGGAGTCACACTGAGGCAGAGGAAACACAACAAGCATAAGATCCACAGGAGGGCAGAGCATGACAGGCCAGACAGAAACTTTGCACACTTTAGCTTATAGAGGCTCTGACGACAGGGAAAGGAAGCTTCCCTCCTAGCTCTGGAGCCACTGGAAATTGATAGATTCTGCCAGTTTCCATCAGGGATGTGTTCCTGCAGGTGTCCCATATCCATAAAGGCAGCACTGAGCGGACTCAGTGAGTTAAAAAAAAAGTACATGAAGTCAGAAAGGGAAAGTGACAGTAGTTGAGAAAGAGTTGGTGATAGGGGTTTTGATCAAAACGCATACACATGTATAAAATTCTCATACAGTCAAAAACACTTTTAAAGAGCTATGTTATGATACTATCATGATATTACATCTTAATAAAGTCACTATCTATGGGCTACTCATCCATATACAGTGGATGCCATTAGGAGATGTCCTGTAACAGATAATAATTCACTTTCAGAAAGGCAGAAATAGAAGCTCCTCAATTACATGAAAACAGACCAAATTAAAAACAAGGAAGAGGGCATATTTCAAATTTATACTTAAGGCCATAATGTAGATAAGCTAGAATGTGTCCTGTCTCCTTCTAGAGCCATAGTTAACACAGTCTGTCATTCGGAGCAGAGAACCACAGAGACACCTGAAATTAGAGAATTTGGAAACTTGAAGCAACAGCTGTTAACCCCAGTCAAATCCCAGTCAATAATTATGAGCAGTTGCCAGTTGAGCCCAGGAGTGACTATATCATAGATAAGGCTAGATAAGGCTACGGAAAACCTACCCTTGCTAATAGGATTAATTTACCCCTGGGTAAATGCCACATTCCTGCCTTACTTTAAGAGCAGGCATTTGGGTTTCACTGCTGTAGCATTTCTGCCTCAGTTGGATTCATCAAAGGAACATTGGTGTGAGCAGTGAATGGCTGTAAAGGGAGCTCTAGTCGTCCTCAAGTGAAATTCTAAACTGAACAGAGCTCCAGTGCTCACCAGGAGCATAGATGATCCAGTGTTTTGTTTTGCTTGTTAATCTCTCTTCTCTAATGATGCTCTCTTTAGTGTGGCTTCTGGTGTTACAGGGATTTGCTGTGTTCATATTTGTAGGCTGGAGGTTGTTCATGGCTCTGAATGTGAGAATACAAGAGTACTGCTTCTATTGATAAACTTTGTATTTGGCAATACTTAACAACTGGTCATGAGCTAGAGAGATGGCTCAGTGGTTAAGAGCACGGTCTGCTCTTCCAGAGGTCCTGAGTTCAATTCCTAGCAACCACATGGTGGCTTACAACCATCTATACTGAGATCTGATGCCCTCTTTCAGTGTACATGTAGAACGAGTGCTCATCTACATTAAATAAATAAAGGAATCTTTAAAAAAGTATATATATATATATATATATACACATATACTGGTCATGACAGACTGCCTTGGAGATTGGTTCCTTGCAATGTTAAGCCAATATGAAGAACCTGATGCGAAAATTGAAAGCTTGGATATTGTAACCATTGACTAATGCTACAATCAGCCCAGATACAGTTCAGACTCTGGGTGACTGAGGAGACAACAAAATGCCCCCCCCCAAAAAAAAAAAAAAAAAAAACAGTTCGAGCTGATGGTGACAGCTTTTATCTCTATATTTTCTTTTCACAGTGGTGGTGGTGGTTTTTATCGTTCTGTTTATATTTTTTTTTGTCAGCACTGTGGGAAAAAGTAAATTCTAAAATTTAAATACTTTACCAACATTCATATATGCAGGGATATATATCCTTTAGATAGGCACTTGGTTTTCATTCAAAGTATGATTAAAGAGAGATACGTTCAAGATTAAAACAAGTGTTTGAAAACTTTTCAGGGCCTTTAATATCTAGATGATACAAGCCAGGGGCAGGATTTAAAGTATTTTCTGTATAAGGGAAAGATCAAGGAAAGAGTGTGCAGGGAACTTGGGATGCTAGAAAGCTGCTTGCAGTTAGTTTTTCAGAGACATAGAATTCCCCCACCAGCCTGATGTTCCTCCCAGCTCTCTGATATACAAGTCCCAGAGAGGGACTTTTTAAAGATGCTATTTTCTTTTGTCTTGTTCAATATTATAAAATGTATTTATTGACATGTATATTCCCATCTGTAGCATGCATAAAAGTTGAGTAAATATACAAACATTTGTAACAACTTTGCTTATGATATTGAAGTGCACATTTAAGCCATACAGGAATTGGATCAAAAACATGTGTCATCTTAAATGCACACAAATTGAATGTAAGAACTTGTGCAATTGCCTGGGTTGTTATTGTTTTAATTCTCTTGTGTGAATAATGTAGGATCTAACAATACATGTATTGTTCTCGGACTGCTCTTTTGAGCCCAGAATATAGCAAGTAATAGTATGTCATCATGAGCATGCACATGAAAAGGTGATCAAGTGGAAATGAAATGGCAACAATCAATTAAGCAAATGAAAACTATACATATTATACAGTGACTCAAGGTCAAGTGAGCTACACTGATAGTAATTTATTGAATGTTCAGAGGTTCACAAGTGTTTGCAGTGAACCAAAAATCCAAGAGAGGTAGGTGTGGACCGGTCATGAAGATCAATAAGATTGATTATACACAGAAAGATGAGAGAGGAAAGAAATGTTAACTAGGCAATACCACATTTCCTGGCAGAAAAAAAATCCTTTCTTTTTAATAACAGAGACAATATTTCAAATGATACCATATTCAAATTCTGAATTTATAATTAGTAAACAATATCATTATATTAGCAGTCCTGAAAATAAAGCAATAGATTTTAAAGCCTAGAGCCTTTAAGGCAGAGTTTGTTGCAAACATTTTATTAGCCAGAAGATGAAGGAAAACTAAACCTTCACTGAGCTTCAGTTCTTATTATGAAACAAAAACTGTTCACAGGCTCTCTGCAAACGGCACAGCACTGTCTAGGGGCTCCATGTGCAACTGTAGAGATGAACATACAATTGGAGTTGCAGGCACAATGCAGTTTCTGAGCTCTTTCTAGAGGAGAAATCCTTACATACCCAGGTTATAAATCAGTGCCGTACCTTATGATGCACTTTGACACAGTTCCTAGTTTAAGAAAGAATCTTTGCTGCTTTTAATCCCATTTCATCCATTCTGGTCCCTAAAGCCATTTTGTTTGTAAGTAATACTTCAATTGCATTTTATAAGGACCATTTTCCCCACAAGATCAGGCGGGATTATAACATGACAGTTCTGCTATTGATATATCCAGCCACAGGGTGTCATTCTAGCAGTACTGACTAGAAGCCGTACTATGCTGCAGCAATCAAGCAGTGTCATAGCTGGTATTCAGAATAAATAATGAAAGCCCTTGACTCTTTGCCAAGCTCAATGCTGAATGTATTTCTCTAGGAAAATGTCTCAGTATTTTCCTAGATATACGTTGTGATTTTTAGAATGACCTTCAACTAAAAATATAAAAACATCTAACTTAAAATTGCAAGAGCCTACTCAGTCCTTGCTAGTTCATCAGTCACTATTGGCTTGGGACGATAGATGAATATACAATACATGCCACTTTCCTATGTTCCCTTATAACGACAAATAAAACAGTTGACAAATGGCTATAATATTTATAGAACATTCTATAAATTTATGAAACATCCTTTTCAAACTCTGTTTCTGTATATTTCACCAGACTATTAGACCTTCTTGTATCAGTTTAAGTAAGAACTATGCATGGAACTTAGGTTGACTCTGGAAACCCTTTCAGCTTTTAGTTAACAGACTAAAAACACAGACCGGCTGCAATCTGTCCAAACCTACAGCCTAGGAGCTAGCCTACCTTCTTTCTGATCAAGTACAACCCATTCATCTGAAGAAGGACAGCTTTAACTGTTGTGAGAAAATAGGCTGCAAATGACTCAGAAGCACTCCTTGCATTCTCACAGGCAAGACAAGGTTAATGAGAGGTGACAGACACATTCAATCTGTCATTGGTATTTGGGAAGGCTTAAACCTTTGTCAGAAATCTGAGATGAGAACTCTCTCCTACTTATTTACTTTGATATAGAAACTTTCTCCTGCTTGGTTACATTGCTTGTTCGTCTAATCACATCATGGACAAAACAGACCAGAAAATCTGTATGAGATACATTGCTACAGGAGGTAAAAAACTAGACTCGCTCCTTAACACTTAAGTTACTTATTTTCCAGTGAGTGAGAATTACAAATAAAAAAACATCACTAGTGAGACATAAAACTTGGTTACAGCAATGAAGAAAAAAAATATACCACAGGGCACCAAATGTTCTTATGGTGTTTTATGTAGTCCCAGATATCAAAGCAGAATTTCCTGAGTAAGCCATGACTAGGATGTGATCAATGTGCAGTGGGTAACCAATCAAAGAGAAAGCAGAACGAAGCCAAAAGTACAGTGATCGAAGAAGATATCAGGCAAATCTCTGGACATGAGGAAGCTCAGGTAGTAGCTCCTTATGAAGGACAGTGAGGTGCAGGAGCATGGAGGTGGCAGTGCCCCTGGAAGGTCTAAGTCAGGGATTTGGATCTTTGAACTTTGGTCTAGAAATATGAGAGGGTGAAGGAAAGTTGAGAGCAAGAACCAGTGTGGAAAGAGAGAAAGAGGCACATGTTTCTAGGTTGTATTTGTATTTCAAGTGAGATTATCTTGAGTTTATAATGTCAAGAAATTTTGATGAATGAAGTGGGTCTACGAAGATGAGTCACAAAAGGGCAGGTGTGAACTTGGATTAAGGAGTCCAGGTTAGACAAGCTTTAAAGGTAGACTTGAGGGATACAGAAAGAAGTTGTTTTTCTCTTTTCTGACTCTGGAGGAGGCAGAGCTTTTATTTCAGCTTCTTAATGGCTGGTGAAACTCTATCCTAAGAAAGAAGAAACACTGACTCTTCATAAATCTAAGTGTTTGAGTAAAATCTGATCTGTGGGTATATTTCCAATGAGGTGTGAGAATTAATCAAAGAATTCAAGGTGGTGCTGAAAGAAATGAAAAACAACAACAACAAAATAAAATAAAATAAAAAAAACAAACACAATATGCTACAAGGCTTTTAAGGTAAAACATGGACCATGGGCTCAGGAAGTTTGGCAACATTAGTGGCTGGAAAGGGGATGGAAAGGCATACCCAGGCATCCAAAAGGAAAGCAGCATTGCCAAGACATGGATTTGGCCCACATTCTCCTCATCATTTCCAGCTATGTAAAATAAGAACAAATAGTCATCATTTTGTATCTCAATACCAATATTCCCTTCTTCCAGTGACAGTAGAAACCAAATAATGACATAACACTGAATATTCCCAGATTTTCTTTTGTATCAAATCAGGAGAATGATATACTCATACTATCTATTTCATTGTTTTCAACTCTATTAAAGTAATCAATATTTGAAAAAAAAAATGACTTAAATCATGAACTTTAATCATGCACCAACAGAAACTGGCAAACAAACAATCCATGTTTTTGGAGGCTCAGTTCCTTGTTTTTAAATTTTATTATTGAATACTCTGATCATAAATCTTTCTGAAGGATTATGGAGTTTTCATAATATTGGGAAAGTGAGTTCTATAAATATAAAAAGTCATTACTTTTCTAAAGATAGAAATGTGCAATATAAATTAAGACAATTTAGTTTAAACATTCACAAGATGTTTTGAAGTCAAAGGAGAAATTTTAAAATTATTCTGTTTTGATGAGCATATGTTTCATGTCTAACATTAAAAGACTTATTTTAATATTCTATTTTAGGAAGTAGGATCTTCTCTCATGAATGCATTTACATTTATAGACTTTAAAAACAGAGATAGAGAAGAATAAACATCTGAATCAACTACTCTGTGGAACTTCTAGTAAGACAGAAAAACTATACAGTACAAGCTAAAATCCTAGGGGTACCTGAAGGTGTATTCTAAGAAGTCTAGTATATCAATACTGAGAATAGGTCAGCAGCAGGTGAGTTTGCTGTTTTGTGCCAAACCTGCCTGGATGTTCAAACTCACTGAATTACATTTATGCCATCTTCTGCTCTGCACTCTGAAATTTAAGAAGCACATGTTGTTCATAGCACTTCTTTTTTGATTGAAGTGTTTAGAATCATTTCTAGTGTGTGCCTGAATGTGTGTGCAGGTGCTAAGGTATGTAAAGTATATGTATACATAAGTATGCATGTGGAGGCCTAGAACAACTTCAGCTTTCATTTCTTAGAAGCTTTATAAATGTTTTAGAAACAGGATCTTTGACTTACTGGGAATTTTCCCATAGACTTACGGAGACAGTGATGAGCATGGACCTGTCTTTCCCTCCCCTCCAGGCCTGGGATGGCACAGTGTTCCCTACATTCTGTTTTTTCTTCTTTTTTTCCCCCTGAGGGGGCTCTTAACATCAAACTTAGGTCCTCATTCTCAAGTAAGTACTTTACCAAATGAACTCTCTTCCTAGCCCAAGCATTCATATTTTAAGGAGTACATGCATACTTTTTTTTACTAAAATATTGTTTTAACCTAAAAATTTGAAGAATTTTTAATATAGTTATTAGTTTAGTGAATTAGTTTGCTTTTAGCTAGTATATTTGCTTTTTATGTTATATACACTATAATAACACATGCAGTGCACTTTGTGAAACTACTTTGTAGACATTATATGCAAAGGGAAAATTAGGCTATGATAATTTAATTTTATTTAAATTGTTTGGCTACAAAGAAAATAAGGGACTGCTGCTGTTATCCAGCATTTGCTTTTCTTTCTTCTGTCATAACTCCCAGTAATATTCTGACTTATAATGTGTGAGAATTTATCCCAGCCATAAATCTTATATAGATCTACAGTGTAGTGACAGAAGGTACTTAGCTATTTTCTCATTTGATTAAATATAAATTTGTTTACCTGGATCAGCTAAGGGATGCGTGAAACAACAAAAAATTCTTCATACTTCTTTATATGCAATCAATTCTACTTCTGTTGTTAACAACACAGTATGTTCCTCTCATAATCTTATTCACTATATCATAATTTCAAAATGAGAGATTAAAAAGACAGACACACAAAGATAAACATAGAGAGAGTATGTTTGCTAAAATACAGTGTGTGAGAACACAAAAATGTTTTGAAGGGAGGATAAAAAATCCAAGGCTATAAAATAGAAAGTTAAAGTATATTGTTTTACTGCAAACAAAAGCCATGAAGTAATAATAATAACAAAATCTATGAAAGCAATACAATTACAGACATAAGTAACTAGAGATCTGTTATTTAAATCATGAAACACGATGAATTGGTTACTTTATCTTTTACGAGGACAAAATACTTGAGAAGAAGCAACTTACGCGGAAAGGGATGTATTTTGGTTAGTGGTTTAACATTTCCAACATGGCAAGACAGCATGGTAGCATGTGTGTGAGGTAGCCTGTGACATGTGTCTGTAATCAGGAAATAAAAACCAGGGAATGCTGGTCAACAACTGGCCTTTTAGGTTCTTTCCTTGGATTACGCCACCCACACTCAAGGAAGGCCTTCATTCTTCATTTAAGCCTCTCACAAACAGGACTGGAGGTGTGCTTCCAGCAGATTCCAAACACAGCCCGTCTCTGCATTTGAGGGGAATAAGCAGCAATAGGGTGCTTGTAAAGACTTCTCCACTGTCCAAACACTCAACTACTAATAAAACAGAGAAGGAAGTGAGTTTGAGCAGATGAATAGTTGACTCTTGGACAACTTGAATAAACTATATTACAGTTAAGTGTGAGCTTCTACTCAGAGAGGGCAAGCGACTCTCTGGGAGCAGGCCCCATGAAACGACTTTCGGCTAAGTAATGCAGACTTGCTAGACTCTGGCCCAGAACACAACCCTTCATTCTTATGTGATTATCAAAAGAAGCGTTGAGCTCAGTTCCCTTTTGTTACAATTGACTTTTTTCTTTTCATGGTATAATGAAGAAGTTTATATTGTATAATATGTGGCTCACATTTTTCTGATATTCTGAATCCCAGGAACATAACATAATAGAAACAGTATGGAAATGAATTAAGAATTAAACTCTTTAAGTCTAGTACTTCCATGGAGTTTGTAAATGGTTGATTCTTTCTTCCTTGTTGCTGTAATCTTCTTGCATTTTCTTTCATTTAAGAAGATTTCATGCTGAAAGATTTTCAATAAGTATAAGTTAAAAAACTTATAAGTATAAGTAAGCGGAAGTTTTGTTACATTTTTTTGTTTTCTAGTCTCTAATCCTTTTATTCACTGCTGGGCAAAAATCAGAAAGAATTTGTGTCAAGACCAATGTAGAATATAGAGCTCATGAAGACAGAAAATGCTACAATCTTTTACAAATAAGCACGAATAAAACTATTAAGAAGTATTAAAATATCACAGTCTCCTTAGCTGGGTTAAAAGTATTCATTTAAAAGTATTCAACAAAAGGTGAATAAACTGTAAATAAATAAATAAATAAATAAATAAATAAATAAATAAATAAATAAATATTTAAAGAAGTATTCAACAAAGCACACACATCTCTGTTTATTGTAAGGATATCTTTAAAGATATTAAGGGTATTTGCTTTAGTTTTGAGATTGTATTTTAATTAAAATACTTTTCTTCTCTTTCCTCCCTCCAAACTTGCTTAAAGAGCCCTACCCGATTCATAGCCTTTTTAAAAATTAGTTGTTATTGTTTCCAGGTATGTATCCCTAAGTGTAACCTGTTAAGCACATATGTTATTTGTTTGGATATGTATGCATGCGTGATTTAGATGTACAATTAGTATTTTATCACTTCTTATCTATGCAAGTAGAAGTATGCAAATATGTCTATTTTGTTTTAGAAAATAAGTGTGAACTGGCTCATAATATTTTGTTATGGACAAAAAACTTTTGCCACATGTAAGTCATCTGACTGACTAAATTCTATTTTAAGTTTCATTTTCTATAAATCAAAGAAGTAAGAAGAAACTTGAGATATGTATTAAGCAACATGAACACAGTGTGTGTGTGGTGTGTTCATGGCCATGTTTTAACGAGATCTTTTTTTAAATATTAGGTATTATTCTTTATGTCCTAGTTTGTTTTCTTTTACTGTGATAAAACATTGACCAAAACCAGTATAGGGAGGAAATAATTTATTTGGCTTAGAAGTCACAATCCATCACTGAGGGAAGCCAAAGCAGGAACTTGAGCCAGAACCTGAAGCAGAAACCATGAAGGAATGCTCCTTACTGCTTTGACTTCCCTGGCTTTCTGAGCTACCTTTCCTATGTAGATCAGATCTACCATTCAGATGATACACAGCTACCGGGTAAATAGCCATCTACTCACAAAGGGCACAAAGAAACAGATTTAAAAACAAACACATTTCTACTAGACTGTGGCTTAGTAAACCAAGGAAATCACTGCTTTTACTGATTACAATTAACAATGGTCATAGAAATCTGGTTTGTTGGCTTCTGCCCCTCTACGGCATCAGAAGTATCATGTAAGACTCATATAGCTCCTCAGAATAACCTACCCTGTTCATAGACCCTTCATCTAAACTGCTATCTTTACAGTTTGCTTCACATAAATTTATACATTTATAAGATACTCAAGATTTAGCATTATATAAAGACACCTTTTACAGATAATAGTAAGAACTCCTGTCATTTTCCATTCTAAACTTGTCTTTAAGGGGACACTAAAGCAGAAATATTAGCAGGCCCATTTCAGCACAAAAGGTTCTCACCATTTACTTCATTGTTTCTTCCAAAGATCAACGTTGACTACAGTGGCCTGGATGGGAGACACTACACCACGTAGCATTCCACGATTCACAGTTATTCTTCAGGAGATCTGGGATCCCAAATCATGGATCTCTCCTTTACTGTAGTCAAGGTCAGATGTAGGAGTTATCCCCTACACGCTCACCTTGTTTTCTCCCTCTTCGCTGTGTGATACTTTCTATGAGCCCAGGTCTTTGGATTCCAGGGAAGAAGGGCTTACTAACAGAGATGTGATTTGCACTCTCTTTCCTCTGTGTCCTGCCAGCTGTAAGATATGACAACTATATCCCTTTTTTCACTTTTTCTGTGAAGTCAGAGATAAAGTGTGAATAACTTCCACATGTCCTACTTTTTTTTTCAGTGTAATTTCCTCTTTAAATGAACACTCTATCTGCAAAGATAGCTGAGGCCCAGTTCTATATCTTCTCACTGAAGTAAAGGCCATACAGCTGGCATGACAGCCTCCTCACCGTCCTTTCCCTCATGTGCCATTTCCAGGATAACAGTAGACTCCCTAATCCACCTGTGTACTCACAGGATGGGCCTAAAGTGGCAAGCCTCCCCATATTAAATAAAGGACTCTGTTCAGCCTAGGATTGCCCCATGATTGCATTTTCTATCAGCAATTACAAGAAGCATAAATCCAGCACTGCAGCAAGGAGATAGATTCTTCACGTAAATGCTTCACTCTCACCCAGATCTGTCTGTGAAACTACCTTCTCTATCTCGGAGGGGATGAATAAATTCAAAGGAGTCAGGAAAGCTCCTGGAAATTGAATTTCTAGAAATTACATGTAATATACTCTATGAACACACAAAGCACACACATAAACATAAATATGCATACACAGATTTTTAGGTAGGAAAATGGCATCCACAAAGTTGGCACTGAAGTCAGAGGTATGCAAATGAAGAAGCATAATTATCTGTAAATCAGGATTTAGAGACAATCTGAAGCACAGAAAAAAAGGCTTGGAGACATTGGAGATGGGGAGAAACTGAAGAATGTCAGTTAGTCTGTTCCAGGATGCACTTATCTCTCTTGTATTGCTTAGGAAATGAGGAAAGAATCAAGAGTTCAGAGAGAATCTGTCAACGATACACTTTCGTATCAGAAATCTCAACTGTAATAAATGTAGTCAACTCACAAGAAAAATTTTAAATTTACAAGAAATTATGAAAGATAGGAAGCTGAACATATGGTAATAAAAACATACAATAATTGCACTGATGAGATGACTTAGCATGTAAAGCAACTTTCCAGCCAGCGGGATGACCTGAGTGCCAGCCCAAGCCCCATGTGACAGACAAAATCAACCTCTGCATGTTGTGTCCTAACATCCATGTAGGTCCAGTGCAAGGATATGAACACATAAATACATTTAAAAAATTAAAAATTAAATCATGAATACTTTCCTGCATATATTAAGGAAACCTTCAAATTAACATGATTGCTTCTTTACGTGGGATTTTGTTTGATTACTTGGGGTCTTAGGTAGCTCAGGTTGGTCTAATTAGGCAAAGATGGTCTTAAGCTTCCAATCCTATGGCTTCCCTTCCCGAAATGTCTGGACTACAAATGTGTAGCATCAGGCCTAGATTTATGCAGTGCTAGGAATCAAACCTTGAGCTTCAAGTATGCTAGGCAAGCATGCTACCAACTGATTCATACCCACAATCTTTTATGTAGAATGAATATATGTTATGACTCCCCAACAATGAATTAATAAAAGATTACCAGTGTAATTTGGCATTTCAAAGAGATGTGAATATAGTTTAATAGAACAAAAACAAAGAAGTGAATATAAAACAGAAGCCAACACATATCTGAAAATACAATTGAAGAACAAGATAATATTAAGGAACAGATACCAAACTGAAATTCTTCTGGAAATGAACAACTCAATAAACCAAATGAAAACATCAATGGAAAGGCCTACCAGTAGAATGGACCATGTAATAAAGATAGTATCAGGGCAGGAAGACAAAGTAGAGGGACCAGATACTTCAGTAAAGGCCAATGATAAAAAATGATAAAAGATGATTGGAACATAAGAGCTCTGGGATAAAATGAAAAGAACTTAGCCTTTGTATTATGGGCACAGAAGAAGAAAAACACCACCACCACCACCACCACCACCACCACCACCACCACCACAGCAACAACAACAACAAAAAAAAAAAAAAAAAAAAAAAAAAGAAAATATTTTCAGTAAATTCACAGAAAAAAAAAGTTCTATACTAAAAGGAATATAAAGCTGTCTAGGTACAAGATCTTAACAGAAATAATAATAAAAAAGTAACAGAAAAAATAACTTCCCAGGACATATTATAGTTAAATAGAATAAGGAAAGGGTGCTAAGGGATGGAAAAAAGTCAAGTTGCTTACAAACGGAAGACCATTAGAATAATTCCTGATTATTCAATAAAACTTTTAAAGCTAGTAAGGGTGGAAATATTTATTTTAAGGTCTGGAAGACAGCAGTTGTCAACCCAAACTAGTATACCTAGAAAAAAAACTATCAATTAATAATTAGAGAAGAAATAAAATATTTCCACAATAAAAAATAATGAAATTTCTGATTACTAAGGAGGCTGTACAGAAGATACTGTATGTATAGTCTAATCTATAGAGAAGGATAAATACAACAAAAGGGTCTCAGAGAACAAATAAATATGCCAGGCCTGTTAATTAAAAGAGATCTAAAAAAAAAAACACAAAATCAATAAGATGATAGAAGTTAACACTTACATGTCAAAAAATAAATAACTATTTGCTATAAGTCTCATTTCTCCCCATAAAAATACACAGACATGAAAATGATATTAAAAAAATAGTATTCATCTTTTTTGTTGTCTTCAATAAAAGCATTCCTAACCACTGACAATAGACACCATGTTAGGGTGAAATAATAGAAAAAAGCTATTCCAAGCAAATGGAACAAAAACATGAACCAGTGTAGCTATTGTAATGTAAGACAAAAGAAACTCCAAAACAAAACTATTCATAATAGATAAGGAAGATCATTCATACTCATTAAGGGAGGGATTGACAAAAAGGATATTACAATTCTGAATATATATGCATATATGAATATACGCATCAAATTCAGGCACACCCAATTTCATAGTAGATACTGAACTAGTTCTAGAATCACAAATTGACCCCAGCACAATGGAAATGGGTGGCTTCAATAGTCCACTCTCACCAATAGAGAGGTCATCTGGACAAAAAAAAAAAAAAAAAAAAACAAATAAAGAAACACTGGAGTAAAATGACACCTGCAGATATCTACAGAATACTGACTTAAAATCTAAAAACACACATCCTTCTCAGCAGACCATAGAGATTTACCAAAAATTGACCATCTATTAGGTCAGAAGCAAATCTCAACAAAACAGAAAAATTGAAATAGCATCTTGTATACTGTCTCACCCCAATGGAATAAAGATATTTAACAATAGCAGTTGAACTTACAGATAATATACAGGCCTATGGAGATCCAACAACATACTGTTTAATTAAAACTGAGTCGATAAGGACATCATGAAAGAAATAGGAAGTTTCTAGAAGTGAGCAGTAAGGAACACACAACATACTAAAGTCTATCAGCCACAAGGAAGGCGATCCAGAGAGGAAATTTTATAATATTAAATACCCACATAAAAATGAGAGCTCCAAAATGAAAAATGTAATGATGCTCTTTACGGCCTTTGAAAAACAAGAACAAACCAACCTCAAAACAGAAGCTAGGAAGAAATCATCAAATCAATGGTGAAATTAATGAAAATGGGAATCAACAAGAGCAAAGCAACATTAAGAATCAAGCATTAAGAAAAATCTGCACATCTAAAGAAACTAATCAAGAGGGAGGACCCTGACTAAAATGCTCAATCCCCATCCAGAAAGGCAAAGAGGATGGACATCAGAAGAAAAAGAAAACAGGAAACAAGTTAGGAACCTGCCACAGAAGGCCTCTGAAAGGCTCTGCCCTGCAGACTATCAAAGCAGATGCTGAGATTTATGGCCAACTGTTGGGCAGTGTGCATGGAATCTTATGTAAGAAGTGGGAAACAGTAAAATCTGGAGAGGACAGGAACTCCATAAGGAGAACAACAGAACCAGAAAATTTGAACACAGGGATCTTTCCGGAGTCTCATACTCCAACCAAGTACCATGATGGAGATAACCTAGAACCCCTGTACAGATGTACCCCATGGCAGTTCAGTGTCCATGTGACTTCCATAGTAATGGGAAGAGGGGCTGCCTCTGACATGAACTGATTGGCCTGTTATTTGATCACCTCCTCCAGCGAGGGTAGCAGCCTTACCAGGCCACAGAGGATGACAATGCAGCCACTCCTGATGATATCTGATAGACTAAGATCATAAGGAAGGAGAGGGGGACCTTGCCTATCAGTGGACTTGGGAGGGGCATATGTGAAGAAGGGGGAGAGAAGGTGGGATTGGGAGGGGAGGAGAAAGGGGTTTATGGGGGGATACAAAGTGAATAAAGTGTAATTAATAAAAGTTTAAAAAAAGAATCAAAGCAAAGCATTAACAATCAAGGATGATCCAAGGGAGGATGCATAAATCTCCCTTGAAAGAGGAGATAGACAGAGGAAGTGTGTGTAGAGAGGAAACAGGTAGGAGACAGTGAGTAGAGAGTTAGGAGGGTGGAGATCAGACCTGAGGAGAGCAAGGGTGAGAGGACAGAAGGCCTGCAGAAAAAAGAGAAACTGAGGCTAGGGTTATCTCTGTGACAAGCTGAAGACCTAAGTCAGGGCAGGCTCCTGGAAGGATATGAGGTGCACTCAAGCAGAGACTCCTAATAGCAGAGGGCATAGAGACTGAAGAGGACACTAACTAAACTAGCCTCCTGATAGAGGGATGGGAATCCCAACCCACTCAAAAAAACATTAACCCCAAATTTACCTTTTATGTAAAATGTGCAGGGATAAAGATAGAGCAAATGGATTAAAGATTGAGAAAATGCCCAACCAATGACTGGCACAACCCAAGACCTACCCTATGGGAGAGTGCCAACCCCCAACACTTGGAACAATACTCTGCTATGTTTGCAGTCAGGAGCCTGACAGAGTTGTCCTCTGAGAGACTCTGACCAGCAGTGCTTCAAAACAGATGCTGAAACTAACCTCCAAATATTGGGCAATGCTTAGGGAGTCTTGTGGAAAAGTGTGAGGAAAGAGGAAAGGACCTACAGGTCATAGGACCTCCACAAGAAGAACAGGGCTGACTAACCATGGTCCAGACTAACCATGACACCAACCGAGGCCTGGACCTAGGTCCCCTACAAAGATGTAGCCGATGGACAACTTGGGTTTCAGGCAAGTCATGTATGGGAAGTAGGGTCTGCATCAGACAAGGACACCCTTGCTAGCTTTTTGATCAGTTCCCACTGGTAGAACTGCTTACCAGACCACAGGCGAAGAGGACATGCTCAGTACTGATGGAACTTGATGAACTGGGGTGGATGGGAAAGGGAGATCCCCTTTTATGAGGAGTATGTGAGGGCAGAGTGGGGAATGAGGAAGGGTAGGACTGGGAGAGAAAGAGGAATGTAAAGTGAATAAAAAAAATAAATTTCTAAACTAGAAAAAAAGAATCAATGAAACAAATGGCTGTCTCTTTAAAAAAATAAATATTCACTTTTAAGTGGATATTAGCCATATAATATGGGATAAACATACTAAAATCTATACTCCTAAAGAAGTTAAACAACAAGGAGGACCTTAGGGAAGATGCTTAATCCTCATTCAGAAGGGCAAACAGTATAGAAAGCCTAGAAGACAGGAAACAGGTCAGGAGCCTACCACAGAGGGCCTCTGGAAGAATCTACCTAGCAGGTTATCAAAGCAGATACTGAGACTCAGAGCCAAACCTTGGGCAGAGTGCAGGGAATCTTATGAAAGAAGAGGGAGATAGAAAGACCTGGAGGGGACAGGAGTTCTACAAGGAGATAAATAGCCAAAATATCTGGGCCAAGGTGGGGCCTGAAGAGACTGATGCTCCAACCAAGAACCATGCATGAAGAGGACATAGACCCCTGCTCAGATGTAGCCCATGGTAGCTCAGTCTCAATGTATTCCTTAGTAAGGGGATCAGGGGCTATCCCTGACATGAACTCAGTGGCTGACTCTTTGACCACTGCCAGGCCTCAGTGGAAGACAATGCAGCCAGCCCTGATGAGACCTGATAGGCTAGGGTCAGATAGAAGGTGAGGAGGTCCTCCCCTATCAGTGAACTAGAGGAGGGCCATGGGAGGAGAAAAGGGAGAAAAGGTGGAATTGGGAGATGAGGGAGAAGGCTACAGCTGGGATAAAAGTGAATAAATTATAATAAATAATAAAAGCGAAAAGGAAAAAATATTCTACAAAAAGATAAATAAGATTGACAAACAGCAAAATTAACTGAAATAAAAAAATACCCAAATTAATAAAATTAGACATAAAAAGTGTGATACTGCAACAGGTACCAGTTGAGAAAATCAGTGGGATGTATTTTACACACATCTATTACATTAAGCTGAGAATGGATAATGTTCTCAAGGCATATGAAAAATTTAAGCAAGATGACTTCAACATTCTACCAGAACTTCAAAGTTCTGACATCAAAACCTCTTATTCATCTTTTCTGGATCCCTTCAGTTTGAAGACATTAGAGAAGAATGCTGTTCCCAGAAGATTTAGGTTATTAAATGTAAACCTCAGTGCTAGGCACAAGTTACTTCCCTAGGAATTATTGGGTAGAGGTATCCCAGAAGCATCCCAAAGGAGAACATCTATGCCCTAAATACAAGGGTCCCCACATCTGTAAAAGAAACATTACTAAAGCTTAAATCACAAATTGATCCCCACACATTAATAGTGGGGGATTAAAAAAAAAAGTTATTTCAATTTACCTAGGTTATAAGACCATATTGTTGAAGATACCAGACACACTTTGGTCTCTGACCAGAAAACACTCACTTCTGGAAAGTTCTCATAGTGCTTGAAGGTGGTGTTCAGGCTGGTGAGAAAGACATCGGTGAAATCCATCCCAGACCTTCCTCCCAAGTTTTTATAGCATTCTTTTCAAGAAATAGCTGTTCTGGAATACAGCCACCTCACTGGAAGTACGACATTGAGAAATACTTAACGTATTAAGATTTGCTACTCAAACTGGACCTATCTTTATTTATTTATTTATTTATTTATTTAAACCAAGACAGGTTGGCAGGCAGTCAGGCCAACCTTGCGCTTACCATAAAATCAGGAGATAATCGTGAGGGTTTGACCTTCCTGTCTCCGCACCACCAGCTCTGGGATTTTGACTTGCGCCACCAGATATGGTTGCATGGTGCTGGTGGTGAACCTAGAGGCGCATGATCAATAAACAGCTCTCACAGTGATCTGTATACCTTCCCTGTCAGTGGCTTAAATCCTATTTAAGATACTGCAAAGTCTCAGATACAGCGGCTCTTCATGTGGCTCATGTTCTTTGTATCTGTACCCAGTTACCGCCCTGAAAATAAACTAAACATTTCCTTCAAATCTCCTCGCTGGGTCGTGTTGACACATGCTTTTAATCCCAATACTTGGGGGGCAGAGGCAGATGGATCTCTGATTTCAAGGCCAACCACCCTGGTCTACAGAATAAGTTCCAGGACAGCCAGAGCTGCACAGAAAAACCCTGTCTCAAACAAAACAAAACCCTTCATGACTCCTTATTTGTATGAACTTAAGAAATACTGATTATGATGATCTGCTCTGATGCTGGAGAAAGAGGATGCCTGTAGCAGTAAGTAACCCAGCATAAACACTGCTGTAAGTTTCCACTCTGTTGACACGACATTTGTGAGGTCACATTCGCCCGCCATGTTTCCACCCACCTTCAAGATGTACAACTCAACAGCCACCGTGTCCAAGATCAAGAGTACCATCTTGCCAGAGAGACAAATTCTGCCAATGTTCTGAGTGCATTACTGAATTGGCTCAAGATCAGAGTGTCCATAAAGCAAATTTCTGAATGAAAAGGAGGAGATAGGGCTATGTCTTACAACACACTCCTGTCTTCTCTCTACTAAAATAATCAAATAAAGATTTGGTATAATTGAAATCCTGTGTCATCATGGAGAAAACCGAACATTTGCTAGTTAATATAAACAACACACTAAAAACAGATAGGCTAATTTCATTGCAGTAATCCAGTTATGTCATGATGAATATTGATTTATCCTTCCCCTTTAATGCCTGTCCTAAAATAAGGATAATTCTCACAGAAGTAGATGGAGGTCTGTTTTATAAGAAAAAAATAAAATACATGTAGATTCAAATGGGAACTATATGTGGTAAACACGAGTTCAGAGTGTCACACAGCAGTGATATGTTTCCTTGAGTAAAACAAGGAAGTCTCCTTAACGGCTGCTTACAACAACTCTTACACCTTGATTTTGCCAACTGTCTCACAGGTAACCCTAGGTGGCAGGCGGCTAAAAACCTGATGCTGCTGGACACCTGGCTCCCCATGCACTGGCCTCTGATGTGGGGGTTGGCCTCCAGGGAACTCTTGTGTCTGTGGCAAGACTGTCAAAAGTTTGATACAGTGGCACGTATGGGAAAAGTTGTTCTGATCTGCCCGCCAAGCTATTCTAATCCCTAAATTCCTGACCAACCTCTTGCTCCGACCCAGCCTGGGCGGGTGATTGGGGTCAGCGTTCCTGAGAACACTCTTTCTGCAGTTCCCAGATCCCTAGCTCTGCCTGAGCAGATCCCAGACTATGCATCATCAACTGCAGTTTCTTTTCATGTGTAACCTGGAGATGGTTCCTTTTAGAGAACTTTGCCCGGAAAGCGTGCCTAGACACCACATGCAGATCCCATTGGCCTGGCTAAATCTAGGTCCTCCCAGTCAGAATGCTGGCTCCCAAGAAGGAACTTCAGTAGTAATTTTTCATGAGGTAATGTTTTCTTAATTAAAAATAGTTTTTATACGGTATATTCTGATCACAATTTCCTTTCTCTCATCTCCTCCTAGATGCTCTCCTTACCAGCATCCACCTGACTCCACACTTTCTTTCATTCATTAGAAAACAGAAAAATAAAGAAGACCATAATAGAACAAGATAAATGAATAGAGAAGCAAGCATAAAACAGAGAGCAAGAAAAGCACATAAGCACACAGACAGACAGAGAAAACTTATAGTGCAAACTATAATATATAAGCAAAAGAGAGCACTAAAAAAATGCTTAAAGGATTATGAGATAACCCACTCCTACCAAAAAAAAAAAAATCTCTAATAGTTCTAATGAGTTTGTTCTGAGTTTGCTGTTGAATGCTCGTCATGGGGCTTGCCCTTAAGTGGGTTTGACTCCATTGGATAAACTAATTTTGAAATGATTTGTGAATTAGAGATCTCTCTTGAGTGAGGAATGGTGGCTCGCGTCCACTTCCCTTCTCTGTGCTAGGTCCTCCTCTGCTTGGACTTGGACACTCCCTGACATGCTGCCACAGTATCTGGAAATTCACATGTGTGTCAGTCCTGTGTTCCTTCCATGTCCTCCATCCTCTCTGACACTTAAAATCCTTCCACCTCCTCTTCCTCTAAGTTCTCTGAACCCGGAAGGAGAGTTTTAATAGAGACATACTGTTCAAATCTGAGTGTTCCCAGGTCTCTCCCCTGCATATTGTACAATAGTGATTGTGTTGATAACCTTTATTTCTTTCCTCTGTGTATTTTTCTGAGTCTCTTTCTATCACCTTTTTGTTTTACTGAGATTTCTTATATGTTGCCAAGACACAGGACTGATGTACAATACAGCTTTGCCATCAGATTTCAGGACCAGTTACAAGATCACACACACCCTTAACAATGTTAAACAATCTTAACAACCATGGAAAGGGAAAATTTCTTTTCATTACTTACATTAAAATGCAGAATCTTTGAGTTTACGATTATGTAAATAAGCCTCAATTTTCTCTTGTCAAATCTCAAATTAATACCATCATTGAAACCGGATCTTCACACAATTGATGTTCGGACAGAGGAGAGCCCTCCTCACAGCACTGTGCAGTGACCGCTTTGTGGATGACTGTGCAGTGGGTTTACGGGATTCTAGGTTTACAGAGCACATTTGTGTGGGCCTCTTGGACAAATGCTGTAGCCTTTGGGCCCTGCTGCGACTAGCTGCTGGTGCTACCAACATTATCCTCCAGACCCATGGAGAGTGGGAGAAGAGACGACTAGACTCTAGTCCAAAATGGCTACATTTCTAAAATTCCAACAAAGCAAAGGTAAAGAACAATGGTGGGCTCTTTATGCCTGGAAGATAACAATTACATGGCTCTAATATAATTGCATGGCTCTGATAATAACTGCATGGCTCCATAATGTAATAGGAGGTTGGAATGAAATAGACAGTAGATAAGGGAAGACCTTAATGTTATATCTTCAAATGTTTGGAATTTGGGACTGTAGAAAGATATGTAAATGTGTTTTTTAAAGAAGAGTTGTGTGATTATGTTTGCATTAGAAAAGCTCAGGGCACTGTGACGAAAAGTGATCATCACACTGCAAGGAACATAGGAAAACAGCATGAAGAGGCTTTAAACGTTACAGGTAGAGAATGCTAAAGAAAATGACAATGGGAACTGTCTCCCCTCAGTTTTTTATTGCTGACAGGTACCCATACAGATGTTCTCTCGGTTAATAAAAAAAGAAACATGGCTAAGAACTCCTAGAAACTGCAAATTTAGAGAGTCAAGTCTGTGAATCTCAGAACTAGTATACACAGACAAAAAGAAAAAAACAAACCTCGCTAAAACATTACATTGAATTGCACATATTAAAAATAAAGATAAAAAGATAATTTTTAAATTAAAATTTAAATGAACCTGGTTTGTTTCCAGAGAGGTCCTGCATTTTTATCTTCCTCACACACCCTCAAAAAGTACACCTAGACACTCAAAGTTGAAAGTGCAATCTTCACGGCACATTTGTTAATGACCCACAAAAGCAGTTATTTTTCTCTACTTGCCCAGCTTATGAATCACAGTTACACCCAGTCACTCATTTCATCTCTCAAAGCTACCTGAATACAGTATATCCCTCACTTAAGATTATTATTGGGATAAATGCTTGATTTCTGAATACTTGGAAACAAATCTGTGCAAGGATTCCAAAGGTCAACCACAGAGGAGACAAACTCTTTCCCCAGCCAAGTGCTTTCTGCACTATTTCAGGAGAATTCTGACTCAGTGTCACGGCTCTGGATGATCTGATTCTCGCCAAGCTGTGGGGAACAGCTGCCCAAATTCCATGTAATTCTGACATCAGGTAAAAATAGATGCTGACATTCACAGAATTGTCTTCTTGTTTGGACTATAACTTTGCCAAATATTCCAAAACAAGACAGGCTGGACACATGACCCATGCCTGCTATCCCAGTACTTGGGAAGCAAAGTCAGGGGGGTCAGGAAGCAAAGTCAGGAGGTCTAGGTCATCCTCCTCTACCAAGTGTTTTCAAGGGCAGCCTGTGATACATGAGCTCTCGTCTCCAATCATAACAAGTAGAACCATAAGTGGGAAGTTGATTTCTGCATTTCCATTTCTTGGTCATTTATAAAGGAAATGTCAGCATTACCGAATCATTGTGATAGCAAGGAGAGGAAGGATACTTTGTTATATGTGCTGTCCTGATTTCAAAGTACCACCCATCTCAAGCATCCCTCGTAGTACAGAAGCAGAGGCCTAGAAGGATTACCTTCATTTTGTCTCAGTGAGTAGCATTAGTCAAACACACGTATTTTAATTCCTCCTAACAAGAAAAGTCATAACCAAAGAAAATTACTCCAAACAATTTGTCATTGGTTTTGGCATTTCTAGCCATAGGTGACAGGGTAGAGCTGATTTATTCATTCCACAAATCTTTATTATAAACCCAGTCCTGGAATAGATAATGAGAGAAATGGAGGCATAAGAATTGTTTCTAAAAGGAGGTTTCGAATTCCCACTTCAGTGAAGAGTCAATGGTGTGTGTGTGTGTGTGTGTGTGTGTGTGTGTGTGTGTGTGTGAGTGTGCAAACCCGATTCATCTTACTAACCCTTACCAGAAGAGAATGATTTTGGCAAAATTGCTGCATCTTCTTACATTCTTGAAGAACACAAGTTTTTACAATATTTGTTCCTCTCAAATAAGTTAAGAAATTCTGAAACATGTTTTTTTTCCATAATATATTTACCTTTTCCCTTCAAAGTTCTAGAGAAACTAACACTTTAGAATAATGTAAGTTGATTCACATATATAATATCTTGTATGATAAAATCATTATGTTTTTTAAAGTAACCATTACAACTAAAAAGACTTTTCCAGTAAATAATCCAGGGAGGGTTAATTCTCTCAGTTTTCTTTTTGGGACAAGTAATATTTTCCACCAGAGTTTTGGGAAAATTGCATTTTGTGCCTTCTGCAGTTACATATTATTTTATTACAAATATGTAACTTCACTGTCATTGACTTACTCTTAAAATAAGGAAGTGTTTGTTTGTCTTCCTATGGTCATTGTGTACCCTGGGACTGGGACAGTCATCAAACAGTCCACTAGATAGATAGATAGATAGATAGATAGATAGATAGATAGATAGATAGATAGATAGATAGATTTTACTTTCATACAGTTTGACACTTGATATTCATTTCTTAAAAAAATGTGTCTGTGTGTTGCCAAATATGATGCCATGATTTGACGGAGACTTTGTTGGAACTCATAGTGAATACTCTAGAAATAAATCTACAAATGTATTATGTCCTAATCAGACATTAACTCCTGACCTCAACTGAACTATTTGTGATTTTCTGCTTATGTCTTCAAATAACACTAGTTGCTTCGTGCCAGAACTAAGTTAAAAGGAAAGTATTATTTTCTCTCTCACATACTTTAATTTTCTTCTATTCTCCAGGCTTTTCCTTGAGGCTGGAAATGATCAGTTATAAAGTTCATATGATGCTCACATAGCACACTGGCTATCTCAAGTCATTTAAACACCACTGTAAAAAATTTGTAAGTGTTCCATAGTTTCAAATTCAAAACTATAATATTCAACTTATATGCATGTTTTCTACATTCCTATTGTCCACCATTTCAGTGTTTTAGGATTTTTAAACTCAAGGTTGAATAAAAACTATGAAAACAGAAGTTATTCTAAACATGTCGCATGTAAAGTTTCGCATTCTGGCACCAAACCAAAACATTGGGACAAATATTGAAGAGAGAAAAGGCTAGATAAAGTGCCAAACTATGAGAGAATGTTATGAACAAACAACTTCTGGCTTCTTTTGCACTTTTAATCACATGATACAGTTGTTTTTTATCATTTATGCTACTGTAACAGAATATCATAAACTTAGTAGTTTATAGGGATTATAAATTCATTGTCTATACATCTGGACACTAGGAATTTCAAGATTGTGACACAAATAGGCCACAGTTCCAGTCAGGGCTCACTGCATATGCTCCCAATATGGTATCTGAAAGCTGTGTCATAGCGCTGGGGTGGGAATGAGACAGTACATGGGAGACAAGATATTTTAGGAGTTCAGCTAACCTTCAAAGCTCTGTCAATTCTCTCTTTCTCTACCTCCCTTCCTCACTCTGTCTCTGACTCTTTTTCTCCCTCTTTCCCCCCATCCTGCCCCTCACTTTTCTGTGTGTTGATGAAATGTGATCTCTCGGCTTCCTGATCTTGATGACATGTTTTTGCCCCACAATGAACTCAATTTTCTGGACCTTTATGCCAAAGTAAGCTCCCCCCCTTTTAAGGCTGAATTAAGCTCCCCCCCCCCTTAAAGCTGAATTTGGTCATGATGAGTATCAGAACAAAATTAATTTAATTAAGGAAAATTTAAATAACTGAAAAAATGTAAGCAATTATGCCTGTTTTTCCACATTCTAGGAGTACCTTCTGCCTCTTGATGTAATGATTTACCTAGTCTTCTATCAAACCGTATTCTGATGCTTGTTTTTTCCCCAAGCCATCTAAGTAGTCTATAGAAATTTTCTTCTCAGTCTCATTCTATGTGGTATTAAATTAAAGGCTTTCTTTTTTTTCTTGCCATTGTCTGTTTTACTTTTAAATGACAATTGGACATTTCACAAATTTATGTCTAAATTATATCTTTTCAGTATATACTACATCAGGACATATATTTGTCTTTAAAAGTCTCCTATTGTTTTTCTTATAACTCAAATACAATATATCCGAAATAAAAGACAGTTTTTGTTAATGGAGTCCACGAAATTCTGTAATATACGTGATCTAAATTTACTCCTCCAGTATGATTGTTCTTTCGACCTACCACTGTGTTTTTCTTAAGATGCATGCTTTTAACCCATTGTGGTGTTTCTGAATGATAATGGCCTTCATGCACTCATATATATAAACACTTGGTCCTCAGTTGCTGGAACTATTGAGAAAAATAGGAGGTGTGGCCTTGCTAGAGAGATGTGTCGCTGGGGGAGGGATCTGCGGTTTCAGAAGACTTATGCTTTTCTTTATGAGTTTTCTCTGCCTCCTGCTGTTGGGTCAACAGGTGAGATCTCAGTTGTTCCATTCCTCTGCCCATTAGGGACTCTAATCCTCTAAAACAGTGGTTCTCAACCCATGGGTCGCCACCCCTTTGGTAAAACTTTGTCTCCCAAAATACTTATGTTATGATTTATAAGAGTGTCAAATTATACTTACAAAGCAGCAATGAAAATAATTTCATGGGTAGGGTCCTCACAACATGAGAATTGTATTAAAGGGTCACAGCATAGAACAACTGCTCTAAAACTTTAAACCAGACAAAGTGCTTTCTTTGATAAGTCAACTTCATTGTACTGTTTTTTATCTTAGCAATAGAAAGGTAACTAAGACATGCCACTAACGTTTATGATGACATTCTATATTCTGTAATCTTTTCCTAGGAAATCTCTCTGTAGTTTTTCAAAGCAACTTCTGAATTTCTTTTTTTCTACTTGTGCTTCCCTGCAGACATTCTTTTTGCTTAGGTCAAAGTTTCGTTTTCAACTGCATAAAACAACTCCTTGCAGTCTGTCAGAACCGTGAGTTTGCAGCAGTCCATGATGATTTGGCTAAGGTTCTCATCACCACACAGAGGGGCACTGTGTAGATGTTCATCTAAGCCCCACAAAGTGTCTGATCCCTTCTACATGCTCAGTGGTCATATCCCTAAGTGATGCTGAGTAAAGAGCAACAACAAAAATTGCTTCAGCAAAAATGGTTACATGGAAATCCATGAATGTTCTGTTAGCGATTCTTCAGTGTTAGTAAAACATCACAGTACAATAGTATAATTACACATTAATATAATATTATAGATGCAGTAATATGTATCATAGTATGAGATGCCATTAATCTACAAAATTTACACTGAATTTTGACCAAATTATGAATAAATCATTTTAATATCTGGAAAGCCTCCATTCTAGAAGACGTCATACACAATGCCTGCAGGGCATATAGAAAGCAGCTTTTTTCCTTTTCTAACTTTTGCTTATTTGTTCACTTTACATCCTGATCATACCCCCCTCCCTACTCTCTTCCTGATCCCACCCTCCCACCTAATTCTCTTTATCCCTCCTCCCTACTCTTCAGAAAAAGGGAGATCCCCTTACCCACCCATCCCGCTATCAAGTCGAATCAGGACTGAATGTATCCTTCTGTGGCCTGGCAAGACAGCCCTAACCAGAAAAGTGATCAAAAAGCAGGCAACAGGGTCCATGTCACAGACAGCCCTCGCTCCCTTTCCTAGGGGGTCCATATGAGGACCTAACTGCCCACCAGCGACATCTGTGTAAGGGGCCTAGTCCATTTCTTCCACAGTCTTTGTTGGTGCTTCAGACTTCATCGGCTTCCCTTGAGACCTAGTTAGTTTGCTCTCTTGGTCTTCTTGTGGAGCTCTTGTCCCCCCTGAGTCCCTCTGTCCTTCCCCTAATTCTTCTACAAGACTTACTGTGCTCCACCCAGTGTTTGGCTGTGGGTTTCTGCATTTGTTTCCATCCGTTGCTGGGTGGAGCCTCTCAGAGGACAGCTATGCTAGACTCCAATCTGCAAGTATAGCGGAGTATTGTTAACGGTGTCAGGGGTTAGCTGTCTCTCATGGGGTGGGTCTCAGGTTGGGTCAGGCATTGACTGGACATTCCCTCAATCTCTGGTTTATTTATAGTTTGGGTTGAAGTTTTCGTGGGTAGATTGTTGTTCCCCTCCCTCCAATAGAGTCCTGTCTAGTTAGATTGCCTCTTCAGTATCCATGATCGCTGCCACTAGGAGTCTCTGCTAGAATCACCCTCATCTCCTCCTAGGAGCCTACCCTATCTCAGGTCTCCAGATTGCCACAAAGGTGCCCCACCCATGGTTTCTCTTCTCTCTGCAAGCCTTCTGTCCTCCTGCCCCCCCTCCTTAGGTCTGATATCAACCCTCATTTCTCTCCATGCTCCCTCTCTTACCCAGCTCCCTTTCTTCAAGCACTTCAGCTGTCCATTCTAATTCTCACTCTGAATGAGATGTTAAGTATCCTCCATTGGGTGAATCTTGATACTTACTTTCTTTGGGTCTGTGAACTGTAGTATGGTTATCCTATATTACATGGTTAAATTTTTCTTTTTGTTCTAATTTAAATTTATTTTATATAATGTATTCACTTTACATCCCCATTGTAGCCCACTCTCTTGTCACCTTCTGGTCCCAACCTCCCTGCCTTTTTGCTCCTATTTCTCTCTCCTAGTCCTCAGGAAGGGAGAGCTCTTCTCCCTACCATCTGACCCCAGCCTATCAAGTTTCATCAGAACTGCCTGCATCCCCTTCCTCTGTGGCCTGGCACCAGGAGGAAGTGATCAAAGAGCAGGCAGAAAAATCTGTGTCAGAGATACATCTGGCTTCCCTTACCATGACACCCACAGGGAGCCTGAGCTGCCTATCGGCTACACTTGAGCATGGGTTTTAGGTCCTCTCCATGCATCGCCCTTGGTTGGTGCATCCATCTCTGCGGGCCCCATTGGTCCCAGATTGCTGGCTCAGTTAGTCTTCTTATGGAACTCCTGTCCCCACCAGGTCCTTCTATCTACCCACTCTTCTGTATGACTCCTTGCACTCTGCCCAAAGTTTGTGAGTGTTAATATCTGCTTTGATCTCCTGTTTGGTAGAATCTTTCACAGAACATCTATGGTAGCTTCCTGTCTTGTACCCTCTCCTCCACAGCTTCTGGTGACTATTCTACTTGTCCTTCTGAATTAGAATTAAGCATCCTCCCTTGGGTCTTCCTTGTTATCTATGTCTGTAGATTTTAGTATGTTTGTCCTATATTACATGTCTAATATCCACTTATAAGTGAGTATTTACCATGTGTGTCTTTCTGCATCTGCGATACCTCACTCAGGATGATCTTTTCTAGGTCCATCCACTTGCCTGAAAGTTTCATGATTTCCTTGTTTTTAATAGCTGCGTAGTATTCCATTGTGTAAATGTACGATTCAAAGAATCCAGAAGCTTCTTTCCTCCTGGATCCTTTCACAGTGCTAGAAGGCACTATTAAGGCTACTGGGGAGAAATACCTCAATAGTCTTATGCAGTGATGATCTCTGAATCCAACAATACTGACTTTGAAGGCAACATGAGCCTACTGTGCAATAGCGGGCAGACTGCTATGGGGTAAGAGCTTTCTAGTTAGGTTTGAGGTCTTCTTCACAGGAGAATGTTATGTCTGAACAAAAACCCACAGCTGGCAGGTTATGAGCTCTAGGGAAGAAACTGCTGTTACTTCACTAAATAGTAATGTTGTCAAAGTAGTCTTCTAAATATTTATGATTATGCCAATAAACCTGCTCCATTATGAGACATGTGAAGAGGACTTATTAGTGTACTAATTCAGTCAGCATTAAATTTTGGATGAAGGAGGAATTTAGACCTTGTTACACCACTATATTTGTATATTATATGCACATTTGTATATGTGTATATGTATGTATGGTTTTAGATCTATGTATATACATTAGTATTATATATAGTATACATTTTAGAGTATACATAGTTAGATATAGATATAGTATATATATAGTATATCTCTATATATATTTTAAATTCTATTGTGACAGAAATCAAATAGCTGATTGGCCTCTTTACACCCTTGGCCATGGACCACCTGTTCATATTGAATAGCTGAAGAACAACACTTGAATTACTTGCTGTTGAGAGAGTACTAACTTGGCAGCACTTACCGCGAAGGATGTGGGACTTGAAAGCTGGACTGAGATTTTCATCTCGAACAAGCCCACAGTAGTCTGTGAATTTACATGCAACTTGAAAAACTAAACCCCTGATGTCAGCTTTCCTTTCCTTTCCTTTAGTTCCTATGCTAAAATCAGGAATCTAATATCATCCTACTTTTCTCCTTAAAGATGTTCTTTACATTACAAATCCTGAAAGTAATTAATCAAAAGAATCGGTACCATCCTCTCTGCTCTGTATTTAGAAACTGGGTGCTTATTTCAACTAGCAAATACCTTATAACTTGTTTCAGTGTCTTCAAATTGTTTATTTTAGTTTGTATATGTATATTTAAGGATTTAGAAATTTAGATCCCCTAAACATGTACCATCAACAATGGAAAGAATTTTTATACGATGTATTTTTAAAATGACAGTAGATATGGTTTTAAATAAGGGTGGTTTTTTTTTGTTGTTGTTGTTGATTGTGTCTTTTTTAATTCATGAGATTGTAATATAATTAAAACATTTCTTCTTTTAAACCATCCCTTATAACCCTCCCACTCTCCCTCAATTTCAAGGTCCTTTTCTATTCAAAGATTGATATTACATGCATATATGAATATGTATGTATATTCCTATGTATTTCCTGCTCAATCCATATGGTGTTATGTACACGTATGTTTTCAAAGCTGTCTATTAGGCACAAAACAAATAATTAGTGAATTCTTCCCTGGGAAGGACTCCCTGTCTTCAGCTGCCTGTAGTTCCTTCTGTAGGGTTGAGGCCTTTTGTGGTTTCCCTGTCCATGTTGGCATGTCCATCTGTGTTGTCCTTATTCATCTCATGTTTGTGTGGTCATGTTGGTAAGACTTTATGGGTGGTTTTCATATTCAAATACTCTGTTTCTTCTCAAATGTTCCAGTTCATCTGTCCTTCACTCTGCTAGACTGAGGAAGAAGCTCCTTTCCAGTGGAGCCTCCCCCATCAAACTGTCATTTTCTGCTAGACTGTGACTGTGTTTAACACACAGTTTTCTGTGTCATTTCAGCTACTGTCCTTGTCTTTGATTCCAGCCACACTGCTGTCATAGCCTTTAGCAGTTTAGAAAGTGTCCTCAGTTCATGTCATGCTCCCATGCTCCAGAGTTCACATGTGCCGACCTTGGAGCAATGCTATTAAGGTTATGCCATCACACCAGTGGCCTTTCTATTCACAGTGAAGCAGGTAGAGTGACACAGAGCATACTAATAACTCTCTCTCAGAACTACATCTTCACGGGGACAGAGTAGTGGCTTGATGGCAAGGGCACTTGCTGCTCTTAGAGAGATCTGTGTTTGGTTCTTAGTACTCACTTAGTATAATCTGTAACACCAGGTCCAGAGGATCCAAAGCTCTCTTCAGACACACACATGGTACACAGATACACGTACTGGTGAAACACATAAAATAATATGCAAAATAAATGTTAGTAATAAAAATGAATACACATAAAATAAAAATAAGTAATGTTATTTAAAAAAAAATCTATCCACTTCTTAATTGACTATTAATATTCCTGCAATCCACAGGAGTCACACTGCAACTCAAGTGGGCAATTTACTCTTCCTTGATGTTCTCCCACACAACCTTCCCAGCCTCACTGCTATCCGTGTAGCAGATTGCCTGTATTAGGCTGTACTCCCTCAATACCTCCAGTTCCTGTGGATGTCACTGAAGCCCAGAGGATCCCAGCACTTCCCATCCCTCCGTGTCGGTCACCTAGACACACACTCCACGTGGGATAGAATTCAGAGAGGTGAATCATACTCTACGTTTTGCTCTTAATTACAATCTCTTCATTCTCAGCCTCAGCTCAGGAACAATGTGCTTACAGGAACCCTTCTTCCCACCTCAACTCAAGGTACTGGAGACTCCAACTCTTGGTTCAGACTCAGTGTCTTCCTAGCCCTTTCATTCCTGGCTCTCTATATAATTATTTACCTTATGATATCCTACTTCCAAGATCCCCTCTTCCCACATGCTTCCAGCTCCCTGTGCACAGCACTGCTAGGTGTGAACAGACTCCTCTTAGCCTCCCTTTCCTGAATCTCCTCAGTCTTTTCTCCTAGATCACCTCTCCACCCACTGACCTGCATAAACACTTCTTACCAGGCAACCCATAGCTACTAGTTTCCTAAGATCCAGAGATTGCAAGAAAAACCAAGGAACAAAACACCCATTCAGCCAAAACAAGATCAGATAGTAACACAGAGAATCACCTCAATCATGCAAACCTCAGATGCCTACACACTAGTGCAAAAGCACAAACATTAACAGTCAAGACAATATGTCTCCAACATAACCCAATAACCTTACTACTACAGTAGACCACAAGAAATATCATGTAGCTGAAGCACAAAGGAAGGCCTTCAAAATAGCTATTATGAATATGTTCAAGGACCTTAAAAAGGAACAAATAAATCTTTTGCTGAAGTCTCCAAAAAAAAAAAAAAAAAAAAACAAAAACAAAAACAAAACAAAACAAAAAAAACCACTTTGGAATGAAATGACAAAAGACAATTCAAGAAATGAAAGTAGAATTTATGAAAGAAATGCAATCACTACACAAAACCAAAAACTGAGATAAAACTGGAAATGAAAAATTGAGGAAGTCAAATAAAAACTGCAAAGGCAAACATGACCAACAGAATACAGATATGAAAGAGAGAATGTCAGGTATTGAAGACAAGGTGGAGGAAACCAGAAAGCTAAGACTCAGTCAAAGATAATGTTACGTCTCAAAAGCTTCAGGGGAAAAACATGCGAGAAACCTGTGATACTATAAAAAGGCCAAAACTACAAATAAAAGGGAAGGAGGGAGGAGAAGAAACCCAGGTCAAAAGGACAGAAAAACTGTTCAATAAAATCATAGAAGAAAGCATCCCTACTTTCTATCAAGAAGGTGTCTATCAAGGTAAAGCAGCATACAGTATATCAGTAGACAGGACCAGAAAAGAAAGTCTCTACAACGTACCATGATCACAATATACTGTATGAAAAATATTCAGCAAAAATACTGATGCTGAGCAAAATTAGAGACTCTAAAAAGCACAGTAAATGATAAATAAAATGAGTATAATGCAAAGACATTTGGGTTCCTTAAAAAAAAAAAACTAGAGGAATCGTGAAAAGAAAGAGAAAGAAAAATATTCTTGAAGATTAATTGTAAAGGAATAAGAATATTAAAGTTGATGAGTGATACAACCTGGTTGAGAGAAAAGTTTCATCAAACTTCAAGAATCTCTAAGAAATAAGAAAAAGGATAGGAAGAAACCTGTTCCTCAGGGGAAAGGAAATTCACCTCTATTTGCCTTTCACTGAATAGAAGATTTATCAGCGATTATTTAAGTAGACTTTAAGGTAAAGGTCAGACATTAGAAAAAATACAGGTTTCAAAAATAGAAAAGCCAGTACATAATGAAGAGAGACATCAGGGGATTCTTTGAAGAAACCAGGACACAGAAAGGTAAAAATTCTTTCTAGCAGTGAACATGTCCTGAAGAATGCAGAATCATTTTCAAGAATGGAATGGATACTTTTATGCTTTCAAGCTATTTGGGGATCATTAAATTGTGTATAACTCTGAGTGTCTTTTTGGATGAGATCAACAATGGATGAGTAAACTTGGTAAAGATTGCTCTCCTTTCCTTATGTGAGTTGTCTTAATCTCGCTTGCTGAAGACGATGCTAGAGTTCACTGAGGCAAGACTCACGCTTTGTTTGATTATCTCTGACATGAGACATCAACTGTATCCTTTTTTTAATTCATGTTCATGTTGAAACTGAACCAGCAGCTTTTCTAGATATTCAATGTGCTGGCTACAGGAAATGCAACTGTTTGAACTGGTTTCATTTCTCTGGAGAATCTAGACTAATGCAAATTCAAAGATGTCATCAAGGGGGAAACACTATGGGAGATAGTTAAGTACACAGCAAATAAACAGTAATGATTACCGTTATAGTATGGGATTACATGCCTAAGTGTTTTCAAGAATGTGAGGCATGATGGGATTGACTGCAAATCTCTGTGCTCATAAGGCACACTCCTACTAACAAACTAAATCCCACTGGGTTATCAGAATAATAGTTGCCAAAGTACAATAGCAGGAAAACTACTGATATAAGGATGGACTGTTGTCTAGATCTTGATTCTTGCTAAAATTATCGGCTGTAATAATGGCTATAATCATCCTCAAAATCAGGAGTGGAATTCGTACCGGCATGACAGAATGACTGGTATGTTTGTTGGAGGGGTATAAAGCAATTCTTTGAAACAGAGTGGCTGAAATTAGAAGCACACACACACACACACACACACACACACATATATATATATATATATCTTAATTTATTGATTAGTTCATAAACATGATTTCTAGTTTTAGTGATCAGACAAAAGATCACTCAAAGTATGAAGCTGTGGAACACAGTAAAACCAGAGCTGTTCTGGTTTTACTGGACTGTTACTTAGGAAGCTGAACAGTGTGGCTTGCCAGTTCCCTCATGTTTTCCCTCAGTATCCGCTAATCGTTGAGGGCAATACATTGCCTTTTATGACCTAACATGAAGGCACCACTGATATATTAAAAACAGTGGCCCTTTAAGGAGATAAAGGTTTAGGAAATAACAGACAATAAGCTAATAGAAAAAAGAGACGTAACTTCAATTAACACATTGCCTCTCAGGCTTTGACTTTACTAAGTACTTTAGAAGTTCAAGGGCAGACTGTCACACAGGGAAGAAAGCAAAGCAAAACATTACAAACTAACATTTAACTGAGTCCTTAACTTTTGTTGTACCATACTCCTGTCATCTTCTATTAGAATAATTTATAAAAATGCAAAGGATTAAAAAATCATGTTTACTTAGGTACACTTAGTAAAGTATACGTATGTTTTGGGACATTTGGTTTCTTGAGACAAGGCCTTCTACGTGTAGCCTTGTGGAGCCTGCCGCTCAGTACGTAGACCAGACTGACCTCGACCTTACAGAGACGGTCCTACCTGTCCTCACTAGTACTGGGACTAAAGGTAGTAAAATATATTTTAAATTATGATATATTTCTTTTCAAAGCATTGAAATTTAAAGATATAGAGAATATTGAATAACTGCTGTAAGTTTTATGGCAGTAGTAAGTATAAGATATTATTGGAACATCTCCAACAGCTCTAACAGAGGACAGAAGCATCTGTGTCTTTATGGTAGACACAGACAGATTTCTACTGTTGTTGATATGAAGGCTTTTAAGCTAGTATGTATGTTTAAAATTTGTGTTGAAATTTGTGATGCTTTATACATAAACATTATAAAAATATAGATATGAGTTGTCCTTTATGTTATGCTTTAATTCCAAATGCCCCCACCACTACCACTAAGGGCTATGTGCTAAAGGCTTGCAAGTTTCTGACCCTTTGAAAAATCACTGAACCAGGAGGCCTCTGAACCACAAGCAGAAAATACAACCTTCTTGAGAAGATTGGATCTTTGTCTAGGTTCTGGCATATTCTTTCTCTGTTCACATCTTGGGGATATAAATTGAGCAGCATTCCTTCTCTGAGACACATGTCAATGAACTTCTGTTCTGTCTTATTTGATGCCAAAAGCAATAGCGGCATTTGTTCAGGAGGTAAAACCTCTGAAATAGCAAGTCAAAATAATCTTTCCTGCCTTAAAAAGACTTGCATGTATACTTTTTTATGGTTACAGAAAGATGATCAACCTCATAGAACACTTACATTCTCTGAAATCTGTGTATAGGCACTCAGAAAGTTAAAAAAATGAACCTGAAGAAAATTGATTGTAAAATTTTATCAGATTTGTGCTACAGAATATACAGAACTTATAGAGTAATGACCTTGGGTTCAGAAAGATTAATTCTAGAAAAATAGCCTAGACTACAAATGGTAACAATAGCAATATTGAAATTATATAAAATGAACAACAGGAACATGACATGGCCTAGACTTTCTATTTGTATACATATTCAAAACCTAAACCTGTCATCTATTTTTAAGGCAATGATGTTATTATATTATACCAAAAAATTGTGAAACTCTAAACAACTTAATGGTTCATAAATAAATTGGAAGAGTCATAGAAAGTACTATTTACTAACAGATCACATTCTGTGGTTGATTCTTTCTTCAAGGAGACTTGGCGTTATGGTTTTATTACTCTGTAATGATGTTTCCCTACTTTCATTTAAATTCTCTCTCTTCCTCCTTCTTTCTCTTTCCTTAGTTTTTGTATCTACTCTTACATCCTTAGCAATCCTGTCTATCTGAATCCTCATCCCTCACTCTATTCCAAATTCCCTTATTCCAACTGTGTAAGTCTATGTACCCAACAGAGTTCTGAGCACTGTCAGCTAGCCCCTCCCCAGCAAGAAGAGATTTACCCCTACCCAAGAAAATCTCAAGTTGTCCCTTAGAGCTTCCTCCTTCTTTGAACCTCTTTATGTCTTTCAATTATGCCTCTCATTTCTTTCCCTCATGAGCAAAGCTTTACCAGGTATGGTTTCTGGAAGCCATGTTTCAACCACAGGAAAGCTAATAGTCATTGCTGAAGGTTTTTCAGTCCTGCTTACACTCTAGTGTTTATCCTCATACCTGGCTTCTCAGTCAAAGGCAGTGTAAACACTCATGGCCATGTACTATTGTTAAACATACCAGGTTTGTCTTTAAGACCATTCCATTAGCAATTTGAATATAGTATATTCTATAATATTATAATTCTATAATATAATATATATAGGATATATATATTGAATATATATATATATAATGATATACTAAAATCTTTCACAAAGAGGCTTTACTTCTCAGCCCATCTTCTGTTCTGAACGTACAAAGGGACACTAAAACTCCAGTTATGCACAGCCACAAACAGGCCCTGTCATCTCCTTTTTTTCTGATATTATTAATGCTTCATCTGTTCTCAGGAATCCTTGCTCTCTTTTCTCCTTCCCAGACATCATGTCAAATTGTACTTATCCTGGAAGACCACCTGTTCAAATTTCACCTTCTTCAGATGTCTCTTCACTAATCCTCTCAACCATCTTCAGACCTTTTTATGATGGCAATTAATGTATTCTAGCTTGTATTTCAGATACAATGCTCCAACTATCCACTTTATAATCTTCTTGAGTGATGTCTTTTCTATTTGCACCTGGGGAATTCAGCAAAGAGCCTTGAACACAGTAGTTATTCAGCAAATGTTGGATGAATTTACACATCCTTTATGATATCTGCCCAACTTAGGGCTTCCTATGGAACTAAAAATTTAACAAAACTCAAGTGTTAACTTTAGTATTACTAGAAACTTTCTCAGTGCATTTAGGATTATTTAATGAATTCAATGATGAACTATAATAAACAAAATAAATTTGAGAATGCTACCAAATAAGTGAATATTTGCATAGTAGTAATTGTATATGATATAAAATGTTTACATGTGAGGAAATAATTTTCCAGCAAAACCTGGAAGTTTTTTTTTTCCTCAAGCCTTTTTAGCATTATTAAGGGAAAATTAGAAAATGTGAAAGTAAGAGATACTATTTCTGCTTCTATTTTCTTTTGTAGATCTTGTATTGGCTTGGAAGGCCAATGTCAGTAAAGGCTGTACTGATTAGAGACAGGAATTTATCCGAAATTTAAAAACTTTATTACTAACTTTAATGTATTGCCTAACTGAATTTTCACAGATTCTTGTGACTAGAATCAGAATTTCATGTTTCATTCAAAAGTTCTGGAAGATCAAAGGGGTTGAAAGTTTATAAGATCATAAAAATAAATAACTGATAGGGAACAGAGGAATTACAATTTATTAAAGAGGAGGTTTGTTTAAATAATCACTTAAGTAACCTCAGTGTCGAGATTCTGCGTATGTAGCTGGAACGTGACTGAAAGATGAGTCCTGTAAACACTGCTCAAAATGGTCACACTCCAGTTGCAGTCATTTGCTGTCCTTGTGGTCCTAAGCAAATATCTGAACAACAGTGAAGAATCTGCTATAGAACTGGTTGCTGAAGATCTATTAAATCAACTCACTGCATCTGAGAACTCGCCTTTGTGTAAAATTAAAACCCAGAGCTTCACAATTAGAAATAATACAGCAAATTTCTCTCCAAACAAGGACCATGTATGGATGCAACCTAGAGCCCCTGCTCAGATGTAGCCCTTGGTAACTCAGTGTCCAAGTGGGTACCCTAATAAGGGGAACAGGGACTGTTTCTGACATGAACTCAATGGCAGGCTCTTTGACACACACACACACACACACACACACACACACACACACACACACACAC
>NW_026596244.1:9598211-9703543 GCF_907164565.1 Psammomys obesus | reverse complement strand
CACACACACACACACACACACACACACACACACACACACACACACACCCCGGGAGGAGCAGCCCTGCTAGGACACAGAGGAGGACTTTGCAGCTAGTCCTGAAGACATCTGATAAACCAGTATCAGATGGAAGGGGAGGAGTTTCTCCCCTATCAGTAGACTTGGAAAGGGGCAGGTAGGAGATGAGGGTGGGAGGGTGGAATTGGAAGGGAAAGAGGGAGTGGGATACAGCAGGGATACAAAGTTAACAAACTGTAACTAATATTAAAAAAATAAAAATTAAAAAAAAGAAATAATACAGCAAAATATATTTGGAAAATTTAGCTCTATAAGCCTGTGAACACAAACAAATCTTTCTCTTCCATCATTTGTTTTGGGAAAAACAAAAACAAAAACAAAAACAAAAACAAAACAAAACAAAAAACAGAAAAACACAATTTCAAAGCTGTTCTGGTTTTCTCATATTCCAGAGTCTCAGAGAGCCTCAGTTATACTTAGTCTCTGGCCTCCTCTTTCTCTTAGCGTGTTGCCGAAGAATATCCAGTACAGTTTCATTCACTTTAAGAATGATTTTATGTATATCACTTTGCTTTCAATTTTGAGAGTATTTCATACAAAATATTAATTTTTTTTCAAAGTTCATTTTGTTCTTTCATATTTTAATGTATTCATGCATTAACTTCACATACTTTCGTAGAAATTTCTTTCTCATTTTGAAAAGTGATAAATATAATGCATTTTGTATTTTATGCTCTTTCCCTCTGATTTCACAAGCCATAGAATATTGCCAAAGGTTTTGAAATATATTTATAGATGGATTATTGAATCACAGAATGTAATTTCTTTCTCTTCCCCAAATTAGATTTTTTATTTCTCCCATGTTTGTTTGTTTGTTTGACCTTGCAAATCAAAGTAAACAGGTTAACTAATTTTTTATTCATTATCCTCTCCCACACAGGCCATTTAATTATGAAGGCTTCTAGAACTATATAAAATGTACTGTTCAGAGAAGTGAAGATCAGAACATTCCATAAGTAATGATCCAATAAGAATTTATTTTTTATTGTTTTCTTTATTATTATTTTTGTTGTTTATTTATTACAATTTATTCCCTTTGTATCCCAGCTGCAGCCTTCTCCCTCATCTCCTCCTCCTTCATATCCTCCCTACTTCTTTTCCTTTATGTCCCTCCCTTAGTCTACTGCTAGGGGAGGTCCTCCTCCCCTTCTATCTGACCCTAGCCTGTCAGGAGCCTTCCGGGTGTGTGTGTGGGGGCCTCCGAAAGACAAGACCTATCAGGATATCAGATGCTGAGACTCATAGCTAAACTCTGGGCAGAGTGCAGAGAATATTATGGCAGAAGGGGGAGATAGAAAGACCTGGAGGGGACAGGAGCTCAACAAGGAGACTAACAAAGCCAAAAAAATCTGGGCTCAGGGAGTCCTTCAGAGACTGATGCACCAACCAAGGACCATGTACGGAGAGGTCCTAGACCCCCTGTTCAGCTGTAGGCCATGGGCACCTCAGTCTCCATGTGGGTTCTGTAGTAAGGGGAGCAAGGGCTGAATGTCTCCAACATGGACTCAGTGGCTTGCTCTTTGATCGCCTCCCCCTGTGAGGTAGCCTAACTAGGCTACAGAGAAAGGGGATCCAGACAATCCTGAAGAATTTCTTTCTCAGGGCTGGAATAACTCATTGTAAATGGCCTGATTTTTCAAGAGGGTCTGAAGAGAACTTGATCTAACTCTGTTTTGAAGCATGCCCTGAAGCACAAACACAAAGGCAGCTTGGACAGCAGAAGGGAAACTGTCACACCTGGCAGTGGGCCTGAAGCAAACTGCAAAGACTGAAATTCTGGTTCAGGTTGCATGGAGGCCATGCTGACTATCGTAAACTCTCTTCTCTGCCTTTATAAATCATAAAAGTTATAAAGATATCCAGCATTCCCTTAGCTACCCAAGGCCTGAACAGTCTTTTTTTTTTTTACTTTATTTTAATTAAAATCTGTGTGATTATGAGTAGAATTGGACAAAGAGGAAGTTTTCTTTATTTTCTAATCTTAGCATCTCTGAATATGATTATGTTGCCCACACTGTATTGATTCCTAACACCCACACAAATCTACGTCCTGGGAGAGTTTTCATGAAAAGCACCAGACAAGTATAAGAGAAGTCAGCAAAGGTATTTATTATTCCTGAACACACAGGAAAAGGTACCTGGATTAAGCACTCACATTCCCTAAAACTCACTCCAGGGCAGGGAGCAGATACTAAGCGGGGACTGAATAAAAGATTTGCTAGTACAGGTTGAAAATATGAGTTTGTATGGTGGCCACAGAACTGATGGTAAGAAAATAAAAAGTCCTGAGGTATTAATCTTTGCTGATTCCTTTAATGGAACAAACTTGTATTTCAACACAATCTCTGTTAGCCAGGACTTTTCACATTTGATCTTTGTGCATCTTACCTGATGATGATGATATGCTCTCTCTCTGAAAGGAAAATAAACACCTCTGTCAATGTCTCTATGGAGGGATTAGGAACATAATTATAGGACAGGATGGGGCGAATGGATGGATTCTGTCATCTCATTGTGTGGGTGAAAAGTACAAAGGCTAAACACAGCATTCAGAGTTGAGCAAAGGCTCTTCACAGAACTGACGTCCCCTGAAGAAGCAATTATTTACTTGAGTAAATCTAAAAGACAAGTATAAGCTTACAGAACTCTTCAAAAGAAAAACAAAACAGGAATTATTCTGAATACTAGAATATGTTAGTAAATATAAATCATTGAGTTTTCAGATTTTATATAACCTCTGTGAAAAATATTAGGACCCAAGCGGTCTACACACACCCCAGTTATATACCTACCTACTATCAGCCATTAGTAGTCACTGTATCTTATTCAGAATATAAACTCAGACTTTTGTGAACAGTAAGGACATTTATACATTTGTATTCTCTCCCTCTCTCCCTCTCTCCCTCTCTCCCTCTCTCCCTCTCTCCCTCTCTCCCTCTCTCTCTCTCTCTGCCTCTCTCTCACACACACACAGACACAGAGAGACGTTATTTTTAGAATGATAGCAGACATGGTATTTCAGATCAACATCTGAAACACTGTTTCCGTGGTGATCATTTATAAAGAAAGATAACGATTAATGAACTTAGACAATTTGAAAACCAATGGAAGCTATTTTTTTAATTTTAGTAAATAATAATCCAACTGAATTCTTTCTATGTAAATCATTCTTTAAAATAACAAGGGAAAGAGTGCTATGTATAACCTATAACAAGAAATTCTTTAGAGGAATTAAGGCAAATACTTCTGAAGCTGCCTACTGCTCAGTAGATGGTCCATTGAGAATAATTTCATATTTAGTGAGCAAAGACAGTTACCTTGCCTTTTATGGTTCAAAGGCCATGGCACATGCTCACTTTATCACTTTGAAACACAAATAAGTAAGTATTCATTTAAGTAAAATCACAAGGAACTGAGTAAGACAATGAAAAAAGGCAAAGCTCAGTGCTCATAAGAAAAACAAAAGACCATTAATACCAATGACATATGACATCGGGATGCAAAACTTACTGAAGGACATAGGAAAGTACAACAGTGAAATTATTTTACAAAACTAAAAAAAAATTGGGGGGAAGGGCAATAGTGTCAGTATTTAGAGAAATGAGTATGAACCTGGGCAGATGGTGGATTTGAAGAGGCAGGTGTGGAGGTTGGCTTATTTAAGAGTGGTGTTGCAGCAGAGACAGCGATAAATAAAAGGATAGAGAGAACCACATTTGAAAACTGATTCAACTAGAAATAAGTAACTGAAAACAACGAAGAGAGGGTTAAGCCTTCAGTGAGTAAGCATGTTCAATTGCGGCCAAATTGAATTCAATTGCATTGAAAATTTCTAAACTGAACTGAACTGAACTGAACTGAATTAGTGGCTAGGGTAGTATCTGTTCATAGACAAAAAATAAAAATCAAAGTACTGCTGTTAAGATTTGCTCCAGCGCAGGGAATTTTGTTCATTTAGTACATGTATATTTAATTGCTTAGTACAAAGCACACACCTTAAGGTCTAGGAATTCAAAGGCCTATGCAGCAGTTTTTGTGCTTTAGGCAGTAGGTGCTTGAACAACACAGTGGAGGGTTCATTAAAGGATTTATCAAGTGGTGTAGGACAGAGGTTACGGAAGTGAGGCAAAGCTGTACAGAGAAGGTAAACATACAGTCCTAGAAGGAAGTACCTTGTGGTCTAAAGTGGAAGGAGCTGGAACTTGCCTAGAGTATGCCAAAGTGGTCTGGGAGTCCCCAGACTTCCCCACTTTAACCCTAAACATTCAATATGATGATTTGAACACACTGATTAAAATACTCTTGGATTCCCTTTGTGGGAGCTATGAAAATGAAATTCATCAATTAAAAATATCAAAGTGATCATCGTGAAAAAATTCATGCATTGGTTACAAGAAAACCCAGAGGAGACTTAGTGCCAATGGAAAGATCTCTGCCACTTGAAAGCTGCAGGAGAGAAATGAGAGCGGTGTGGACCCAAAGCAAGTAAACCCACCTTAAGAACAGAAGAGAACGAGACCAAGAAGGGAAATACAGAGAGTGCCCCATGCCATTAAAACTACAAACCACAAGGAAGATCCAGACTACAGACAGCTGCCATTTTCAACAAGGTTTGCATGTCAGCATGAACAGTTGATGTACTTGGGTAGATAAATTAACCTGTTCTAATTTCATCTATATTAGAAACCACATTTTATTAAACAAATCTTTGAAGTAGACTAGCATTCATTAAACAGTGAGGTATTGGTACACATATCTTGTCAACATAAATCATACCAAATGTGTTATTTCCTAAAGCACCAAAATCTGAAATTTTAAGAATAACTGTTTTAAAACAATCTAAGCAACCATGCCATGTCAGACTACTCAAGATGGGTTTGCATACCTGCATTTTAGTAGTAGAGCTCAGAAATTTGAATTTTCAACCATTTTAGCTTACCCATTGTTATACTCTTAAAATATACTTGAATTATTTAATTTTAATTGAAGTTGATTGTAAAAAATTTGCATTGAGTAAAATCTGATGGACATGTGACTCTAAGTTATAAGACTGAATGAGCGTGTTTTATGAAGACTTGTAAAGTGCTTATGCAGTAAAGTATCCTGCTGCAGTTTAAATGAAGCTGTTGTCTAAAGAGAGTTCATGTAGGTAAGGGCTGGGACTCTGCTCTGGGGTACAGTGCTAGCTGAAGAGGCAGGAAAAGCTGAGGGTTTTTGTTTGTTTCTTTTTTAACTTTTATTAATTATACTTTATTCACTTTGTATCTCCCCGTAAGCCCCTCCCTCCTTCCCTCCTAATCCCACCTCCCACCCCCTTCTTCATGCATGCCCCTCCCCAAGTCCACTGATAAGGGAGGTCCTCCTCTCCTTCCTTCTGATCTTAGTCTATCAGATCCCATCAGGAGTGGCTGCATTGTCGTCTTCTGTGTCCTGGTAAGGCTGCTCCCCCCTCAAGAGGAGGTGATCAAAGAGCAGGCCAATCAGTTCATGTCAGAGGCAGCCCCTCTTCCCATTACTATGTAACCCAAAGACTGATACTCCAACCAAGGACCATGCATGGAGATAATCTAGAGCCCCTGCACAGATGTAGCCCATGGCAGTTTAGTGTCCAAGTGGGTTCCCTAGTAATGGAAAAGCTGAGTTTTAATCATCCACACCTACCTGAAAGGCAGTGGCACCTGAATGTAATCCAACATCTAGAAAGTGAAAACAGTGGGACCCCTGGGGCTCACCAGCCAGCCAGTCAAAAAGCATCAGTGAGTTCCAGTTTCAATGAGAGACTCTATAGCAAAGTTAAAAAAGATTAAGGCTGATAGCGATTGAGGAAGACAGGCAACATTAAGTTCTTGTATCCACATGAATGCCATGCATACACAGGCATGCATGTACAACCATGGGCAAATACACACAGGAACTCATATATCCATATATACACAGGAGTTAGCATCTATAAATTTTCATAGAAATTAAAATTAAAATATGACATTTTAGATATACTAACGTTAAAATTGAATTGTTTAAAATGTAATGAACAGAAGCTTTACATTAAATGGCCTCACAAGTATTTTTCTCAAATTTAACTTAACACATGGTTTTAAAAATATATTAGTGAGCAGCCTTGCCAGGCCACAGCGGAAGACAGTGTGGTTGGTCCTGATGAGACCTGATAAGCTAGGGTCAGATGGAAGGGGAAGGGGACCTCCCCTATCAGTGGACTTGGAGAGGGGCTCGGCAAGTGATGGGGGAGGGAGGGTGGAATTGGGAGAGAATGAGGGAGGAGGGTACAGTTGTAATACAAAGTGAATAAACTGCAATTAATATAAAAAGTAAAAATTTAATTAAAAATACATTAGTGTTTGTGAGAATTTAAACTAGTATAGCGCTTATGAAACTCAGTGTGGAGGCTTCTCATAAAGCTAAATATAGAACCTTCACATGATCCAGCTATACCATTCCAGAGCGGACTTCCAAAGAATTCCATATCCTACTACAGAGATGCTTGCTCTTCCATCAGTGATAGAATTGTCCCCAGTGCTTAGCTAGCACAATATGCTGGACAATAAACATTCAAGAAATGTTAATTTAGTTGATGGATCTGCAATTTGACTTGTGCTTCCATTAAGTGCTTAGACAGTATCACTTCTGAGGGAGGTTAAGAGGCCAGGCATGTGTGCAAAGAAAGACATAGTTCAATAGCAGGAACCCAAGGATGATATAAGCACATCCATATCATGTCTGAGGAGCGATGAAAACTAAGGTTTATGGGTAAGAGAGACAAAGAGACACTGTGAAGGAGAATGTTGAATTAGATGTGAACTGTAATAGAAAGAGTGCAGCCAAAGGTGACCTCAGAGGTTTATGGACTGAGAAAATGGAGGAATGAATTTGTGAGATTATAGAAGTAGCTGATTTATAGAAACATTTTAAGATTTGGAGATGCTCATGAAAGATATTAAACACACAAACAAGAACTTCAAAGAGTGAGTCAGTGAGATCATCCACCACTCTTCTCTTTTCCCTCCAGAATTCAATTCATATGTCCCAACACAAAACTTTCATCATTCTTGTGATGAAAGTGGAAACCACTCAGTAAAAGCCTCCATTTTATTGCACATTATAAGGATATTCACATAAATGCATTCAAGATAAATTATCACCATCTCTTCTCTGTAAACAAAGGATTTTCCCATCACAATCTGATTGCCTGAACTTGTGAGTCAAACACTTTTCTGAGAGACAAAATACCAACTGAAACCATTTTTATTAACTGGCAGTGCAGACCAATGCTCAACACAGATAGAAAGATTTATCCCTTTTCAGCGAGTGCCAGAAGGACTGACAAATTACGCAGGTCAACAGGGACTACTGGCATCTCCTATGTTACTTATCCTTGACCTGCTTTGTAGAAGCCACCACAGGAAAAGCCCTCAGTCTCACTGACCTATGGCAACTCTGTTGTAAACTTTGGCAATCCAGATATAGTTGAGTCTTAGACTCCTGAATGAATCTTACACCCTTATACGAAACTAAGAATATTTGTAGAAGTTGGCTGGAATAGGGTACTTTTGTGACTGTGTTAGTTTATATGGAATGTCCTTCTTTTAACTGGAGACTGAAGAGGAATTGGAGCATCCCTTCCTATAGTGACATCCTGCTCTGACTTGTCTACATTTGCAGCCTTGCTGTTGATCCCCTACTGATTAGGGTCTTTTAGAGGACATCTGTGGTAGACTCCAGCCCTATTTCCTCTCTTCTACCACTTCCAGTGTCCATCTCGTTTTCCCTTCTGAATGAGAATTAAGCATCTTCCCTAGGATTCTCCTTGTCATTTAGGTTCTTTAAATGTGTAGAATTTTCTATGTTTATCCTGAGTACTATGGGGAATATTCACTTATAAGTGAGTATATGCCATCCGTGTCTTGTTGCTTCTGAGTACCTCCACTCAGGATGATCTTTTCTAGTTCCATCCATTTGCCTGCAAATTTCATGATTAATAACTGAGTGGTATTCCACTGTGTAAATGTACCACAATTTCTTCAGTTGAGGGGCATCTAGATTGTTTCCAGATTCTAGCTATTATGAAAAAATCTTCTTTTGACATAGTTGAGTAAATGTCCTTGCTGTATGGTTGAGGATCTTTCAGATATATGTCCGGAACTGGCATATCTGAGTTCTGAGATAGCACCATTCCCACTTTTCTGAGAAAGCACCAGATTGATTTCCAAAGTGGTTGTACAAGGTTACATTCCCACCAACAATGGAGGAGGGTTCCTCTTTCTCCACATCCTTTCCAGCATCCTTTTCATCAAAAAACTTGAGTTTTTTGATCTTAGCCATTCTGATGGGTGTCAGATAGAATCTCAGAATTGCTTTGATTTGCACTTCCCTGATTACTAAGGACACTGAACATTTCATTAATTGCTTCTCCAACATTCAAGATTCCTCTGTTTAGAATTCTATTTATCTCTGCATTTCATTTTTAATTGGATTATTTGTTTTGTTCATGTTTAATTTCTTGAGTTCTTTATATATTCTGGATATTAGCCCTTTGTCAGATGTAGAGTTGGTGAAGATCTTTTCCGAGTCTATAGACTGTCTTTTCATTCTATTGATAGTATCCTTTGCCTTACAGAAGCTTTTCAGTTTCATGAGGTCCCATTTATTAATTGTAGATCTTAGAGCCTGAGTTGTTGATATTCTGTTCAGAAATTGTTTCCTGTGCCAACGAGTTCAAGGCTCTTTCCTACTTTTTCTTCTAGCAGATTTAGTGTATCTGGCTTTATTTTGAGCTCTTTGATCCACATGGACTTGAGTTTTGGACAGGACAATAACTATGGATTTATTTGCCTTTTCCTACCTATAGACATTCAGTTAGACCAACACCATTTGCTGAATATCAAAGACCTTGACATAAAACCAGAGACAAATTAGGGGAAAGTCTTATACCCATCACAATGGCTAAGATCAAAATCTCAAGTGACAACACATGCTGGCAAGGATGTGAAGAAAGGGGAACCCTCCTCCATTGCTGGTAGAAGTGCAAACTTGTACAACCTCTGAAAATCAATTGGGAGCTGTCTCAGAAAATTGGGATTAGTTCTACCTCAAGACCCAGCTAGGCTACACCTGGGCATATACCCAAAAGATGCTCTACCATACAACAAGAACATTTTCTCAACTATGTTTGTAATAGCTTTATTCATAATAGCCAGAAACTGGAAACAACCTAGGTGTTCCTTAACCAAAGAATAAATACAGAAAGTGTGGTAAATAAACACAATGGAATACTCCTCGGCCATTAAAAACAAGGAAATCGTGAAATTTGCAGGCAATGGAATGGGACTTAAAAAGATCATCCTGAGTGAGGTAACTCAGACACACATGATATGTACTCACTTATAAGTGGATATTAGACAGGATAACCATACTACAGTCCACAGACCCACAGATACTAAACGACAAGAAGGGCCCAAAAGGAGGATGCCGGTGCCAGAATGTCACTTAGAAGGGGGAATAGAATACACAGCGGAAGTGGTGAAGAGAGGGAACTAAGTGGGAAGAGATAGAATGAGAAGTGAAAATCAGAGGTGGGGAGAAGGGGAGTGAGAGGTGAGAGGGCTGGGAACAAGAAGGGAAACAGAAGGGGCATCTCTTTGATAAGTTGGAGGCCTATAACAGGGTAGGTTCCTGGGAGGATATGGGTGTGACTCTGGTTGAGAGTCCTAACAGAGGTGAACAGGAACTGAAATGACCACCTCCTAACCAGGCAGGATTAGTGGAAGGAGGGAACAACAACCCACCAACAAAACTAGTGATCCAAAAATTACCCTGCCTAAAAGAAGGGCAGGGATATGGAGGGAACGGAGATTGAGGGAACGTCCAACCAATAATTGACCCAACCCGAGATCCACTCCACAGTGGAGAGGCAACCCCGACACTATTCATGATGCTCTACTGCTAAGACAGATGCTGGGACTTGCAGCCAAGCATGGGGCAGAGCTCCGGGGATTATGTGGAAGTGTTGGGGAAAGATGGAAGGACCTGGAGGTGACAAGAACCTCACAAGAAGACCAACAGAGACACTAACCCAGACCCACTGGGGCTTTCAGAGACTGAGACATCTACTAGGGAGCATGGATGGTCTGGACCTAGGCCCCTGCATGTATGTGGCCAGTGGACCGCTTAGGTTTCAAATGGGTTGCCTGGTGAGTAGAGAGGGTTTGGGGACTCTTTCTAACATGGACTCTATTGCCTGCTTTTGGATCACTTCCCCCTGGCAGAACTGCCTTGCTCAGTCCTAATGTAACCTGATGTGCTGGGAAGGGTTGATGTGGGGGGTGACTCTCCTTTGCTTGAGAGGAAGGGACAGGGGAAGGGGGAAGAATGAGAAGGGTGAGGACTGGGCCAGCCTTATCATGTAAAGTAAATAAACTGAAATAAACATAAAAAGAAAAAAAAATCTTTAAATCTTGATCATTTACATGGGAAAATTTATTTAGCAGTTTCTAGAAATAACTTGAATTTATAGCTTTTAATAATTTTATAAAACTAGCTTTTTAAAAATTTCCCTAAATGACAACAAACAGCATAGTTATTTTTCATGATATATTTGGTACTCTCAATCAATTTATCATTTTACTGTTTGCATACTAAACAAAATCATCATTTATTTATACATGGTACAATATTGTGTGATAAAATAACACAATAACTCTGCTCTCTGTACTAGCTCCCCTCTCTTTACATTGTGTCCAGGTGTTTACACAGAAGGCTACTGCACAACTTCCTGCTGGGTTGGATCAGGTGTTAGAGTAGAGCTTCCCGTTTAAGTCAGAGAGCTTGTAACACTAAAATATGTATTTGCTGTTCATCTGAAATTCAAAGTATCTTGGTTTCCTCTGCTTTTATTGTACAGTGTCCTAGCAATGAAAGCTACTGTTGTTAGTTAACTCTTGTGGGAATTAACTATAAGCTTTAAAAATGACTCAGACCTTTCTTAGTAAAGATGTGAGATGCTCTCACACTCTCTCACACAAAAGATTTATAACAAGGAAGAAAGCACTGAAGATGTTCAGTGTGCCAGATACAGTTTCTAACTTTTAAGTAAAATTTAGAACACAATCCTTTCAACCATTTTGTCTTCAAGACAGAAAACTTGAGGATTAGTAAAAATAATTTACAAAAGCCACATCTCAAGGAAGCAAGAAAGCAGACATTCTAAACAAGGCTGATACCTCCCAAAGCCTGTGGTGTTTCTCAAAGTACTGTGTTTGAGGAATAAAAGTTCAATGTCACTAAGAACTATAATCAACCTGCTGTGTGTCCCAGCATCCATCTGTGTGCCTGGCTTGCTTGCTCTCTCTCTCTCTCTTTCTCCCTTTTTTCTTTCCTTCCCTTCTTTCTCTTCCTTCCTTCTTTCTTTTTATCTATATATCTGTCTATCCATCTATCTATCCATCATCCAGCCATCTATTTACCCATGTGTATATGTTTCTGCCCATCCATTCCTCTCCCATAGCTCAATACAAACATGCTATTTATTGTGCAACAAAGTTTAATTTAAATGCCATTAAGTAACATCTTTGTGCTATTATTGGTCTACATTGAAAATACGTTAAATAAGAACAGACCCTAATGTCTTTATTATATAATAAAATGTACAGTGTACCCAAAGGAAAAAAATACCCAAAACTCTGGAGCAATGATCTAAGTTATAAACATATTTTTGACAGAGGAACATATTATTTCTTTTTGGAGCTTCTTAAAAGACAAGTATATATTTACACATCATTCAGAGGTGTCACATACACTAATGAAATTAGTTTCTTGAGTGTGACTATTCTTCAGTATGAAGCAATCTTTACTCTTTACTAAAAATAGGTTGTTTCATAATCTGTGGTAGCTTAGACTTTATGTATCCCTATACATAAACCAAAACTAAGTATTCAATTATTTTGATAGAATAAGTATTCATTTTAAAAATTATATATATATATATATTATTGCTCAAACAATATGGATAATTCTAAAGTTTATTTTTAAATGTATTGATTTTATTGGGCCAGATATCATTACTATAGTACCATAAGTAAGATGAGTGTACACCTGACTTTCCAAACTACCATCCTTTTGAGCATTAAAAAAGGAGCTGTTAGTGGCTGTGCCTGAACAACTGGCAAAGTCAGGGTTATCACAGTTCGGTCAGATTTACCATCCAGTCAGCTCCATCACAAAGACTTCAAGGGAGTCTCGGTATTGTCTTTGATTATGACTACACACTTTTCTTCTGAGAAGAAAAATAGGAGTTCTGATAGGAATGTTAAATAGCTTTTTATCACTGTCATGCCTGATACGATCAACTTAAAAGAGAGAAAGCCACGTACGTGTCTCAGTTCGTAGCTGTTCTTACTCCCCAGCTGGAAACCTGAGTTCAGTCCCTAGGCCTACACGGTCTTAGGAGAGCCACGTGTTTTTCTCTGACTTCCACATGCATGCATATCTACCCCCTTGACACACATAACGAGCACAAATAATAACAATGGCAATTATAATAAGACATTAAACATATTTTTCTTTTTTCATTATTATTGTTTACAGTTTATTCACCTTATATCCAGGCTGTAACCCCCTTCCTTATCTCCTCCCGACCCCACCCTTCCTCCCTTTACCCAAGTCCCTCCCCTACTCCACTGATAGGGGAGGTCCTCCTTCCCTACTATCTGACCCTAGCCTATCAGGTCTCATCAAGACTGTCTGGATCTTCTTTCTCTGTGGACTAGGAAATCCACCTCTCCAGGGGCCATTGAACAGAATAGGAAACCAAGTTCATGCCAGTGACAGCCCCTGCTCTCCTAACTAAGGAACCCACATGGAGACTGAGCTGCCCATGTGTTAAATCTGAGCAGGGGGGTTAGGTCCTCTCCATGCATGGTCCTTGGTTGATTCATCTGTCTCTGTAGAACCCCCAGGCCCAGATTTTTTTTGATTTCCTGTCCTTTTGGGCATTAAAAGAGTCACTGTTAGTAACTGTGACTCCAGGTCTTTCTCTCTCCCCTTCTTTCATAAGATTCCCTGCACTCTGCCCCAAGTTTGGCTATGCATCTCAGCGTCTGCTACAATACCCTGTTGGGCAGTCTTTGCTCCTGTCCTGTTCCTTGTCTTCTCCTACTTCTGGTGTCTATCCAGTTTACTCTTCTGAGGGTATTAAGCACCTTTGTTCTTTTCTAATGAGAGACAGAAAAGGAGTTGATCAGGATGGGAATGGAGGTAGGGAATAACTGGGAGGAGTAGAGGCAGGGGGAAATGTAATCAGGACATGTCATATGAGAAAAAAGTATATTTTCCATAAAAGGGAATAAATAAAATATTTCCTACTCCAAAAACAGAAATGAAAAATCTTAGCACACAAGACTTTATTTTCCGTTTTAATTCCCAATAAAAAATTACAAATGAAAAAAATAACTGTGAATTTCTATGTCTTCCATGTTCTGAGTGGACCAGGACTGATTGTCAGCCTAGCTCTCGTCACTCACTGTCTCAGTGCACAGGCCTCTGACACTGTAGGAACAGCGATGCACTGAAGCAATTTGTCACCACGCTGTGTGGGAGGCCAGGTTAACAACACAGCTCTTTACACAGTTGCTACCTTCAAGTTATCTCTAGTTCCAACTAGACACAGAGAAACTAAATTGTACCACCAAAATTTGTGAAAAGAAACCCCTCACATGTGCTTTTTTCTGTATTTAAGCAATGTTTTAATTGCTGAGCCATAATTACAGATCAAACTTCTGATTCCTCAGTCTTCTACAGTTCATCAATCCAGCTATCTCTTAAGCTCATTGATTACACAATTATCACTTGTATACCTGTCTAATCTGTCAGATCGCCACCTGTCTTGATAGCCAAATTTTGTTATTTCGTTTCATGAATATTCTTAGCCAATTCCTTAAAAATACTATATTTAATTTGTCATGCACAACTGCTTCTATTTTGCTCTTGTTATTTTTGTTCTAGGTGCAAAGGAGGGAGTGCCAAGCCTCATCCGTGTTAAGCCCTTGTGCCACTGAGCCATGCACCCCAATTCCTGCTTTCCTTTTTACTGGGCTGCATTGCTCACTCATTTTACACGTCAGCTGATTCCGCTCTTCTTTCTGAGCTTCCTGCTTAGTGCTTCCTCCTTTTCTTCTAGTACCTCACCTAGCCAGTAATTAACTCTTTCATTTCACACTTTTCTATAAGCTTGGAATCAATTCTAAAGGCTGCAAGAAAGGAGCTCCCTGAAGACTGAGGTTTTAGTAAATTTTGTTTCCTGCTGAATCTGCATAGTTGAGCACGCTCTCCACATTGAATGCACTTGGTACATACTTGAACATACAAGTGGAACTGACTGTATATCCCAAATATTTCTTACATAACAGATGTAGGTTTTTGGTGACCATGTCCAAATAAGTCAAAAACTATCTCTTAGCATTCCAACTGATTTTTAAGATCTTGTTATGTAACTTGAGTGACCTGAAACAGATGAACAGCATAGCTTTTGGCATGCTCTGATGATAAGTTCATTTTAATGTCTGCATTCTACGTCTGCTGAATGCTTTTTAAAGCGGTGAGATACTCGGGAATGATACAGATGAGTGGGTCCATGGTGTACCTCAGTGGTAGAGTATGTGCTAAGCACTTGGAAGCCTTATAGGAGCCATCATTGCTATAAACAACCCCAGAAGATAAAGTAGAGAGTTTATTTTTTAATTAGTGTTTTGATAGTGTCTCAGTATGTAGCCTTGGCTGTCCTCAAACTCAAATCCTTTTACATTGATTTTCCAAGAGCTGAGATTTCAGGTATGAGCCATCAACACTGGAAAAAGAATATGTTTTTAAAAATAACATTTGTCAGTGTAAACCTGTGATGTCTAAAACGTTCCCGTGATGTGTACTGTAAGCTTTGTTTTATTGGGCACTTCACTTTCACAGCCACAACTTCCCAAGGGTCAGGACCTAGCAGTTTGCTTGGACGGCTCCTTAGGAACAGCAACTCTCTGTTGGCTCTAATTTCAGCCCTTTCTTTCTTTGAGGCACCATGTGACTGCAGAGAGGCTCCAAGCCCATCCCCAGCCTGCATTTCTCTTCCCTTAGTCCTCAGAAGCCTTTAATTAGCAGCTTACTCTAATTATTACACTCCATCTACTTGCCCTGCTAATGCTAATTCCTTTCATCCCCCCCAACATCTTTGCACTAGGTTTTCTTCTCAGACTATGATTCGATATCCTTAAACTATAAAAATGAGTTATTTCAAAGTGTGGCATCCTTGCATGAAACAGCAGTACCAGGAGATCAAAAAGCAAAGTGATTCTCCATATGCAGAAAATTACAAAGAAGGTTGCTTTAACAAAAAAAAAAAAAAAAAGTCTTAGCAGGTGAAAGTATTCTATCCTCAATGTTATATCCTATATTTGTGTCTTGGTCTCTGAATATCAGACAAATAAATACTAACAAGAACTACACTGTTGAGTGTTCTCTGTATAAACAAATGAAAACTGAAATATCAGAAAATATTCTTTAAAGGGTTTCCATGGACAACTTCTTCAACAGCTTTCATTTTTCTCTGCTCAGTTAAAGATGATCACCAAGAATGTATTTAAAGTTGGATGCCCCACTACTTAGATTGCTTCATTGCTACATGGTGCCCCTACTATTCAGTGATGGACAATATGGCAGCTAAAACTGTTGATATAGTGATCATATATGAAAGGTGAATAAAGGCAGATTTGTACATAGCAGACTATGGTATGAGCATGTTCTTTTTCTACCTTGAATGGAAAGTGGCATATATAATTTCTTTAGCAGATTTAATATCTTCATTTAATATCTACAAAATACCAAAACTAAGTTTGCAAGTGCTTGCTACCTTTTCGTCAGCATTTAAACAGCAGCCAAATACATGAAAACACTTTCACGGTGACAATCACATCAATTTTGATAGACTTAGCTCTCTTGCTTAGTCTGTCCCTTTTCTTCCCACCTTCATCATCAAAGCCAAAGCTCTTCAGGTCTGAAATGGCAGCTGTCCAGAGGAATTTGGTCCAGATGAACTTGACTAAGTATTCTTTGTCTCTGTGATAAGAAAGCAAAGCTTTCCACCAAAGGCGAGAAGTGTGTTCGTTATTCTTTCTTTGATCTCCATAAAAGAATTCTTGAGTGGAAAGGTGAGAGGATGGATCCTAACACCTTCCTAATGCTCTAATCTAAAAATAAACAAACTACTTTTCTGTGAAAACTTGGAATTTTCCAGCAACAATACTTCCAGGTGAATGGACTCTGATTTTAAATTTTAATAGTAATAACAATAATAAAAATTGACAATGATAACTAATAATAATGATACATTCCCCTTGAAGAAGATATACATTCCTGAGTCCTAACTTAAGAATATTTATTTACTTAGCAACTGAATGCTGTATTTAGCATAGGAAGAAATAAGCTCTGTGAAACTCTCTGGTATATCTTTAAAATTATTCTCTCTATGCATTTTTAATATCTTTTTATTCTGCTTATTTGATTTAGTCATTCCATCCTTTTCCTTTCTTCTTTGTGGCATCTGGTTTTCAGAATTGAATTCTTCAGTTTTTCTATGTTTTGCCTTATACCCCATTAACTCTTCTTTTGGACTGATATTTATATAAAGATATATATGATTTTATTAAGGTGTATTTCTGTGTGTTTTGTTTCTTAGAGACATATCAATATTAATGAGAATTAAATTTTCAAATATGCTTTGCACTTCTCAGCTCAATGTTGTGCCTTTCATAGAATTAGGAATAATTTTTATTTTACATGAAACTTCTGCATCTCAGAAAATTTTAGTTTATTCAATATATTGTTATGTAAAACTATGCAAAGTCTCCCATGAAATAGGCATGTATGTCATTTCTGCTCAAAAGATAAATATAAGTCATTAACATTTATAAGAAATACAATAAAACTACAGAACCAAGCTGCATGCAAGAGACATCACACAGGTTCCCGAAAATAATAATTTTGCGGTTTAGAATTACAGCTTTAGTCCTCTGCAAGAGTCTCTTGTACTCTTAACCCTGGATCCACCTTTCCATCTCCTGAAGCTTTCTTCCTTTTAGAAAGACTGTGTGTATGTGGGTACTGTATGGGTTTATCCTCACCATGTATGTGCAAATACTATTGTAGGCCTTATGGCAACAGATTGTTGGAAATGCAATTACAGGGAACTGTGAACTGTCTCCTGTGGGTTCTGGAATTGGACCTTGAGCCCTTTGTAAGAGAAAGAAACTTTTTAATCTCAGAGCCATTTCCCCAGCCTCTCAAACCTCCCTTGTGAAGGCAGAGACACATCCCAGTCCATGGATTTCACTGTAACTTATGATTTCCTTTGATCATAGAATGTGGGCAAAAGGATTTGAAAGTTCTGAGATGAGGTTTTCTGGTATCATGTGACCTCCAAACACAGCAGAAGACACAGGTAATTACCACAGCAGGAGGCATTTTTAGCAGGGCTCCTAAACTGAGATGTGGGCAGCATACCTGGAAATCTCTGACTTGCCTACTTAAAGTTAGAGGCATATGTCGGCTAACCTGCCCTAGGAGCCAGTAAAATAAATCCTTCTTTAGTAAGGCATTGGGCTTGGGATATATTGTTATGCTATGTAATTGAAGTAATTCATAAATAAGTTCATATTTTGGATTTTATATTAGTTTGCCAGATTAAAAGAGTTTTATCCTTCATCTTGGAGATTTCTGAGTCACATTCAAAATGTTTATGGCAAATAAAGAGACATGAATAAAATTAGAAGTCTGACAAACCAATCACTCTTATGAACTGGGCTCAAAAATAGAGTCAGAAGAAAGAAGAAAGAGGAGAAAAGATATTTCATCTCCTGGGGGATGGGACTAGCTTTAAGCTGGGTATGAAATAGTCGGCTAACAATCTTAAATATGCTACTGTACTTTTGAGAATCTCAGATTCTTTGACAGAAAACAAGAGTGATGTTTATTCTCTAAGGTTGTTAAGGAGTGTTACTTTTCTAATTGATAGGACAAAACACCTGACACAGAGTACTTACGGGAGGGACGGGTTTATTTTGGACCACAGTTCAATGGTAATATCTATTATAGCAGGGAAAGCGTGGCAACAGAAATGGGGGTGGCTCCTTCCACTCTGCATCACTCTTAGGAAGCAGAGAATAAATAGAAACTGGGACCAGCTGTAAAACCCCGGGTCCAACCCAGAGTCTTACTTCTTCCAGCAAGGCTTCGCCTCCTAAAGGGCTCACAATCTTTGTAAATAGCATCACCAGCTGGAGCTCAAACACATGAACTTGTGCAAATCAACTAGCTAGGTGATGTAACAATTTTGGCGGGGATGAGTAAGGAGGAAGAGAACAAGAGGAAGAAAGAGTTGGGTGTGAAGGGAAGGAGGGTGTGAATGAGTGGGAGGGTATAGGGCATGGTTATGGGAGGAGCTGGGAGAAAATACTAAATATCATTAAAATACATTATAAAAGCAAACCAAAAAGAAAACTCAGTGAGCAGGATGTTTGTCTTTGGGTTGTAACATTTGTGGTGTTGACCAGCTGGGCACAAATTAAAAATGGGTGATGTTGAGAAAGACAAGAACATTTCTGTTCCAAAGTGTGTCCAGTGCCACACTTTGGAATAGGCACACAAGCATAAGACAAGGCCAAATCAGACTGCTGGACTTCCAACAAGATGGATGCCAACAAGAACAAAGGCATTATCCAGGGAGGGGCCATCCTGATGGAATATTTGGAAATCCCAAAAAGTACATTGGAACAAAAAAAAAAATTGTCTTCACTAAAATTAAGAAGAAGAAAGAAAAGGCAGACCTAACAGCTTATCTAAAGGAGGCTTCTAATGAGTAATCACACTTCCTTATTTAATACAAACAAATGTCTCATGGCTTTTGATGCGTGCCAGCATTTAATTCATACACCAGAATAAAGATCATGAATGGCTAGCGACGTTTTTGTTGGACAGCCCTGGTTTAAGTAAAACTTACATGTAGTAAAGTGGATATGATCATTTTAAAAACAGCAATCCAGTTGCCTACATACTATCACTGCTCTCCCTTTGTCGAGACAGATTGGTCTTGAATAGTAATGTTCTACTCTCCACAAATATGGACTGTCATCTCAGAAGCTAGTCAATGGTCCAGTACTTAGGTTAGGGAGATTGTAAGACCTGGGGTCTCATGGCTCAGGAGTTCAAGATCGCGCCCTTCCCAGAAACTCCCCCAGACCAAGACTCGTTGCAAAAGCAAGAGGTTTATTAACCATTGCGCAATGGGGTCACCCCTGCCTGTCAGCAAAGAGTGGCACTGGGAGATAAAGGCCAGTGATTTGAAAAAGAAAAGAAAAGAAAAATTGCGGGAGATTTGAAATTGGAGTCTTGGCAATTTAGGATTGGATGAGGAAGCTATAAAGTAAGATAATTGGTTAGTCTTAGGTGCTCAAGCTTGGCCAGTCCTGCCAAGTGTGGATGCAGCTGCAATTGAAGGTGGGGGTGGTTAGCTCATCCTTGAAGATTAGGGGCTACAGACTTTTGGCTGGAGGTCAAAAGCTACTCAGAAGAAGTCTAGGTTTGTTGCTAAGAAATGCTATCTCAAAGACAGGAGTTTTTCTTTTTGCTGAGTGAAGGTCATTGCTTGCTTGCCTTTTTTTTCTATCTGTCCTCATAGATAGGGTCACATTTTTCCATTCTCTGGAAAGGTACTAAGAGGCTTTAGCTTAACCTGAACCTAAAACTCAAAACTATAGGCTTTAGAAGACATACAGGTTACAAAGTTAGTCTAACCCTTTCATTTCCCCCTTCTCCTTGTAACTGCTTCAATCATGAAGCAGCTGTAGAGTGAGAATTTTATCTTAAGAAAAATTTTTTTGACTCAACATTTCAGCCTGTAGAATGGGACAATGGGCCGATGATCCGTCTTCTGGAATTTCTTCATGCTGATGATTGGATCATTGATATCTCAGTTTGAAAGAGGCTGAAATGCTGGTCAAAAGTTGGGAAGAGTACATGGGTAAAGATTACTAGGAGCCAGTCAAAGGCTGGTCAATGAGGCAGTCCTTAACAGTCTCTGGTTAGTTGATCCAATTGAAGAGACAGGAAGCAGTCATGTCAGCTTCTAACAAGTCCAGATTTCAGCTTGAAGCCCAGAGTCAACCAGGTGAAAAATCCACTGAGACAAATTTAGACTAGAGACAGAAGTTAAGATTTGTCTGTTAAATGGAAAAAGTGAGGAATCCCAACACCACGGAAAAACTCTTTTGGGATCCATTTGAGCTATGCCAGATCTAAGTCTCATGACCTTTTGATTTTTATAAACTTATATGAATTTTTGGTACACAAAAGGAAATATATATACTAAAAAACTCAGAAAAGTAATATATCAGCAAATCTAATACAACATTTTGAGAGTAACAGGTAAAAACTATATCCAACAGAATGGGTACCAGTCAGCTGTTTTATATTTTTTATAAACTACTTAAGTGTGTCCATGTGGCAGCCTTTTTGGAGTTAACGGCATCTGAGCAGCGGAACTCAGCCTCTTGGCTATTTTTTTTTAAAGTCTAGTGTCTCACAGACTGACCTTGGTGGTCCTACAGCAGACTGCTCTGACCCTGAGAAACTCCGTGCAACCATAGTAACCAGACAGCAGGCTCTGTGCAACCTTGAGTAAGCCCTCTTATATTTTGGCTAAGTAAAATTGCCTGCATGAGAAACTACTTGTACTTTTTTTTTTAAATGTTAACCTGATGTCCATTAAATTGACACTTTGATCAGTATGTAGACCAACATTTTTTAGATTTTTATAACCTGAGCTCCTATCCTTAGACCCTATATAAACTTTATATATTTTTTAATTTAACTATTATTATAAGACATTGGCAACTGATGTAAAGCCTGTGAGCAGGGCAAACCTGTTTTTTTTTCTTTTTACACAAAAGATATAGTACCTAGTAGTTTTAACTAACTAATGAACTGTCCAATGAGCTGATAGTGAACCTAACTGTCTGCTCTTTAGCTGCCAAATTACTGTTAACTAAGCCTAGCCTTTCAGCCTAGCCATTAATGTGATCAGAGACCTGAGAAGGATAAATTATGAGCTAAGTAAATGTACCAATCAAAATGACAGAAATGACTAGTTAGTCCATCACCTAGGCAGTGTCCCTGGCTCCTGTGGTCTCCTGGCTTTCTGAGCAGAGGCAGTCCAGCCATCAGGCATAGAGGATGAGAAACTGCTGCTGTGGAAAGAGGAACAGGAGAGATTGACCTCACCTTGCCTCTCACAATGTGTTACAATGGCTCTTCAGGTGTCCCCGACTTTGTCCGCAGTTTAGGCTGGGCCCTAGCAGTGGGCCAGTTGGGGCAGTATTGCTCAGTGGTTAGCATATCACAATCCAGAGTTGCAGTCATCTGTCATTGTCCAAATCTTCTCGGAGACCGTGGGGAGCTACTGCCAGGATTTTGGGACTTTTGCCACAATAAACTTACATACGTTAAAATGCAATATTCATCAGATCTCTCATAAGCTTGAGGGCCAGCATATCTGAGTTACTCTTTGTTTTTATCATCTGTTTTAAACTGTGTCCTATAAAACAGAATGTTACTTAATCTAGTTCTAGCATATTTCTGAGATGCATGTTTTAGAACTATGTATTTTAAGACAAATAGGCAAACTTTATAGATATCCATCTTAGGCTTAACCTTAAAAAAACCTATACAAAGACACTAGGTAAAGGTCAACACCTTAACCAACTGCAGTCATTAGTGTAGCTTTAAGTCTGCCCTTTCTGAACTAAAATCAAAGCAAACCTTTTAATCAGATACAGTTCATAGAGAGGCTAGCAAATCTTGCTGATCCTATCACTTTGTATTAAAATTGAACAGTAAAAAGCTTTGCACTTAATACTAATTAGAGAACTGAACATAACTGAGAGACCTAAACAAAATGGTGGTAAACTCATGGCCACCCTCTTTATCTCCAGACCAGCATGGCGGTTGGCCACATATAACTGAACTCAGCTGAAATCCCTAAACAAATATGGCAGCAAAACTACAGCTTTACGTGCTCTCTATCCCTGAACCATCATGGTGGCTATCCATGTGTTAGCACAGGCTGTGACTGACAATCCCAAACATAGCCATTAGGTACTGTTGATGACACAGCAAACACTGTGGAGCATCCATAATCCCCCATAACCAAAAGTTTTAACACAGTGATCAAATAAGTTTTAGAACCAACTGCATAACAGAACAGTACAGAACATTTTTAAACTGTATGAATTATTTTAGCCATACCAAACCTATCAACCAGAATTTTTTTTTTGCTTAAAAGAGCATTAAAAAAAAATTTTGTAATGAAGAATCACCAGCCTTTTAAATGAATTATAACATATTTAAATACAGTTTTTTCTTAAATCATATTAACTCTCTGGCTTTTTAATAATACATCCACTAACCTTCTGCAACATCCTATATACCTTTAAGTTCCTAGCTTTCTTCTTCTGGCTTAAGCAGACATTTTTGCTTTAGACAAGCTATTTTTTTTTAATATCTCTTGCTCATTCTCTCTTTCTTTTCAGACAACAGAAAGACTGCCATTAAAATTTTTTTTTATTTTTTTTAAGGGTTGGGAAACTGTTTTAAGTTCGTTGTTAGACTGCCCAAGAGTTATTGCTTAAAAAATCTGATAAACTGTAAATGTTTTATTCTCTTAAACATCTAAACAATTTTTAAAACTCGTCTCTGCAATATCAAAGCAAAGTATCTTCTTTAGGAATGAATTCACAAAGCATAACCATAATTTTAAAGTCAAAACCAGATTTTAAGACCAAAATTTACCAGTGAAAACAACCCAATCTTTAGAACCAATATCAACTTAGAACAAGACTTTCTTCTTATCCTAAAAGGAAATAAAATCATTTCGACTCAGATTTTGCAACCTTTGTTCTTTTTCTGAGCCACACCATGTGGCAATTTACATTGTTGTTATTTAAACATATGCATTTATAGACCCTACAAACAGATAGGCACATATACGTGTTTTAAACAAGGATTTAAATTTAACCTTAAAACATACCGAATTATTTTTGATCATATCAACCATTTAAGACCAATTGAAAACAATTGTATAATGGCCATATATTTAAACAGACAGACAAAAACTTTTTTATTTAGACTCAGCTGTAATTCTACACATTACAGCAAGTGCAGTTTTTTTCCTAAATTACTGTTTGATCTGTAAGTTGCAAGCCCTCTAGGTGGGAGGAGGGAAGAGAGGAGCAAGAGGTCGTGGTGAGCTCCTGCTGCTCACTTCCCTGCTGAGCTGGCATGAAGGCAAAGGGGAGGAGTTTTTTCTCACTCTCGGCAGTCAGAGCAGCTCCTGTCCTGGAGCAGCTACAGTGCCAATCCCTGCCTAGCCTTGTATAAGGACTTCCACCTAGTAAGCCCAGGAGCCTTGCCTGCTCCCTTGGCTCCCTGTGAGCTTCACTCTAGCTTACCTCCCCCGCAGGTCCTGAACCTGCTTCCTGGTCGGGCCTCTCCCCTCCCCCATGCTCTTCAGCTGTCCATCGCAACAAGGGGCTGCATCAAGCCTGTGCCCTGCTGGGTGTGCATTGTTATTTCACAGACCTTCAAGTGCCTGAACACCGCCTGCCCAAGCTCCAGCCCCAGCTCCACGTGTCTCCCCAGCCACCTGAAAGCATTCCCTCCTGGGCTCCCTCTGGAGGGAGAGCACACTGCTTGGTGTCCTGCCATGCAGCTGTGTGCACTCCCGGGCCGAGAACTAGTTCTAATTTTAACTGTCCTCTGTCCGAATTTTCATCAGTCCAAGTCTACAAAGAAACAGACACAGAAAAATACAAACATATATGAGAAACACAGGATTTAAATTGCTGGAGGAGCAGAATCTCTCTGTTCTTCCCTGTTCACAGAAAGCAGCAAGCTGAGCATCCTACAGGATGTCCCATGGACTTGGCATTAATGACATGTCTGTCTGCCTTAATGAAACCGTTCCAGGTGAGTGGCCTCGAACCACTCAGGGGACTCGAACCCCTTCTCCAGATGCTCTCGAGCTAGAGCATCTCTCTGTCAAAAGAGTCAGCGAGGCAACAACAACAGAAACACAAAGAATCAGGCAAGTTATCAAACAAGGACACCCTTGTGAGTGGTTAGAATGGCTGCCTGGTGGTGGTCGTTCTCTACGAAAATCAGATGGGAGGAGGACTGTGTCAGATCTAACCTCCCAAACGGAAACTGGGGTGCCCCCCAGTTCCCAGTCAATCGATATTCTGACACGTCTGTCTATCACAATGACTGATCAGATGACCAAAAAGGTCCAGATAGGCGCCTAAACTGAAACAGATTGGTACCACAGAAATCTGATTGAGAGGCTGCCTCATGGCAGCCATCTCTGACAAGAAACATATTGGTAAGACAGAAACAGACTAACCTGTTTTGAGCTCGACCTCCGAGTTCAGTCTGATGAGGGTTGGGGAAGGGGCACGCCCTTTCCCAGCCAATGCACCAAAAATGTAAGACCTGGGGTCTCACAGCTCAGGAATTCAAGATCGCACCCTTCCCAGAAACTCCCCCAGACCAAGACTTGTTGCAAAAGCATGGGGTCACCCCTGCCGGTCAAAAAAGAGTGGCACCGGGAGATAAAGGCCTTTAGGTTTTTAAAAGAAAAATTGCAGGAGATTTGAAGTTGCAGTTTTGGCAATCTAGGATTGGACGAAGAAGCTATAAAGTAAGATAATTGGTTAGTCTTAGGTGCTCAAGCTTGGCCAGTCCTGCCAAGTGTGGATGCAGCTGCAATTGAAGGTGGGGGTGGTTGGCTCATCCTTGAAGATTAGGGGCTACAGACTTTTGGCTGGAGGTCAAAAGCTACTCAGTAGAAGTCTAGGTTTGGTGCTAAGAAATGCTATCTCAAAGACAGGAGTTTTTCTTTTTGCTGAGTGAAGGTCATTGCTTGCTTGCCTTTTTTTTCTGTCTGTCCTCATAGATAGGGTCATATTTTTCCATTCTCTGGAAAGGTACTAAGAGGCTTTAGCTTAACCTGAACCTAAAACTCAAAACTATAGGCTTTAGAAGACATACAGGTTACAAAGTTAGTCTAACCCTTTCAAGATTAATATTTTTAAACACTAGAGAAAGTCTGTCACAGACTCCGAACCAAGCCTGTGTTTCAGTTCGTGTTCACTGGTTTGTTATAGGCAATAGCTAAATGTAGGGAAAAAAAAAAAACCTATCTGTTTCTCAGGATCTGAATTTAAGTAGAATTTCCTACGTCAAGGGATTCTGCTTTTACTGCTGAAAGACATTTAGTGTGGTTTATGTATAGTATCAAAAAAGGTTATTTAACACTTAAAAAACTCAAAACAAACAAAAAAACACATTAAGAGTTCAGTGACGAAGTATATGATTATCCCTAGACATGGAGTAAAGCATTTGACAAAACATAATTGATGATATTTTTCTCAATGTGGGAATACACAGACTTTCTTCATCTGTTAAATGGCATTGGAAGAAATCTGTATGTAACAATACTTCCATTTGAAACTATTTATGCTTTCTGCCTAAAACTAGAAAACAGCAAGGGTGTCTGTTTGTGTAAGAGACAAAATATATAATGAGATAGAAAAGTAAGATGAGGCATATTTAAAGAGCCAAACTTTGCCAAACAGTTTTTTTAAAAAAACTAAAATTAAGTATATCATGGTATAACTTTTTATATGACTAAAAATCTAAATTTAAAGAAAGACATTATAAATTCTTAATGAGAAAAAGAAAGTAGAATTCTTCTACATTCCTCTTTGGAAATATATTTGACCCAAAAAGCATTGTGCAAAGAACAGAAAATATCTGTCTCCAAAACTATTACTCAACCAAGAACAAGCAGACACACCCACTTCTGTGGCTGGGACAATGGGACTGTGTGAATGCAGCAGCTTAAGTCCCATATGAGGAACATACAGACATTTCATCTCTAATAAAAACAAAAGAGTCTCAAAAATCACACACATGAGTTCATAGCATCTTTACTCATGACAGTTCAAAGTACAAAAAAAACAGTTGTCCACTAACAGGTACAAGACTTCACCAATGTTATACAGAAGAAATTAAAAATAACAAAAAGTAGCTTTATATAGCAGTAGTTTATGGGAAAGGATCACATCTAGAAAAGGGCCAAAAAACAAAAAAAAAAACAAAAAAAAAAAAAACAAGGCAGGCAGGAAGCAGAAATTAGCAAAAGAAGTGTGGGGCAAATAGGACCTTTGACCAAGTTCCTGCCACTCAAATGGGAACTTTGTAGCAAATACTGGTAGTAGCCAGAGTGTCAGAGTACCAGTGCCTCAGCCCTAACACCAACTGCTTACCAACTACTCAGGAATCACAGAAAAGGAAGGGCATGCCCTTAAGGTGCTGCCATTTGACTTAGTCACTGACTAGGATTTCCAAAAATAGGGTAGTTTTGGCCCAAAGGCTCAGATAGGCCACGAAGTGCTCACAGCTGGGGGTTGGCAGCTATCTGCGTTCCTGTGGTCAGCAGGAACCTTTCTGGAAGCCATATTTAAGCAGCACATCTTCATGATTTTCAGTCCATAAAGCTGAAATCACATAAATTTCAAAACCACCTTGTGGTATGAGATGTCATGATGGTGATTATCTTTGGAAGGGAGAAAAATGCTAGTGGTTAGGCAGGGCTGAGAGGGTAGCATCTATGGTGTCAGTAAGGTCCCAAACCTCAGCCCAACTACAGAAATGTAAGATGTTTATTTTGGGATCGTCCATCAGGCCATGCATGTTAAGTGATGCATGTTTGTGTATGTTGTTACTTAACTAAAAGAAGGTTTTCCGAAATTTCTGTTGTGGGAGTATAAGCCTCATTAGAAAAACAAGTTACTGGTGCAAAAACCTGAATATTAGACAAGTGACAGATTATGCATACACACAGAGATAATGAAGCTCGACATAGAAAACATTGTTCATTTCATCATAATTAAAGGCAAGTTTATGGGAAGGATCTTCTCCAACCCTATATCTGACAGAGGGCTGAAATCTAGAATATATAAAGAACTCAAGAAGTTAAAAAGCAATAAATAAAGCAATCCACTTAAAAAATAGGGTACAGAGCTAAACAGAGAATTCTCTGTAGAGGAATACAGAATGGCAGAGAAACACCTAAAGAAATGCTCAACATCCTTAGCCATCAGGGAGATTCAAATCAAAATGACCCTGAGATTTCACCTTAAACCCAACAGAATGGCAAAGATCAAAAACTCAAGTGACAACACATGCTGGAGAGGTTGTGGGATGGGAGGGTGGGATTGTAAGGGAATGAGGGAGGAGGCTATGGCTGGGATACAAAGTAAATAACCTATGATTAATATAAAAAAATAAAAATTATAAAAAGACAAGTTTACCTTTGATCCTATATCAAGATACTTATTAATAAAATGTAAGATTAGAAGGCTAATTAAGTCTGATGTTTACTAAAATAATTCATTTATTGATTTCAATATATATATACATATATATATTAGCTGCAATATATATATTACAAGAACCTTCCACAGGTGTTGTAATTTTGATAATTCTGAAATTTATGTATATTCGTTGACCACCCATAATGCCATACCTGTGAAGAAGTTTAAGTTATAAATTAGATTCAATAAGGGGTAAATAATGTTACCAACAAAAACTGTAATAATATACATATGTAACTATTTCTATACATTTATGGAATGCTACTCTACTCTACTGACCTTCTTTGATGATATGAAGTGATTCGGTGACTATGTGATGAGATGTGGTGTTATCCCAGTTTCTAGGTATGGAAAATGTATTAGAAAATAGTCTTTACCATCATAGGAATAAAGCTTTAACTCAGGAAGACATAGTGTTAAAATCATCATAGCACATGAATTTTATATTAGTAGCCAGAGTATGAAGAATCTGAGAAAACAAAGACATGACATGATTTAACAGCAAATAAATGACAGAAATGTTTCCTTGAATGCATGAGAAAATGAGAATGTGGTATGGACACACAATGAAATTAACTTGACATCAAAAAGCTGAAATCTTATCATTTGTAACATCAATAGAGGTCATTATGTTAAATGAAATGAGCTATGTACAGAAAATCAAGTAGCCCAGAATCTCTTTCATCTAAGGAATTCAAGTCATTGCTCCCACAGAAGTTAAGAGAAAATGGTGATTTCTGGAGGCTAGAGCACTGAGTGGAGGCAGGTGTGGGGGGTCAGGAAGCACCAGCTTACATTACATCTCAGATGGTAGAGGAAAGGATTTTAAACTGTCAGTACAAACAAACGATAAATATTTTTTCAGGTAATAATTTCTGAGTGAAATGTTAATATACATTTGTACTGGATTATTGCATGTCACCCAAAAGTTTTTACACTCTTTATTTTGTGTAAGAGTAAAAATACATTTTAATAAACATAAAAAGGATAAACCAAATATGTACAAGTACTTGTTTAATGCTGAAGGAAAATTAAAAAGTAGATAAAGAAAACATGAGTAACCGGTCACACTCACTCAAAATACAAGGGAGAAGGTGGACTGCAGAAGCCAGCAGGGAGCAGCTCTGCACCTCCTCAGATGCAAAGCTGGGAGTCAGGAGAAGGAAACTGGGCTCAGTAGGTGGTGATCTTATCTGGGTGGACAGGTCAGAAGCAGCAGTGAAGAGCAGCGCAGGACTGGGAAGCTCACCAGTTCTGCAATGCTACGGCTCCTGTGCATTTTGAAAATTGGAAGAAACAAATTACGCATTGACTCGCTTTGAAAAGACAAAGGGAAAATGTGAAAAATTGACTTGTGTTAGCCAAAACAAACAACAAACAAACAAAAACAACAAAACAAAACAAAAAACAGCCTTGTAAAGCATCAAGGCCAGCTTTTGGCTTGCTCTGTATTTTGGACACTCACTGAAGAGTAAGTGTCTGATACCAGGCCCACTTTAAAGACTTTGGTCTCTCTATTTCGTCACGTTATTACAGTTTTATTCCTCTGGATCTTCCACATGAACAGGCCTCCTCCTGGCAGCCCTGGGCTTTTTCCTGAACGAACTTCCTGGAAATAAAGGTGCCTCTCCAGCTCCCATCAGCTTTCCTACCCTTTTTTGCAGCCTAGATCACTTGCATATAATTTGACAACTCTCCTCTTTAGTAATTAATACATTAGCAAGTTAGTCTCAGCAGCCATGTTTGAAACTACAACACGGAGGAACAAAACTGTAAGTATATATTAACTTGGACATCTTCAAAGTGATGATGTAATTATTTGAACTCATTCTAAAAACAACTGGAGAAATAAAAGTTCTTTCTTTGATCTCTTTAATCCTAGCAAGGCTGGGCTGAGGGTCCAACTTGAGGAAATTGTTTTAAAGTGTTCAGCTATAGCCCTCTGAGCTTAGAATTGAATTGAATTCTTTGTAGATAGCCTTGAATTTTCAAAAGATTTACCAAGTACACAAGAGTTTTGAGAACTTGCAACTAAATAGTTCATGACTAGCTCCAAAACAATCAAGTTGTTCTCCAAAGAAAATCAAAGGAAGGTGAGGTGAGCTGAGCATTTTCAAGTGTGACTAAGCTCATTAAAGCCTTTTTAGGAGCCCACGCTGGTGTATGTAGGGTTGCTGATTCAGCAGAGTGGCAGGCAATTTACAGTACACATCTGGGCAAACTGAGTTCATTACTGAAGCTTGTTTCTGTAAGGCGCATGAGTTTTAAGGAGAGTTCAACTTTATTCTAGTTCATAATTCACTATGATTTTTAAAATTGTATGTATTTTTGGTTAATATAATCTAAAACGTTCAAGCCAAAAGAAGGCTACTAAAAATGAAATCTATCAGAAGAAAGGCACTTGAACATATCTGAATAATCAGATTCAAATTGTTAACCAGAGTTGTAGCAGCATTTGATAGACTGAGTAAAATAAAACTCATTAGTATTTATTTTTCATTAATGATTTTTATCAGTGTGTAGTTAGGAGAGGAATTCTTCCTGTGTATGTTAAGTTTTATATTGGCTCACAGTTTAAAGGTTTCACTCCATAGACAGTCAAAGACTTGCTATGAACCCTATATCAAGATGTAAAAAAAATATTTCTAGAATATAGACTTGGAGTGAAGTTATGCTGTACTGTAAGTAAACAATAAAAAATACCAAGACTAGTCTCAAATCTAGTTTTTATTTTCATCTATTTTTAATTTGCAGTACTGGGTCAAAAATAGTGATAATCTAAATTAAATTTTAAAAGAAAAATTGTAATAATTTCATTACCAATAGAGAACTTTACCCTTCATATATATAGTTTCTTGAGATAGTGGCCAATAAAATATAGGTATTAGTTTATAAATCAATATGATAAAATGAATGTAAGTGCTGAAAATATTCTCTTGACAAGGATGAAGGATCAAACCTTTTGGCTGTTCTCCTTCTTGGTTTATTAATTAATGGCATTAGCCACCCATCCCCTAGACTCTTAAATGTTTTCCATGTGCCTTTGCAACCTTCCTCCTATAACACTTAGCAATCAGTAGTGTCTCCTATTGTTCAAAAGGAATGCTGGACTTTTTCAGCCCTGAGACTGGCTGGCTTTCTTGCTCTCCTTTCAGATCCCTTCTCTGTTCTAAACAACCATGGAACCAGGAGGAGTGAGAGATGTGGGAATCAGTGACTCCAGAGACTGGGTTAATGAACAGGGAAAACTCTTGGGTTAACTCAGTAACTTTCCTCGTGGCTGGGGCTTTGAGCATTTATATTTTACATAGTTAATTTTGTCTATGAATGAATCATATAAAAAAAATTTGAAGAAAAATCCATACTAAATTCCACATAAAACAAACGAAAGTGCAACTGAAAACATTATAGATGGCTGGTATCTTGCCAAGTGGTATATTAAACCTCTGGCTTTGATTCCGCTTTTCGAAAATGCCACATAAGAAGCTAAAGGCTTCAGGCCCAGCCGGAAGGGTTGAAGAAAGGTTCTGCCAACACCCAAGTTTCCCTGACTAAGCAGCTCAGGAGAAAGTACAGGAAATGCACTGATGGGGCAAGAGCATCGACTTAGTCATGGAATTTCTCCCGTAACCAACGATGCTGCTGACCAACTCCAGCGGAATAGCTGCGGTAATGTGCAACGGCTTTACTTACTATAAGAGAAAAAATTGGTCAAGGGCGTCAAAGGCCTCTGTCCTTCCTACTGAGTGACATAGGAAAACATTACAAATAAGGTGAGAGACAAAGAAGGGAAAAATAGATTGTGTGATGAGGAGACCTTAAAACATCTGCCACTCTTTGTCCTCCTACATGTACCTATTAATGTTTGTAGGTGCTGTGTTCACTATGACCCTTTAATTATGTGGCATTCACTTCCTAGCTTTTTATTACTCACAGCCTTAGCAGTAGTTGGCATCCAAATTGTGTGCATCCATATTGTGTGATTTAACATCTAAGTATTATATATATATATATATATATATATATATATATATATATATATATATATATATAATAGATACATTAAGAAGAATGGTTTTTATAATAATCCCAGTCATGTATGTTTTAAAGAGGCTATGAGCTTTTAAATGCTCTTTTCTTTGTAAGATGCTTTTTAACTTTGTTATGTTTCAAGAATAGGACCTGAATGATTCCTGAGACAAGTTGGTTTAGGCCAGCAATTTGACCTTCTTTTTCCTTTCCCTTTCTCTTCTCTTCCTTCCCTTTACTTTTTTCTTTGTTCTTTTTTCACTTCCACTTTCCTCCTTTTCCCTTACCTCCCCTCTCCTCTGTTTCCTTTCTCTTCCTATCCCTACTTCTCCTTCTTTCCCCATCTCTTCCTCTAGTCTGGCTTTTCTGAGACGGGGCCCAGGTTCAGCTCTGTCACCCTAACTGAGCTGGAATTCACTGTGCAAACCAGGCTGCTTCAGATTTACAGTGATTCTCCTCCTGAGGCCTAGTCTTGGGGCTCTACATACCTAGCCTCTTTCTTTCCTTCATTAGATTGCCACTTGGGTTGAAAAAAATATTTGTTTTTGAGAATGATTTACATTTAACATCATAGCCTATGAAAAGTTCTATTGAAATTATCTGTTTTGTGGCTTATGAATTATTTCTGTCTTCCACTAGTACCATTCACAAAGACATGTCAGAGGGAAGCATGCTGAATAACTCACCAGTGATTACCATAAAAAAAAAAATGGATGGCAGTGTTAAAGTAAAAAGGCTCATTTATTTAACACTCTGCCGTTTCTTTTCTTAACTTGCCATAATGAGTTCCAAAAGCTTGAGTGAGAGATTTGGATTGGCTCAGGGATGGGCGGCACATGATGTGCACGGCAAAACGCTGGCTATGTTAATGCTTTCAGTTTATGCTTCTACGACAGAAGAATTTAACCCTGTGTCAAGTTTCTAAAATAACTTCCAGGAAAACAGAGGGGAAAAACAAAACAAAACAAACTTGTATTTGAATGAGGATACCAAGAAGGGAACCGTGCCTTGGTCAGTGCTTGGAATGACAGAAATGACAGAAAGCACCTGGGGAATATATTCTTTCCGTTAGTGGTTAGTTCTGTCTCAAGAGATTTATTTTTCTAGAAGCTAGAACAGGTGTGGCCTGTCCTTGCCAAAGCCTTCCCGAAGTTCATACCTGCCTCAGGCTGCAGGTTTCAGGGCTGCTCAGTGAGACTGAGTAGCATGCAGTCCAAGAACTCTCCTGTCACGGGGACACAGAAAGGACTTGCTAGCAGAGCCTTTTGTGAAAACTCTGCTCCATTTCTAATTTGGAGAAACTGAATTTGCAATTTGAGGAATACAGCTATGTTTGTTTGTTTGTTTGTTTTTTCCTTAAGAAAATTGTCTTCTTGGTAGAAGTTTTGACAAAATGAAAATTAATGCATGAACTGAGGTTCTTTTAATTTTTGAAAGGTTAGAGCAGGCCAAGGATTAAACACAGCAGCTTTCATATTCAGAATCACTGTTACTAGAGTAAAGAGGGGAAAGGCGAGAGGTCAAAAGAGGAGTGTGATTTTGCTGTTTGAAAGGCAACATTTGCCATGAACGCTACTAGACAGACAGACAGACAGACAGACAGACAGACAGACAGACAGATAGATAGATAGATAGATAGATAGATAGATAGATAGATAGATAGATCATAGACAAACGTCAAAGGGAAAGAGGAAAAAAAAAGCTCAAAGTTCTAAATTAGGAATCTCACCTTCGGCTAGACGCCATCTATTAAAAATGCGTGGCTTCGTGAAGAACTCACGCAATGCCCTTCGTCTAAGAACACTCAGCATGCCACGCAGGTCCATTCGTGCTGCGCCTGGCCTGCTTGGCCTGCTTACCTGAAGGTGCCGCAGGGCAGTCACGTGCTCAGGAGAGCAAAGAGGTAATTGGAGCAGATCGTTTTGCTGACCCTGACTGCTATAAACGGCCACATGAAACGCGGGAGGAAGATCAACACAGCTCAGGTTTTGCAGTGAAATTTTATCTCATTTCTGGCACCGTGAATACTAACCTGATCTTTATCTATCTAAGAAAAAACATTCCTGTGTGAGCGGCCGGCATAACTCCTGACGATTCCCACATACCTCCCGGCAGCTATGAAAGCCTCATTGTATGAAAGCTAGGGATAAACAGGATATTTAAGGCCTCTTTGTGTGATCAGGTTCATTTGTAAATTGCACTTTTGTTTTAAAATCTCTGAAGAATAGTTCAATAGTCTTCACATTTATTTGATTTTCCTTCCTTACGCAGACAAAAAGCCGTGAACCACGGGGAAAGGAGAAAAGCGTGTTATTAAAATACATTTGTCTGTTGTAAATGGAGAAGTGTCAGCTAAGAGTCTAAAACGGCTTGTTATTAGTGAGCCAGGAATTTTTAGCTATGTGGTCTACCAAAAGACACCTCACATCAGATAGGCTCCCACTGGGCACATGACTCCAAATTATTTTTCCTGTACTTATTTTATGCCTGAGGCTAGAATTTTTCCAATTTTGATAATCTTGATTTCTACACAAATACTGTGAGTTCCAACTTAACGGTAGACAAGCAAAAAAGAAATGAAAGAAGGAAGGAAGGAAAAGGAAGAAAGAAAGAAAGAGAGAGAGAGAGAAAGGAAGGAAGGAGGGAAAGAAGGAAAGTTAGGAGAGAATAGAATGGAGACTGCCAGGGAGTAGAAGCTGGTGGGTGGATGAAGAGGGAGTGAGATGTTGGACAAGAATACAAGATCTCAGCTCCAAAATGAATTAAGTTCTGAGGCTTACTACACAGCACCACCTACAATTAATATTCACTTACATACAACAAATTTGCTGAGAATAGATCTTATGTGTTCTCACCACATTTGCAAAGGCTGACTGTGTGTGTTATGGATGAGCGAGTAGACTTTATTATGGTGAAAATTTCTACCATAGAAAAGTATATCAAACACATATTACACCTTAATATATATATATATATATATATATATATATATATATATATATATATATATAGTTTTATGCCATTTTTACTTTAATAAAGCAGAGGAAAAATACTTGAAAATGTGTTGGCATTAGCTCTGTAGGTTTGATCTTGAAGGTCATCATTTTATAAACTTTATAATCAGCGATTAGTTTTTATATACACACAGAGTCATGGGTAGAATGAGGGAAGGAAGATGGAAGAGAGGGGAGGAAGGAGGGCAAGAGACAGACAGGCACTCAGAGAGATGGACACAGTTACAACAATGTGCATGCATACAGAACAGCATTGAGGCCAAAGATCAATTTGGGAAGAATTAATAGATTTAAGCATTTTGTCTTTTAACCCATAACAGTTTATGAAGCTCTATTTTATTGGTCTTCCTTAGTTTTCTCAGTAATATTTTACAGCTTTTTGTGAAGAAATTATGTGTGTCTTCGCAATGTCTGGTAGGTTTTGTTAGTCTCATTTTTAAATGTCTATTTAAATTAAATGTCTATTCCTACATACACATGCACAATTAATTATTTTATGTTGGCAATAAAATATATACATCGATCTGTATTGGTATCACTTATTTATTCTAATAGTTCATTTGGGTTTTTTTTTTTTTTTTTTAGATTTTCTAGACACAATCATATTTTTTTGAATAACAGTTCTCTTCTTCCCTATCAACTATTTTACATGATGAATACAAAATGTAAAATTCTGTGTATCTCGCTTTATGAATGTGTGTATATATATTTGTGTGTGTGTGTGTGTGTGTGTGTGTGTGTGTGTGTGTGTGCAATATGTATATCTATCTGGTGTATGGGTATGGGGTATATGTACATGTGAGTTGTGTATGTGTCTGTGTATGCAGAGAGACCACAGGAGTGTTTGTTGGAAACAGAATCTCTTACTGGAATTAGGCCTGGGCTGACAGCCAGCAAACCTAAGAGATCTTGTGTATTCAGTGGCCACAGTTTTTGAGTTAGAGGTACACACGGCCATGCCTGGATTTTGTTGGTTTTGTTGTTGTTCAGATGCTGTGATCCAAACTTAGCTCATCAGGATTAACACCTTCCTCATCTCTACAGCCCCTGATAGCTCCTGTTGGAATTGCTCATTTTGCTTCTTTAAGTGCCTCTTAAAGACTTGTGTCTATAAATACTTCTTAAGTTACTCTCTCATGAGATAATATTGCCTAGTTCTTTGGGGTAAATTTAAGTTATAGTTCACAACAGAAGTTATTGAAAACATGCCTAGAATATACAGACTGTGTGAAATGACTATTTTATTATCATTGCCATTATCATCACTTAAGTACAGAGATTTCTTTCAGAGTTTCAGGTCCCTAGTTATAAGTGACTCCATACCTTAAGTTAGAGCTTACTATTGACAATGTCTCAGCACCAAATCCGAGCCTGGTTATTATGTTGCGATCAGTTATGGGGAGAACCCACAAGCCAAAAGTACAACTTTGTAAGTCCCACAATGCCTCTACGATGACAATCAGCTTACATAGTTTTTTTTTTTTTTTTTTTTTTTTTCATCCGCAAGACATGACTGAAACTGAGTAGAGGATCTGAACTGGGGAATCCTCTGTAACTGTATCAAAAACTGTCTTTTGGGTCTTGCATCCTGTAACCAGACCCACAACTTCCCAAAAGAACTTGAAATTTTCTGATATTTATTCTTGGGAATGGATTTAAGCTAGAAATTCAATAGTTTGTATCATTAGGCAAGATGACACAGGCCTGTATTCTCAAAGGTGGGAGTCTTACACAGGGCCTTTGAGGATCTTATATTTGAGATCAGCTTGTACTAGGTAGCAAGACTCAAAAGTTCAAAAGATTGTTTCCTGTTTATATTTATTATATTACATAGGTCAGTAATTTATATTTATATTGTGATTTATATTTCAAAGGTAATTATATTTAAAATACAATACATTATTCTTAATCTTAGTCACCATTATCTGAAAAGATCAAGGAAGTTTACTTTTCTTCTACCTTTTGAAGAATATCCCATGATTTTCTATGGCACCCTTTCTTGCCCACATCCCCTCTCAGACTCTGGTAACCAACCACACCACTTTCATGATTTCAACTTTTGGAAGATTTTTTTTCCTGTAAAAAGAATCATGCAATAATAACTTTCTGTGACTGACTTAGCTCAGCATTCCCATGTTGCTGCAAATATTACGATTAGCCTCCCAAATTTTAAGGTCCGATAGTATCTCATTCTGTACACAGATCACACTTTCCTTCTTCGTTCAGTCCATAAATACTTAGAGTGATGCCACCTCTTGGCTACTATGAACAGTGATACAGGGAACACGAGTGTGCATTTATCTCTCAGTTCATATGGACATATACCTAAAAGCGGGATTACTGACCGTGTGTTCGCCACTGTATTCATTCCCTGTAGCCAGTGGCAGTGAGCAAAGCCTGCTTTACGAGGTCACCCACATTGCCACTTACCTTTCACCCATTGTTCACCCAGACACTTTAATAGCTTGGGACAATATTTTATTTTATTTGGGTTTTATCTGCAATTCTAGGATCAGCATTAACAGGTTTTGTTCATGTAACTGGCTATCTGCTTGTCCTTTTGTGGGGTGTGCTTAGGTAGATTAGGCCCTTTGCCTATTCTCAGTTGAGTTTTTTTTTTTTTTCTTGCTATTGAGTTGTTTGTGTACTTTTTGGTGTGAGCTTCTTATTATATGTATGGTTTGAAAATATTTTCTCTCAAACTAAATATTTTACATAAATGCAACATTATGTCTTTGCTATTTGTGTGTTTGGTAATAATTATTTTTATACCCACAGCCTTTCTGAATTGTTTAGGAGACTAAAAAATTTTATTCAGCCATCCAAAGCAGAAACAGAATAATTATTAATATGAAGACTTCACATTATAGAAATTTCATCTTTAAAAAATAAATTTTAAAAGATTCATTTTTCTCAGTTATTCCCATTGTTCTAGTCTTAATTTTATCTTCACATAAATATTTTCTGTTTTTCAAGAGTCTACGGTGGGGCAATGTTTCAATACATTGAGTTTGTTACCTTTAAGTAACTCCAAATAGATTATGTCCTTTTCTAAAACCACATTTTAACTCTTTGTATGTTTTGTTTTCTCCATACACTGCCTTTTTATTTACTTACCAGATTTCTCTCTTCTATTAAATGCATGATAGCAAGTACAGCAGGATCTGAGGATGAAAGGTGTTTGTCAAAGTCATGGTCAAGAAACATCTCACAGGCCTGAAAGGTATAGCTCAATGTTATCACTTCTGCCTAGCTTTGTCCTCATATTAAATTACATATATTATATAGCATTTGTTTTCAATGAGCCATCAAATAAGTATTTAAATTGTTGTGTCAAAGAGAAAAATGAGCTCCAAAGAAATTAAAGTGTATCATACCATGTTCCATTGTTCCAAAGTCTTAGGTCTCCATGAATTCAGGGATAGAATTCATTTCTAGATGTCTCATAGAGATGAATCAAAATTCTAGTCCATGAGAATTCTTGATATTTGTAAAATATAACATTTTCCTCAGGATGCACTTATTTTAGTCTTTATGTAATGCTTGTCACGTGTTCCCTGAAAAATAATTTTATAACTGACTCTACTGTTCTAATGTACATATGATACATACCCATCTAATCATTAAAAAGAAAGAAAAGATCTCCCAGAGTACTGTGAAAAAAAAATGCATTTGAGAGAGTCAGACATAATTTTAAGAATATCTACTGTCAAATATTTACCCATTGTCCCTATGTAAAGAAATAAAAATGGTGTACTAAATCCTAAATCCTAAAGGCCTATGTGCTTATTTTATGAAATATACCAAGCCTTACACTGGACTGAGAAGTTTCATTAGTTAACAAGAGTTGGCTACATTCCTGTTGAGTGGTCTTGACATGTGCTGTCAAAACAAGCAACAGGACAGGAGCCTACCATAGAGGGCCTCTGAAAGACTCTACCTAGCAGTGTATCAAAGCAGATACTAAGACTCATGACCAAACCTTCGGCAGAGTACAGGGAATCATATGAAATAAGGGGAGTTAGTATGATGGGGAAAGGAAAGGAGCTCCACAAGGACCAAATATGTCTGGGCACAGTCTAGGGAAAGAGAAAAGAAGAGATCATAAATTAGTTGAAGGACACTCTCTCTGTTTTCTGCTGAGCTTGCTAGTAGTTTTGCTACAGCAACAGATACCAGAGATTCTCAACTTGAAAAGCAGAAAAGCCTTCTTAGATTCGTGGCTTTGGAATTTTCAGTTGCCTGGGACCTGTGAGGCAAAGCCCATTGTCAGGAGTGCATGTGTTAGAGCATGCACTTACTTCATGGCCAAGATGTACGAGACAAGCGAGGATTGTTGAAGGCCCTACAGTCTTCCTGGAGTTGTACTAGTCACTAGAAGACCTCCCCACAGGCTGCATAGATTATAGATTCCAGCAGAGCAACAGCACTGAATGATGGGGACTTTGAGGGCTGTGGGAGATGTTCCATCGCTGAGGAACTGTATTGCCTTGCTTTACCTTGGTTGGTTTTGGAAAGCTGATTGTACTTGATTTTGACTTTTCTCTCTCCCCCCTGTTTTTATTTTCTTAATTCATAGATAGACTGAGAGGGAGCTCCGTCAAAAGTTGGAAATTACTCCTTTGGGCAGTGAGAAGCATCCACAGGGCAGGGCTCTTGATAGATTCTTATCTGAACTCTGTGGGTGTGTGAACCTAAAGTTCACGTCTTTTGAGAACAGATTGAGGCACATTCCCAGTTTTCTCTCCAGTGGAAACAGAAATACCCATGGAGAAAGTTTCTCATAAACTTTTTGCCAAAACGCCATACTCCAAACTCCCACAGTGTGCCCTTCTGTGAGGAATTCTAATGTGCTTCAAAAATAAATCCAGTACTTACATGGAAGAAAACTCCATCCAACTAATGACACTGAGAGAAGAGAAAAATGATGAGTAAGAGGTGAATAGTAGCTTAGATGATAAAATTGCTGTACTTTTACTTTTTGTAGGAGTAAATAACATTTGGCTACAAGTTTCTTTTTTTTTATTAGAAAGAAATGTTTGAATGCAAGAGTTGGTTCAGTTGTCTGTGTGACAACTGTTATATTTCTAGTCTAGCCAAGACTCTCTACACATACGTACACATATGGAAGGTGGACACACAAGGCCCCAAAATATGCCATTAAACATATATGTGCATGAAGTCATGAGAGGTTATATTACTCTCTTTCTAGATTTGCACTCAACAAACAAACAAACAATAACAATAAACCTAATGGTTACATTACTATTGTTGAGTAAAGTTTTCCAAGGCCAACTTCAGGCCATCTCAAAAAACATGCCATTCTTTGAGTCTTCAGCAGCAGATGAACACAGCTCTTTATCTGCTCCAGAAGGATAAGCTGAGGTAGAATTCACCTGAAGTGGAAAGCTGTCACTCAACATGTAAGCCCTCTTCTCACAAGGAAAAAACACTGATTCAGTTGCTCTATATGGGTGGGCTTTTAATCACAGCTATCATTTGGATGTGACAAGGTTCCTGAAGACACTGGCACGTGTATCTGGATGTTTAGGGCTGGACTGATGCCACTCCACCTATTGTCCTTTCTATGAATGCAAAGTCCACATCTGTAATACATCAGAAAGGATTCTGGACCTCTTTCATATATTCTGTGAAGAAATGCGGTTCTTCTTTCCCTTGCCCATGCATACCTGTAAACATAACTGTTTTTAAAATAAGTAAAACTAAAAGAAATCAACTCCTTTTAGAAATGACCCAGGTCACGAGGCTTCCTGTTTTTTATTGCAACTTCAAAGCCAAACCAGATAGAGTGGCTTAAGGTATAACTTTAGCCTTCGGTGGAATTCCACAGAGCTGTCTGAGTAGCATGTGTTTTAAGATAGATCATAGGGCTTTCACAATGTTTTTTTTATCCATCTATATTCTCTGTTCAGAATAGAAAGGATTTTTTTTTAATCCACTGATCTAACACTGAGGACTCTGGTGGCTCTGAGCAGGTCATTCTTTTTTTTTTTTTTTCCTGAAAATCACATGAGAGTTGTTAACTCTGCTGCCCAATTTAAACTGTTTGTGTTTCCCTTCCAGGGTACTCCAACCGGTGGGATGGACCGCAAGCAGAGCCTGGCAGCAGTAAAGCTCCAAGTGCCTGGATGCCACGTGTTCCAACTCCTTTAGATACCCTTGACTCATGCATCCTGTCTGGGCTGATGCTGGTTTTCTGATTGCAGAGTGTCTGGAATGTTCTCAAGTGTACAAGCCACCTTCCAAAGGTCAATCGTGGAGAGTAGTAATTGTATTTCTCCATGACTTTCTGTCACTCTCTGATTCTACTAAGAAGGTTTGAATAAAGCTAGTTTTTAGCATAAAATGAAGTCTTAAAGACCCTTAAAGCAGCAGGAGTGCTACAAAGAGAATTTAACTTGAGAATCTCTAAGACTGAGATATTAACTAGGTAATTTTTTACATCAGACAAACTATAGTAAAGTTTTAAAGAGAAAACTTATTCCTAAAGAGAATAGGAAATTTGTTTAAGTTATTAATATTATATTTAATAAAGAATCCAAATTAAAAATGTATCATATGTGAAGCAAAATATTTATGGAGCTTCTCCTAACAGTTATAATTATATTGAATTTTGAAATTTCTTTGTTCAACTGTAATAGTAAGTCATCTGAGAATCAACCTGGAAAAGGAAGCAAGCAATCAGTTCAGTTAAGAACAGCGGGCACAAGGGGACTGTTCACTATAGAATATCTGTTAAACCCAAAGAAAAGGAATAGAACAGTATGAGTAGTCAACATAATATTATAATCAAAATAATTAAGTTCTTTACCTGCCACCTTATGTAATTAAGGATTTCTACAACCCATTTTGTTTGGACTTTCAGTCAGTATTCTTGGGAGAATTATACTCAGAATTCTCCTAAGCAATACCGTTAGCTGATCAAATGTTGATGAAATTACAAATTATAGAGGCAAGTAGCATCTATTCCTGTCTTACATTCTGGGAAACATTTTAAAGATGACCAAATACATGTACATTCTGTCCAGGAGCCAAACCAACATAACTGGCAACCCATGTGTTACATTACTGAAATACTGCCAACTTACACGCCAACTTTGCCTTTGATGAGTCCTTCCCACTTCCAGCTTGTTTAAGTTGAGTCAAAGCAAAGAGAACATGTGTATTTTTCTCTAGAGAGAAACTCTGAACTCTCAGAGATCAGTTCTGGTTGGAACATAAATCCCGAATGGAGCTGAAAGGGTGCAGAGTAAGCAAGCATGGTATGTGTTGCCGACTAACCGAAGGTTTATCTTTTAGCGCAGAGTTGGTCTGCAATGACAAATTATTTCTTACATTCTAATACAGTTTATCTTTTTCACTCTTCAATCCCTAAGCCTGAACTGCTTGCCCTCAGATGTAATTGCTTCTTCATGAGTCATTGCAGACTCAGCTCAGTCCACCTTGGAAACCCGCACTGCAAAGGGAACACCTGATAGTGTGCTATCTCGGTGAATTACGATTCTTCTTCCCCGCATTCCTCTCCATATTTGGACTCTGCAGTCATGGAAGAGCCATTTTTCTTGTAACAAGAACATAGTAAAATCTTTCATGTAATACAATTATTCTATGATTTAATCATTCCTTTCTTAGAAAAATGTCTGCTTAGATGATATATTCATAGTACTATTTTAGAAAATTTAGGAGCTGTGAGAGATGATTAGCAGGCTTCCTTCTGGCTCGTTGTGAGAGGGAACATGAAAAAACAATGCAAACGTGAAAAAAGTACTTGAATAAAGAATTTAACATGTAAGTGGAAAATCTGTAGAGTTCAAACCACTTGGTGATTCTTGAAAGGCCTCACACTTACCCTGTAAAGGTCAAAGAAGAGAAAGCGCAGTAAAGAGAGGTGCTGGATTTGGAATGCGATGCAAGGCTGGGAAGTCCCGCCAAGAGGTGCTTAGGCTCTTCTCACCAGCAGCTGAGCTTTGAACATCGACGCCTTTGTCACCTGTGGTACCTGGATAAATCTATCCAAGCATTTACGAATTGAGTTCTGAGTCTAAGGCACTGAAGAAATACAGTAAAGGTTTTAAATTTTACTGTTACTTTTTCACATCACAGTTTGAGAAGAAATGTGCTATAAAACATTTTCCTTTCTTTGTTTCTTTCTAGGAATACATTGCCTTACTTAAAATGTCATTTCTATATTGGCTTAAAGAATAAGAGTATCCCTGGTGCTTTTCTTTTATCTGCTTTGAGCAGAGCTACGTAACTCTTCAGGCTCCTAACAGGAACATGTGGAGAATGACAGGTTCTGTTAGAGAATAAAGAAGTCAAGAGTCTGCATGGTGAGAAGTTAACTTTAACCCAGGAAGGTTTAGAATAAGTAATGAGGGCAGGTAGCCCTCAGAAGGTAACAGGACATCACGGAGGCAGCATTCTGCTTTCATGGGTATGGCTCACAGGGGGTGAGTGGAAAGCAACCTTGCAGCATACTTTTTTTGGTTGATAAGAATTACATTTATATGAATCTACCTAGCATCTATGAAATATAACTTTTATAGACTAGATACCTAGTATATCAATGCCTCCTTTCCAAGGAGTAAACAGAAACTTTGTATGCCCAGGTGTCTTGGTTACCCAATACCTGCTGCCTACTGAACAGACTCTGAACAGACTTAAAAAGTCGATATAGATCTATTCAAAAGTAAAACAACTCACAGGGAAACAGAGCTTCCAACAAGCATTTCTAGAGATGTCACCCTCTCTAAAGGTCCCTGGGAACATAATTCTGGAATCTAGATGGAATTCTTATACATGGTATCAGCAGTGTTTTCACAAGAGAATACGTTACATTATAGTTGGTCTTTGAATCTGTCTGTGTACCTTTGAAATCCAATTCTGGCCAGCCTGACAGTTCTCTAATGACGTATTTTTTCTGTTTAGAATGGAGTCTGTTGGAAACTAAACACAAACTAACACACAAATCACCAAAGGCCTTTTACTACCTGCTAACTGGGTCTTCCATTGTTATGATTTGGTGGTTAAGCACCTGCTCTTCTAAGTTCTTAATTCTTTCACAGAGACAAAAGGCAAAAACTTCACTGTCCTTCCTTAGGGAACTGACATGTCATAGCTATTCTTCTCTCCTGACTATCGCAACCCAAGACAAAATGACTCATAAGTATTGACAATTATATAAACCAATTGTTAATAGGAACATTTAGGGAGTAAGATGATTCTAAATGAAACCCAGTGATCCCCAAATGCCAGAAGTCCGCTCCTTGGACCGTTTGTAGTAAGCCTATTGATATGTTTCAAGGAAACTGAGCACATCCTGGGAATTAGCAGTCACATCTTAGCAGATCACAGAGGAAGGCCCTGGCTACTGACCAAGGAGCCACAGATACCCTCAGTTGATCATCTCACAAGAAGGAGACACATCCCAATAATAACCATGTAAGCAACCTGGGATGACTCACTTCCCTGGCGACCATGAGATGAGCATACTTTCTATCCTCGTTTCCCTCTCAAAACCTAAGCTCCTCTTTTATTAGGGATCACAAAGAAAAAAGTATCTCATTTACCCGTGACATCCTATGGTTCCCTCTGCTTACAACCAACTCCGCTCTCTTGGAGACTGTCCAGTGAAAGGTGCGAGTGGGCATCATATGGTCAGGACAGAAGGGTTCCTCCTTCTGGATCACTGCAGCCCTATGTGACAGCTGGAGCTGAGCCCAGGCCTTCCAGGATGCACTCCCCCTACCCTGCACTAGAAGAAGGATCCTTCCCTCTGGTCCCACATCAGTGCAACCACACATGGCGGTTGCATGCGCCACCCTGTAATTATGTATAATGTCTAGAGCCGGGTGATGACTCAATGCAAATATGTTGAACAACATTCCTTCCTTGTCTGACATTTTGAAAGATCTATTGCCATTAGATCTCAACCTCTGACACTTTTCCTTGAATGTAGAGAAAGATTACTGCTTCCAGCCATCCATTTTGATAGGCTGGCCATATTTTAAATGTATCCTACTCTGTGTTTATTCTGTGACTTTGACTTTCATGAATGGACAGGTATTGTAATCTCCCACTCCTCTGTGGCTGCATCATGGGCCTTGCTAGAAGCTACTTATACTATGGTCCCCTTGTCAGAGCTGGTCCAGTTCACATTACCTACCTTGCCTTGTTGCTGCTATCTAAATGAGCTCTGTTACTTCTGCATCTCGGAATTTTTTTAGTCTTCTACAGCACACACACACACACACACACAGACACACACACACACACACAGTGTAACTATAAACATATCTCTGTTGAAGCCCATTGTTCTAGCTTGCTTTTTGTTGTTGTGGCTATGATAAACCACCATAACCAAAACAACTTGAGGAGATGATGTTTATTTGGCTTTCAGTTTACCGTCCACCACTGGGGTAAGAAAAGCAAGGAGCACAAGGCAGAAATCAAGAGTCAGAAACTGAAGCAGAGAACATGGAGATATTTAGCTTAGTGGCTTGCTCCCAGGACCATATTCAACCACCTTTCTTGTACTTTCCAGGGACACCCAGCCTAGAGTAATACCATCAACAGTGGGCAGGGCTCTCTCACACATTAATTATCATTAAAGAAAATGCTTCATCAGTCTCAGAAAAGGCCCCCAGTGCCCAGATTTTTGGTTCTGTTGCTCTTGCTCTGGAGCAACCTGCCTCTCCAGGTCTTTCTATTTCCCCCTTCTTTCCTAAGATTCCCTTCACTCTTCCCAAAGTTTGGCTATGAGTCTCAGCATAAGCTTTGATACCCTATTGGGTAGAGTTTTCAGAGGCTCTCTGTGGTAGGCTCCTGTCCTGTTCCCTCTTCCAATGTCCATCCCATTTGCCTTTCTGAGTGAGGATTGATCATCTTACCCAGGGTCCTCCTTCTTGCTTAGTTTCTTTAGGAGTTCAGAATTCAGTATGATTATTCTAGATTATATGTCTAATATCCACTTATAAGTGAGTATATACCATGTGTGTCATGCCTCTGGGATGTATCATTCAGGATGATCTTTCCAAGGGCCAGGCATGGAAATAACCTAGAACTCCTGCACAGATGTAGCCCATGGCAATTCAGTGTCCAAGTGGGTTTCCTAGTAAAGAGAATAGGGACTGTCTCTGACATGAACTCAATGGCTAGCTCTTTGATCACCTCCCCCAGATGGGGGAGCAGCCTTACCAGGCCACAGAGGACAGTCCTGATGAGACTTGATAGGTTAGAGTCAGTGGACTTGGGGAAGGGCATGGGAAAATATGAAGGAGGGAGGATAGGATTGGGAGGGGATGTGGGAGGGACTGCAGGTATGATACAAAGTAAATATACTGTAATTAATAAAAAAATTAATTAAAAAAAAGAAAAGAAATGCTCCATTCAATCCAAGAAAATGCCAATCCAATTCCTCAATTTCTCAATTGAGGTTCTTTCTTCCCAGTTGGAACAAAACTTAACAGGCTTGATTCAGATTGACAGCTGAAACTAATAATGACACCCACCCTTAACAAATGGCCCATATTCCTTTTAAAGTTCATAAAGCTTTGAAACTAGAGATTTGGGATGGGGCAGAAGCTTACTGCTCTCGACTGTGGGCCAACTGATAAAATAGTACTAAGGAGATGGTACTAATGCATGTCTTTGAATCCTCTGCCACACTTTTGTGTTGCTTTAACTGAAATACTTGACAGAAACAACAGAAGGGGGTATTTTATTTTCATTGTTTCCACTCCATAGTCACTTGCTCACAGTATATGTGTTCACAGTGAGGTCAAATGGCCAGGAAGGGAGAGCTCTTGGAGAAGGAGGGGACTGTTCTCATCATAGTAGAACAGGAAAAGAATAGTGAACAAGTGCAGAGTAAAACCACTTCCTTGGAGATCAATTTTCAGAATGGCCCTCACCTCCTAAACTTTCTACCACTCCCCTTAATAGTGCTATGAGCTGGGGACCAAACAGTGGCCATTTGAGTACTGGGCTACAGCTCATGTTTGGAGCACAACCTTTTTTTCTCATTAAGATAAAGAGACTGCAAGTAGAGAAAAAGAAGGAAGATGCAGAGTTACAATCTATTGTTCTTATAGGGCAGCACTGTAATATATACCTACATTTATAATATCACATTCCTGTTATAACAAGAGGAAGGTTATGAAGGTTCACAGCTTGGTAAACATTAAGCTTTATTTGCTTGATGCCAAAAATCCTGCTCCTAACTGCTATTACTAGGTGCTTCTCAAGAGAAAACTAGGTACCAACACTTTCAGCATCTCAACTGCAAAGTTTCAGGTACAGTTAAGAGTGTAGAACAGGAATAGTCAAGGGATTTGACTACAAGGATTTACTAATTGTAACAAATTATCTCAGTTGAAGAAAAATAAAATGTAGATGAACCAATTACAATTAATGAAATATTGTTATTAACAGAGAGGCATTGTGAAACAAGAATTAGGTATCTTAACATCTATACTACTTAAGTTATTATGCTAAGCATTATAGTTGGGAGCTAGATTAAAATATATAGAAGATTGAGAAGCTTATAGGGAAGTTAAACTTTCATCACACATATTTATAAACACCAACTTTAGGCATAAGGTTATTATTGTGTAATTCAAAGCTGATTTCTCTCATATATGTTTTCTTGCAATCCTTATTGTGAAAAGCTCCTGTCTCAAACTTGTGTAAATACTGCTTTCCAATTGTCTCCTGATATGCAAATAAAGCAGCTTACAGCCAATCACTGAGCAGGGAAGAGAGTAGGTCTGGACTTCCTGACAGCCAGCAGGGAGGGAGGGGGGGAGGTATTAAAGGAGAAAAAAAGAGGATTTGGTTCAAGAGGGACCAGGATGGAGAGAGCACAGCAAGGAAAGCTACATAGTGCAAGTATCAGTGGGATGCGCGTTTGGAGAAAACTTCATTATCTTAGAGGGTTAAGAATAGAGTTAATGCTCTTAGAATTGTGCTGTGGAGCTTGTTAAAATAATATAATAGAGCCTCAATTATTTGGTTGATAGCCAGGTTAAGAGAAACAAACACAGTTTTATAAAAATAACTTTAAAGACCAATTGTAATGATTAGGTAAGCAGATTATTATAACTGAATCGCTTGCCAAAGACATCTTAAAAATATAAAATTTGAAGGAAGTTAAAAAGAGGTACAAGAAAGTGTCTAGCAAAAGTGCAGAGGGGTAAAGGCTGCAGTGAAATTTAAGAGTTGTGCCTCGCTGAAGCACCCATGCTCTGAATGACAGCGGTGAAAGGTCCACCCTCAGTGGGGAGGCTCACCACATAATGGGACCAAAAAAAAAAAAAAAAAAAAAAAAAAAGAGACAGTTTTCCATGTGCACACTTTATTTTTTCAGGACGGTGCTACAGTTGGTGTGCATATGCTGGTGGCTTTGACTTGAGAACTTTTCATTTTACCGTGGCGCAAAAGCAAAGCAGATTCAGTAGATACCTACCTGAAAGCTCAAACACTGATGTTTTTCCCAGGAGAGCATTAAGAGCATTTTATCTGGTCCTAGGATAAGTTCCAGCTCCCTGCAGCATCCTATGCTCTGTTAGCGCCAGAGAAAGAAGCTGATACCCAATGGTGGCCACTGCCGCTACACAAAGATACTCTGGATTGGTGCCTTTTTACCCTCTGGTCGTTTAACTGGAACTCCAACAGAAATTGAGGAGAATCTATATATAAAAGACTTAGAGCCTCCCATTTCAGACTTTTAACTTCTGGAAAGTTTCCAGAAACTAAATTGTTTTAAATACTTGGAACAAGTACTCACTTACGTGTATAGACTTGGCACAGTACTACAGGTCATAAGGGAGTCCAGCTACTTAGCTATGATTAATTTTTCTCAAATTTTAAACTGTTATATAGGAAGCAGAAGTTATAGACACAGCCCCATTGAATCCTCAGATCTCTCTAAAATGTTTGTCTGGCTATTGGTATAAAAGCCCAGCAATAATAAATCTAATACATCTTTGATCATCTGAAAGTTATTTATTAATGTATCAAAGAACTGTCAAGTGGTTTGTGATTTCACTGTTTAAGTGATCTGAACTAACATAGACAGTCACACACAGGGCATATTAACTCAGATTATTTAACGAATAAGTCACTCAAAATTATCAAACTCTACTTTATTCTACAAATGCCCAGAGAAAATGCTGTGTGTGTAAATATAAGATAGAAAAGTTTTCCGATCGATTTTTTTTTTGAAATTAGATTAATAAAGTTCAGGATCCAGAATTACATTATTTCATAAGCCTTAAAGATATTATCTAGTCTGTGCCCTAGATGCCAAAAATAAACTCCTGAAGACTGGTGCTACTCAGCAGAATCACATGCCCATGAATTAGGAGAAAATATTCTTGGTGATGTTATGACATAAACAATAGCTATAATAACGTAGGTGATGATGAGAGCAGATGCACAGTATTCAGTCAGACAGTCAAGGAAGGACATTTCCCTTGTGTATATGCTCTTTCACACCCATGTCAGCTCTTTGAGTCTGCCACACATAACTCCCGTTCCAACCCAGCTTTTATGAGCTTAACAAGTTTATAGATTCAGAATATGTAAAACCATATCTAAAAAGCATATATATACACATATATATGTATATGTATACGTATACGTATATATATATATATAAGCATATGGAAATGCATATTACATATGCTCTGTATTTGTACGTAAGACCTTTAGAAGGTTAGTGGCAACTCCAGGTTAGCCATTAGCTTGAGAAAAAGAGGTAGACACTGTTTATGGTGCCCTCGTTACTAGGACTAGTGTTCTTTCTATACAAAGGACAGCCCAGGGAGTCTGGCCATCCTTTCATTGTATGAGTACATAACTAGCAGACAGGTATTTACAAGCCAGAAAGTAATATGTGACTAGACACCAGACATGCCAAAGCCTTGACCTGGGACTTTCCATCCTCTTAAACCTGTATTTTTTTTTTCAAGCCACTCACAGCCTTATAAATGGACTAGGTCAGAATTTAATTTTAGGAAGATATTCCCCTACACATACAGTTACTAATATTTTTCTCTCTGTCAAGGATTTTGTTTTGTTTGCATGTTTTAGAAGAGATATTTGACTACCTCCCTTAATATAATCCTATGTTTAACACTTAAAGATGATGCAGTAAAGGATGACCTTGGTCTCATGTGTTTAGCAACAATTAAATGGCATAATTAAATAGTAGGACAGATATAGGGAGAATAGCCAATTTAGGTCAAACACAGTTTATTACTAGAAATAATATTTTTTTCAAGCAATAAAAGCACTTTGCCTGAGTCAAATAAATAGATCCTCATATTAGATCCACATACATTTTCTGTGTATGTGTGTATGTTTAAAAATGATTCTTGGACTATGTATTCAAAATCTGAATAGGAGAGAGAATTAATTTAAGATTGCCACAACAAATCAAACTATGCAGAATTAACCCAGAAATTTAACTATTATTGTAGTTAAATTAACCTGGAAATTTAACCACTATTGTAATTAAATTGTGGGAAACCTTGCTAGAGTCAGCCGAAGGGTTGAAACAGACAAAAGTGAAATGTAGAGTCTTCTGTGCCCAGACATATTTGGCTTATATTAGCCAGAGCGACTGCTGTGTACTTCTCCACAAAAAGAAGACAAGAGTGCTCCGACATGTGCCGTGAGGGACAGCCTGCTCACATTCCTGCCACATTAAGCAATATGTTTCTGCATCGGACCAGATGAAAGTTTTTGATAACATCAAACCTCAAATCCAAAATCTTTCAGCAGCCAAACTTTTAGTTCAAAATCTTCCCTAGTTATTGCCAACACAGCAGCTGCCAGGAGCTCTAGTGAGAACGACCCTACATTCTTCCATTATCCTACTACAAAGGAGAGGGCAAGGAAGCTCTTTTCCCTACTACAACTATCTGATCTGGCTCAGATTTGGAAGAAGACAGTGGGCGGGGGAGCACTTGGGCCACTCTGAAAGAGTGGAAAAGTCCCTGACTAATACTGTGACTTCTGAGTGCTCCTCGCTCTTGAAGTTAAGAGAAATTCACCTTGGAAGACGAGTACAAGCTGGGAAGTGGAGCTCAGGGAGGGATCCAAAGTGAGAGGAAGAGGAGAATGAGGAGAATCCAAAGTGAGACGTGTAAGCATGTCTCACTGCATAAACGTTAGAGCAGTGGCGGTCGAACCTCCTACTCCCGTGACCCTTTACGCAGCTCCTTACGTGGTGGTGACCCCCAACCATAACATTCTTTTAGTTGTTCCTTCATAACTGTAGTTTTTCTACTGTTATAAATCATAATGTGAACATCTGATATGTGGGATATCTGATATGCAACCTGTGTGAAAAGGTCCTTTGACCACCAAAGGAGTCATGATGCACAGGTGGAAAACCTGGTGGTGGTTAGAAGACATAGGAATGTTGTAGAGTCCATCTCTAGCTGATGTGTTAGTTACTGCTCAGAATCTGGCCAATCCTGTGTGAAGTATCCTAAAGATTCAATGACCTCTAGTCAAAATTAGACTAGGCATTTTGATCATATTAGTTATTTTAGCATTGGTTTTCACTATGAGTATATTGTAATCAACAAACAATGCAAATAGCATATCTTCTAGTCAGTGGCATAAGCATGGATGAATCAAGTAAATTTAATTTTAATATCCACAGTATATATTCTGACACAACAAACTCATGTTCATATATATGTATATATATATATATGGATATATATATATATATCGTGTATTAAATGTATATACATTTCTTTATATATAAAAGAAAGAGAACTCTTATACTCCCAGAATTTATTTTACAAACACTTCTACTTTTACACCATGGTCCTGGTTCTAGTTACTGATCTAGATACAACAGTATTATACAGCAGAATCCAAGGTGTTTATCCTAGGCTAGCCTTGGCCAAGCAAGGCAGAAATACCCTCATAAGGTAGGATTAAATGTGCCTTCCTGTGGAAAGTCGCATTTAACACAGTAACAGCAAACTGGTAAGTTTCTGTTGTTTCTGGAAGTCTTATAGATCACCTCTGCAGATCAAGGCTGTAAAATCTCTGGAGACATTGCCATCCTAGAGATAGCTTTATTGTCATGCTCTACTATGTAGCATACCCAAGCTCGCCACACATACTCTAAGGCATGGTGACTACTGCCAGAACTTCCACAGCAGAGCCTGGAATTTGGCTGTTCTTAGCCCATCAGTAAAAGAGGCTCCTGCATCTCTATAGCGTGTGTGTGTGTGTGTGTGTGTGAGAGAGAGAGAGAGAGAGAGAGAGAAAGACAAGCTTGTAAATCTTAGGTTTATGCAAGCATGTATAATCCTTGATATATACAATGTCACATCCAGGTGCATCCATTAAAAAGTGAGAAAATCATAGTTGAGAAAAAACTCATGTATCATCTTTTAGGATGGATTACCACCACTTACAATCACAATATACCTTAGTTACATTGTGTTGCGTATCCTTCACTTGGTCTTAACCAAAAAGCCATGGTTCATTTCCTGACTCATTCCTCTGACAAAATACCTGACAACAGTAACTTTGGGCTTGTAGTTTGATGCACATCCATCAAAAGAAGGCATGGTGGTTGAAGCATGATGCAGCTTCTGCATCTGCCAACAGGAAACAGAGATGAATCCTGCTTCTGCATCTGCCAACAGGAAATGGAGACATGAATCCTGAGGCTCATCTCCCTTTCTCCCTTTTATTCAGTCTGTGATGCTAAGCCAGGAAACCATACTGCCCACATGTTAAGTGGGCCTCCAGCCTCAGTTAACTCAGTCTGGAAACTTCCTCACTTGCATGGCCAGAGAGCTTTGCATAACAGTGATGGAGTTCCATAAAAGAGACTGAAAGTTTCTCAGCAGTGTGTAAATGAAAGCATTAACCAAAATAAGTGAAGGAGAAGAGTGAAAATCATTTGGAAACAAACTGTGAAGGGACGGGGGGGGGGGGGAGAGATGAAAGGCAAAGAAGATTGAAACTGAGGTATGCAAGTAACTTACCAAACACAGATGAGGGAAGCAATGTCCACACCCTCCCATGGTCTTTCTTTCATAGTGACATTTGTGCCAGAGGTATCAATAGTGTATTTAAAGACGATCTTAAAAGTCATTGCTTCCAGAAAAGCAAGTTCGTGTTTTTCCAGCTCCTTTAAAGGCAATGTTTAAATAGACATCTATCAAAGTATTGATTTCCTGTAGGGAGCACACTAGCCTTGATCCAACATGCCAGGATTTGAGAGGAGAGAGGAAAGGCTATTCTCTTATTACATATCAGAAAAAGTCTCATGCTCCTAAGAGACAAACTTGACAGTTTATAAATATAAGATACTGACATGTGAACACAAAATATTCAAAGCCCCCAATTTCCTCAAGCTGTATTTCCTGAATGTCTGCTCATTTAAGTCCCATTAGATGTCTGGAATGCAATGATGCAGAGATGATACAGTGCTATTTCTTGTGGAGTTTACAACTTAGGTGGAATGGCACTCAGCAGTTGATGGTCCTTCACACAATGTGTTAGATTTCCACTGTGAGAGATCACACCCCCAAAGGAAAGAGTTCCTCCCCTGAGGAAAAAAAAATGGGTACTTCAGGTTTTTAAATGTGAAGCCAGGTATGATATAAGAAAGTCAAACTTAAATCAATCCCACTGAAATCAGGGACAAGGCAAGGCTGCCCAATCTCTCCATGTCTCTTCCACATAGTTCTTGAAGTCCTTCCTAGAGCATTAAGACAATTGAAGGAGATCAAGGGGATGCAAATCAGAAAGGAAGAAGTCAAAGTATCACTATTTGCAGATGATACGATAGTACACTTAAATGACCCCAAAAATTCTACCAGGGAACTCCTACAGTTGATAAACACCTTCAGCAAAGTGGCTGGATACAAAATTAACTCAAAAAAATCAGTAGCCCTCCTGTATACAAAAGACAAAAGGGCTGAAAAAGAAATTAGGGAAACAACACCCTTCACAATAGCCACTAATAACATAAAGTACCGTGGGGTGAACATAACCAAGCAAGTCAAAGACTTGTACGAAAAAAAAATTCAAGTCTCTGAAGAAAGAATTAGAGGAAGATATGAGAAGATGGAAAGATCTCCCATGCTCATGGCTTGGCAGGATTAACATAGTAAAAATGGTCATCTTACCAAAAGCAATCTACAGATTCAATGCAATTCCCATCAAATTACCAACACAGTTTTTTATAGACCTTGAAAGAAAAATTCTCAACTTCATATGGAATAACAAGTAACCCAGAATTGCTAAAAAAATTCTCTACAATAAAAGATCTTCTGGAGGTATCTCCATCCTTGCTCTCAAGCTGTACTATAGAGCAACAGTAATAAAAACTGCATGGTTCTGGCATAGAAACAGAAAGATGGATCAATGGGACTGAGTAGAAGACCCAGAAATAAACCCATACACTTATGGACACCTGATTTTTGACAAAGATGCCAAAACCATACAATGGAAAAAAGATACCATCTTCAACAAATGGTGCTGGTCTAACTGGATGTCTACATGTAGAAAAATGAAAATAGATCCATGCTTATCACTCTGCACAAAACTAAAGTCTAAAGATCAAAGACCTCAATGTAAAACCAGACACACTAAACCAGTTAGAAGAAAAAGTGGGAAAGAGCCTAGAACTCATTGGCACAGGAGAGAACTTCCTAAACAGAACACCAACAGCACAGGCTCTAAGAGCAACAATCAATAAATGGGACCTCATAAAACTGAAAAGTTTCTGTAAAGCAAAGGACACTGTCATCAGAACAAAACAACTGCCTACAGATTGGGAAAGGATCTACACCAACCCAATATCTGACAGAGGGCTAATATCCAGAATATACAAAGAACTAAAGTTAAAAAGTAATCCAGTTAAAAAATGGGAAACAGAACTAAACAGAGAATTCTCAATAGAGGAATATCGAGTAACACTTAAAAAATGCTCAATGTCATTAGTCATCAGGGAAATGCAAATCAAAATGACACTTAGATTTCACCTCATCAGAAGGTGACACTTAGATTACACTCATCAGAATGGCTGAGATAAAAAACTCAAATGACAGCACTTGCTGGAGAGGTTGTGGAGAAAGGGGAACCCTCCTCCACTGTTGGTGGGAATGTAAACTTGTACAACCACTCTGAAAATCAATCTGGCACTTTCTCAGACAATTAGGAATAGCTCTTCCTCAAGATCCAGCCATACCACTCCTAGGCATATATCCAAAAGAGGCGCAAGTACACAAAAAGGACATTTGCTCAACCATGTTTGTAGCAGCTTTATTTGTAATAGCCAGAAGCTGGAAACAACCCAGATGCCCTTCAACTGAGGAATGGATACAGAAATTTTGGTACATCTACACAATGCAATACTACTCAGCAATGAAAAACAAGGAAATCATGAAATTTGCAGGTAAATGGTGGGAACTGGAAAAGATCATCCTGAGTGAGCTATCCCGGAAGCAGAAAGATACACACGGTGTATACTCACTCATAGAGACATATAATATAGGATAAATCTACTAAAATCTGTACACCTAAATCTACAACTAATCAAGAGGGAGAACTCTGGCTAAAATGCTCAATCCCTATCCAGAAATGCAAAGAGGATGGACATCAGAAGAAGGAGAAAACAGGGAACAAGTTAGGAGCCTGCCACAGAGGGCCTCTGAAAAGCTCTGCCCTGCAGACTATCAAAGCAGATGCTGAGACTTATGGCCAAACTTTGAGGAGACTGCAGGGAATCTTATGAAAGAAGTAGTATTAGTAAGACCTGGAGGGGACAGGATCTCCACAAGGAGAGCAAGAGATCCAAAAAATCTGGTCACATGGGTCATCCTGGAGACTGATCATCCAACCAAGTAGCATGCATGGAGATAACCCAGAACCCCTGCACAGATGTAGCCCATGACAGTTCAGTCTCCTAGTGGGTTCCACAGTAATGGGAACAGAGACTGTCTATGACATGAACTGATTGTCCTTCTCTTTGATCACCTCCCCCTGATAGGGGAGCAGCCTTACCAGGCTACAGAGGAAGACCATGCAGCCACTCCTGATGAGACCTGATAGACTAGGATCAGAAAGAAGGAAAAGACCTCCCCTACCTGTGGACTTGGGGAGGGGCATTCGTGGAGAAGGGGGAAGGAAGGTGGGATCGGGAGGAGAGGAGAGAGGGGCTTATGGGGGGATACAAAGTGAATAAAGTGTAATTAATAAAAAACTTAAAATTCAAAAAAAGAATAGGTATTTGTAAGCTTGGAAATTGCTAGACAATGTTAAAGTAATTATTTTATAATTTCTATCCTAAGAAATATAATTTTAGTTAATTTTATATTATTTCTCTTCAGGTCCTATAAAAGAAGAAACTGTTACAGTTTATATACATTCAATCAGTCTCTAATATGGGTACATTTTAAGGTTAATTCTTTGTCAGTTCTTTCAGAGAAGACACTCTGCAATCTAATCTATTTATATCTATTACCTGCTGGGAGAGACAAAATCAGTTTTGTCCAATGAGTGGCACTGCGTACAACAGCCTCATGCCAGAGCCGAAAACAATTAAGCAAAACAAAATGGACTCCATGTTTTTAGGGTGGTTTTTGTTGTTGTTTGTTTATCTGTTTGGGTTTTGTGTGTGTGTACCATTTGTTGTTGCTATGCTTTGGTAGTTTAAATAATTTTGCATACTTTTTTGATAATTACAATTTATTCACTTTACAATTTTATCCCAGCTGTGGCCCCCTCCCATGTCCCCTCCCAATCCTATCTTCCCTTCTTCTTCTTCTTCTTCTTCTCCCTTTCCCCTTCCTCAGTTCACTGATAGGAGAGGTTGTCCTCCCCTTCCATCACTTCACAAGGAGACCAACAGAACCAAATAATTTGGGCCCAGGGTTCTTTGCAAAGACCAATACCAACCAAGGACTATGCATGGCGATAATCTAGACCCCTTACTCAGATGTAGCCCAAGCTTTGGTAACTTTTGGCATTTTGGTTTTTTTAGTTTCACTGTTGAGAAAGACAACTTGGATGGATAAAGAGGTGGGAGGCCTTGGGGGAGGGGAATGATTATCATCAAAACATATTTTATTTAAAAATTAAAAATAATAAAAAGTGATATGAAAATAAATAAGAAAAGAAAGTCAATCTATTGTTTTTGGTGATTTGTGGTCCTGAGAGAATTTTGTATGAGTTGGAGCTTGACTGGCATATTTGATATAAAGAATGAAAAATGGAGAGAAAAATGATTGGAAACAAAATATTAATTGAAATTATTAATAACAAAGGCCAGAGGGAAAATATAAGCTGCTTCTTGGCATTTTCCTTAGAAATTTAATTCAATACTTTTTCTTATATAATTAAAAATTAAAATTTAACAAAATAATTAAATTTCATGATTTCATGTAAAATCCAGCTGTCCTTGAAATGTTCACCAACCTGGAAACAAAGTTGTATGTTCTATCTCTTACTTGCCAAAAGAAAACTTCGGCTGAAGAATTGAAACCGCGTGCCCAATGTCACAGCAAGAGAACAGGGAACCATCCAACTGCTGAGATCCAGGTTTGCATTACGTCCCCCTTTCCTTCTGATGAGACTTCTGGGAATGACAGCACATAGTTCTGCACGAATCCAAAACACCCAATAACAGGCTTTGCTTAGTGTGATTCAACTAACTTATACCCTTGGATATGTGGAAGGAAGCCAGAGACCCTCAGCCTGGGCTTCATCTATGCCTCAGCTGCTCCTGAGACTGGAAGAATGTTCCCTGGTATCTGAAAAGAGAGCTGTGAGGCTGCCTGGACAAAAGCCTCACACAATCCATTGCTGCAGATGTGAACGGACCATGTCACAGCTCACTCAGGGATGAAAGTAAAAAATAGTCTAGAATTCAGTAAGAAATAAAAAGTTGGCTTCACATTTTATACTCGCCATGGCTGCCCTCCAGATGTCTGGTCTCAGGGATGGAAATAACTTTCTGTAATTCTCCTGTGGCTCCTTATGTAGAGGGAGCTACTGTTCCAGAGAACAATGGAACTCAGAGTTATTCCCTCAGCCTTTTGTTATTTAGTCTCTCTCTTTCCCTCTCTGTCCCTCTCCCTCTTCCTCTCCCTTCCTCTCCCTTCCTCTCCCTCTTCACTCTGTCTTTCTTCCCCCTCTATGTTTATGTACCAGTTCAGTTGTGTGTGCACATAATTGTGTATTCCAACAACTGAACTTGTCTATAATTGTATAACTCATTTGAAAGCAATGTTCTTCTTTATAATATTATGACTTTTTAAAAATCTTTGTTTTAGCTGCTCTTTAATTACCTCCCCCTGAGGGGGAAGCAGCATTACCAGGCCACAGAAGAAGACAATGCAGCCACTCCTGATGAGACCTAATTGACTAGGATCAGAAGGAAGGAAAAGAAGACCTCCCCTATCAGTGGACTTGGGGAGGGGCATGCATGCAGAGGGTGGAGGAAGGGAGGGATTGGGATGGGAGGAGGGAGGGAACCATGGGGGGGATACAAGGGAATAAAGTGTAATTAATAAAGAAAAAAGTAAAAATAAAAATTAAAAAAATCTTTGCTTTATACTAAGCTGTGCTCTAGCTATAAATTTAAGAATTATTAAAAGTCCTTTTTCTTCAGAATAAGACCAGTACTTTTTTCTTATTTTTTTCTCACTCTTCATTCCCCTCTTTGCTACAAGTATACAGAATAACAGAAAATTTTGAATTATTTGCATTTTAAGATTTTTTTAGAAAACAACTTTATACTAGTAGATATGCATTTAAATGTCTTCAGATGGCAACCTTAACACCTTAACAAAATTTTAAGTAAACAATTTAAATCAACAAAAATGTTTACCCAACATAAATAAATTTATTGGACAGGAAAAGGCTCTTGAAAAAGGAAAGCATATATAAGTTTCTCAAAAGAAACCTAAATATGACCATCACAGGAGATTTGCTCCAGAATGAAAATGTACATTTAAGAAATTGAAATTTGTATGAATTAGATTAGTAATGCATGCATGATTAAAACTTTTAAACTGTATTTACTTAAGTCATTTTGAAGGCAATGAACTGAAAAAAAATGGTTTTGTTCGACAAGACACAGGATTAAATTTTCTCTGAAAATTTTCACATAAAATAATCTACATAATACAATATTCCATCCATGGGACATTTAAAAAATGCAGTCTGTAAAAGTCAGCCATCCCAAGGTGCTACCCAACACATCTGAAAGTCAGATACCAGTGCCTGCCTCTTTCTTATTTGTGAATACCTTGAACCAGATGCAGAAATTTCAGTCGTTCCTGTGACTGTCTGAGTTCACTGGAAACCAAAACTGAGCTCCTTCAGTCCAGAGACCTAAAGGAGGTTCCTTTAAGTCATCACTAAAAGAGAGAGCAGAGGGGAGAGAAGGAAGAGAAAAGGAACAGGGATGGAAGGGCAAGAGAAGGGAAGAGGAAACAAAGGAATTTCGTGGCATTAGCCAGCACCATGTACACCCCAAGGTTGAAGACTCTCAGAAATCCTCCTGATTGGGACAGAAGACAAGGAACTAAAACCCCATAGAAACAATCTTGGACCATTCAAATACAAGCAGTTATTTAAATAGGGTGTTCTCTTTTTCTCCCTTTCCAAGCACATAAACACACTACCACAGCCAACATCAAAATCAAAGGATCAAACAGCCACTGGTCATTAATCTCTGTCAACATCAATGGACTCAATTCTTCAATTAAAAGACATTGACTAACAGAACGGATGCATAAACAAGACCCAACAATATCTTGCATACAAGAAACACCCCTAAGTCACAAAGATAGACATTACCTGAGAGTAAAGAGCTGGAAGACAGTGTTCCAAACCAATGGACCCAAGAAGCAATCAGGAGTAGCCATTCTAATATCTAGAAAAATAGACTTTCACCCAAAATTAATAAAAAAAAAAATGGTAAGGACACTTCATACTCCTCAGGGGAAAATTCCACCAGGAAGACATCACAATCCTGAACATCTATGCCCCAATTACAAAGGCACCCACATTTGTAAAAGAAACACCAATACAACTTAAACCACACATAGATCCCCACACATTAATAGTGGGAGACTTCAACACCCCACTCTCAACAAAGGACAGGTCAACAAAACAGAATCTACAGACATCTACAGAACCTTACACCCAAACACAAAATAATTTACCTTCTTCTCAGCACCTCATGGAACCTTCTCCAAAATAGACCATAGAGTTGGTCACAAAGCAAGCCCCAACAGATGAAAGAAGATTGAAATAATTCCTAGTATCCTATCTGATCACTATGAACTAAAGCTGGACCTCAACAACAGAAAGAGCAAAAAGCCCACACAAATATGGAAACTGAACAACTCACTACTCAATGACAGCTAGGTCAGGGAATAAATAAAGACAGAAATTAAAGACTTCCTAGAATTCAATGAAAATGAAGGCACCCAAACTTATGGGACACAGAAAGTTTATACCACTAAGTGCTTTCAAGAAAAAATTTGAAACATCTCATTCCAGCAACTTAATGGCTCACCTAAAAGCCCTACAGAAAAAGAAGCAAACACACCAAAGAGGAGTAGACAGCTGGAAATAATCAAAACCAGGGCTGAAATCAATCAATTAGAAACAAATAAAATAATTCAACGAATTAATGAAACCAAGAGCTGGATCTTTGAGAAAATCAACAAGATAGACAAACCCTTAGCCAAACTAACTAAAAGGCAGAGAGACACTATCCAAATAAACAAAATCAGATAAAAAGGGGGACATAACAACAGAAACTGAGGAAATCCAATCATTAGGTCTTACTTCAAAAGCCTATACACCACAAATTTTGAAAATCTAAATGAAATGGACAATTTTCTTGATCGATTCCACTTGCCAAAGCTGAATCAAGACCAGGTAAACCAATCAAATAGTCCTATATCCCCTAAGGAAATAGAAGCAGTCATCAAAAGTCTCCCATACAAAAAAAGCCCAGGGCAGATGGTTTCAGCACAGAATTCTACCATACCTTCAAAGAAGAGATAACACCAATATTTTTCAAACTGTTCCACAAAATACAAACAGAAGGAACACTACCAAACTCATTCAAGAAGCCACAGTCTCCTTGGTACCTAAACCTCACAAAGACCCAACAAAGAAAGAGAATTTCAGGCCAATCTCCCTCATGAACATGGATGCAAAAATACTCGACAAAATACTTGCAAACCAACTACAAGAACACATCAAAAATATCATACATTACATCCAAGTTGGCTTCATCCCAGACATGCAGGGGTGGTTCAATATATGGAAATCCATCAATGTGATCCACCACATAAACAAACTGAATGAGAAAAATCACATGATCATCTCCTTAGATGCTGAAAAAGCATTTGACAAAATCTAACATCCATTCATTTTTAAAGTCTTGGAGAGATCAGGGATACAAGGCACATACCTAAACATAGTAAAGGCAATATACAGCAAGCTTATAGCCAACATCAAACTAAACAGAGGAAAACTTAAATCAATCCCACTGAAATCAGGGACAAGGCAAGGCTGCCCACTCTCTCTATAGCTCTTCAACATAGTTCCTGAAGTCCTTGCTAGAGCAATAAGTCAACTAAAGGAGATTAAGGGGATGCAAATTGGCAAGGAAGAAATCAAAGTATCATTATTTGCAGACAATGATATGATAGTATACCTGAATGAGCCCAAAAATTCTACCAGGGAACTCCTTCAGCAAAGTGGCTGGATACAAAATTAACTCAAAAAATCAGTAGCCCTATAATATATGTCTATATGAGTGAGTATGTACCATGTGCGTCTTTCTGCTTCTGGGATAGCTCACTCAGGATGATCCTTTCCAGTTCCCACCATTTACCTGCAAATTTCATGATTCCCTTGGTTTTTTTTTTTTTTTTTTTTTTTTTTTTTTTTTTTTTTTTTGTTAAGTAATATTCCATTGTGTAGATGTACCAAAATTCCTGTATCCATTCTTCAACCGAGGGGCATCTGTGTTGTTTCCAGCTTCTGGCTACTACAAATAAGGCTTCTACAAACATGGTTGAGCAAATGTCCTTATTGTGTACTTGAGCATCTTTTGGATATATGCCTAGTGGTGGTATAAATGAGTCTTGAGGAAGAGCTATTCCTAATTGTCTGAGAAAGTGCCAGATTGATTTCTAGAGTGGTTGTACAAGTTTATATTCCCACCAGCAGTGGAGGAGGGTTCCCCTTTCTCCACAACCTCTCCAGCATGTGTTCATCTTGAGTTTTTTTTTTTTTATCTTAGCCGTTCTGATTGGTGTAAGGTGAAATCTCAGGGTTATTTTGATTTTCATTTCTCTGATGACTAATGACATTGAGCATTTCTTTAAGTGTTTCTCTGCCATTCAATATTCCTCTATAGAGAATTTTCTGTTTAGCTCTGTACCCCATTTTTTAATTGAATTACTTGATTTGTTGCTTTTTAACTTCTTGAGTTCTTTATATATACTGGATATTAGCCCTCTGTCAGATATAGGGTTGTTTTGGGATTTTTTTTAGTGTTTAATTTCTTGAGTTTTTTTTTTTTTCAATATTTTGGATATTAGCCCTTTGTCAGATGTAGGATTTGTGAAGATCTTTTTCCAGTGTATAAACTGCCTTTTTGTTCTATTGATGGTGTCTTTGGCCTTACAGAAGCTTTAAGTTTTATGAGGTCCCATTTATTAATTGTAGATCTTGAGCTTGAGCTGTTGGTATTCTGTTCAGGAATTTGTCTCCTGTGCCAATGACTTCAAGGCACTTCTAATAAATTTACCGTATCTGGTGTTATATTGAGGTCTTTGATCCACTTGGATTTGAGTTTTTTGCAGGGTGATAAGTATGTATGTATTTGCATTTTTCTACATGTAGACATCCAATTAGACCAGCATCATTTGTTGAAGATGCTGTCTTTTTTCCCATTGTATGGTTTTAGTTCCCTTGTCAAAATTCAAGTGTCCACGGGTGTGTGGATTTATTTCTGGATCTTTAATTCAATTCCATTGATCAACAAATCTATTTCTATGCCAGTACTATGCAGTTTCTTCATTTAATTTTTTCAGAAAGCAAACTTACAAGGAGAATTATTATCTCTACATCACAAGTAAGAATGGTGACACACAAAGCCAAGTCATTACCCCAGGGCCAAAGAAAGATAATGATACCTGTGGATGTAGAACCTGAGAAAATATCAAGGTAAGGGTACATATTCAAACCTCACTTAAAACAATGCACAGAGTAACTCTGTTGTTTTTTTTTTTTCCATTGACCTAGTTAACTTTAACTCTCAACTTGACACAGTATAAAATCAGATCAGAAAGTCAACCCCATGGAGAGACTGCCCAGATGACATTAGCCTAGGGGTTTTTCTTGATTGGAAGTGTATAGTTCACTGTAGGAGCATTATTCTCTGGATAGGTGGTCCGGGACTATGTAAGAAAGTTAGCTAAGCAACAGCCTGTTGGTTGCAAGTCAGTCAGCAAGCAGGGTTCTTCCATGGTTTCTGTTTCAAGTTCCTGCTTGACTTCCTGCCCTGACTTTCCTCAGTGATGCACTGTGACCTGTAAGCTGAAATAAGCCCTTTTCTTCCTGAGTTTCTTGTGTTCAGAATGCTTTACCTCAGCAACAGACTCAAACTAGAGCAATAGGATATGCAGGCAACTGGATGAACGAATTTCCAAAAATGCTCATTTGTTTCTCACTCATAGCACAATGAGGACTGAATTCAATGGGTAAAGTAGATTTGCACATTACAGTTCTCTGGGATGGTTCATTGCACACAGGCAACCTTGATGACTTCTGTCATTTCCATATTTTAGAGGTTGCCTACCAGACCTCAGGCTCATTGGCATTGAACAATGTTTACCATCCTTGAGTCTTGACAGAAAAATGCCTTGGCTTGTCCTCCTCCCTTGGTGTTTTGCCTCTTCACTTATTTCCTATTCTTCAGAGGACTCTTTTTAACAGAGAACGTCTACACAAAATCACACCCAGGTCTAACTTTTGGGGTACCAATTAGAGATCCCACCCCTCATCTATGTAGTACAGGATGTCTCTTTTAAAATGTGAAATAATTTAGGAGGTAGGATAAGTTCAGGGCTTCACCTCTCAGTATTCTTCTCCAAACCCAGTCCTCCAGTCTCATTTTCAGCTCTATAGCAGGCCATGTGCTGTGGTATGCTCTTTCTTTTCACCCCCACATCCAGTGGATCACACAGATCTTCACCTCCAAACTTTTCCCCAACCCATCAGTTTACGCCAGCCCACACACTTGAGCAGGCATTCCTTGAGAACCAAGAACCAAGACCAGGTAAGTAGGTAGGCTAGCTGCAGATACTCACTCTCTCTTCTTTCCTCCAGATCCAATTCCCTGGTCTCACACCAAGCTCTGTAGCAGACCTCCTCCTAGGGCCTCCATTCCTCCCATGCTGCCATCTCAGCTGCATTACATAGATATTCTTTTCCAGCTTTCCTGCTACCTACTTATCACTTTATCCCAGTCTCCATATTCAATACACATTCCTCGGGAACCTAACAGCCAAACCTGCCAAAGAAGCAACTAGGCCAGCAAAGCAGATAAGAGAGTCTCAGATCTTCACTCTTTCTCTCCTCTTCCATATCCAACACCCACTCTCATCCCCAGCTCTGTAGCAGACCACCTGTGGGGCCCGCTGCCCCAGTTCCAAAAGGGAATAAGCAAAACCTGATGGAAATTTCTCCCACCTGTGGACCTCTTCAGTCATCTCCCTCCTCCATGCCAGCCCAGCCCATTCCTAACTGTCAATATATAGAAACACACTGTGACAAGAATCCTTAGTGGCCATACCTAGTAGGACCTTAGAAGAATTTTCTACCAGGCAACATATAGCCATAATACCCTCCAAAGAACCAGAAAAAGAAACTGAAATCAATGAACAAAACACCCATCAAAAAGACAAGAACAGACAACAGCACCTAGAATTACAATCTTACCAAATGCAGATTCCTAGAGATCAGCCTAAAACAAAATCAATTACAGCCAGGACAATGTGTCTCCACTAGAGACCAGCAGTCCTACCTCAGCAGACCCTAAAGTTTGCATCATAGCTAAAGCATAAGAAAAAGACTTTAAAAGAGCCTTTATAAACATAATGCAGGCTATCAATAGGAAAGGAATAAATCCCATAAAGAAATCTATGAAATACAAACAGTGGAAGGAAATGAATAAAACTGTTCAATATCTGAAAACTGAAATAGACTAAAATAAATAAATAAATAAATAAATAAAAGGAAAAATATCTGAAAATTAAAATTTAGAACTCAGACAGGAATTCCAGAGGCAGGAATCACCAATGGAATGTAAGATAAAAGATAGACTATCAGGCATTGAAAACATAAAGAAATGTATGCCTTGATTAAAAAAAAAAAAAAAGGTAAAATCTAGTAAAAATCAGGTACATCTAGGAAAGCTGGGGCGGTATGAAAATACCAAGTCTAAAAAAATAGTAATGGAGAAAGGAAAAGAAACCCAAATCAAAGACACAGAAAGTATTTATGACAAATTCATAGAAGAAATTTTTCTTAACCTAAAGAAAATGCCTATCAAGGTAGAAGATGCATACAAAACAACAAATAGACTAGACCAGAAATGAAGTTTCCCTGAGGACATAATAATCAAAATGTTAAACATATAGAACAAATTAAAAATTAAAAAGCTTTGAGGGGAAAAGATCACATAACAATAAAAGGCAGACGCGTTGGAATAATACCTGAATTCTATATATAGAATCTAAAAGCTAGATAGATGTTCTATAGACTCTAAGAGGTAGAGATGCCAACATAGATCTTTATGCCTAGAAAAATTTTCAATCACAATAGATGGAGGTGGCATTTCATGATTAAACCAAATTTAAGCAATATTTATATAAAAACCCAGCCCTATAGAAAACATTAGAAGTAAAACTTCAATCTAAAGGGGTTAATCACACCCAAGAAAACAAAAGGAATAAATAATTCCTGAACTGAAAATTAAAAAAGGGTGGTAGAGGAGGAACCCGACCAGAACAAGATAACAAGATTAAACAAACACTACTCATTTATAACTTAATGTTAATGGCCTCGGTTCCCAATTTTAAAACAAACAAACAAACTAACTAACTAACAAACAAAACTCAGAGTAAGAGAATGGATGCAGAAACAGAATCCTTCCTTCTACGGCATCTAAGAGCCTGACCTTGAAGTCAATGGCATATCTCATCTCCTGGTAAAGATTTGGAAAAAATGATAGTCCAAGCAAATGGACCTAAGAAGCAAGCTAGTGCAGCTATTTTAGTATCTGTCAAAATAGACCCTAATCCAAGACTAATCAGAAGAGATAATGAAGAACATTACAAATTCCTCAAAGGAAAAATTCAGCAAGATCACATTGAAATTCTTAATGTCTATGCCCAAGCATAAGGGTACCAATATTATAAAAGAAACACTAACTAATACACCATAAATCACATATTGAACCTAACACACTGGTAGTGGAAGACTATGTTATACCTGACTTTCACCACTAGACAGTTCTTCCAGACAGAAACTAAATAAAGAAATGCTGGAATTGTGTAGTAAGTCAAATGGACGTAGTAGAAATTTAGAAAATATTTCATGCAAACACAAATGAATATAACCTTTTGCTCAACAACTCATGGGTCTTTTTCCAAACTGACCACCTTATGGGACACAAAGTAAGTCTAACCTGATTCAAGAACATTTGACTAATTCCTCGAATCATATCTGCCAACTACAGATTAAAGCTGGATATCAACAACAATTGAAACAACAGAAAGCTTATGAACTCATGGAAACTGAGCAAATTTTACTAAATGAAAAATAGATCAAGACACAAGTTAAGGAAGAAATTGAAGACTTTTCTAGAAATAAATGAAAATGAAAGCAAAGCATGCTCATATTCTAAGAGGAAAGCTTATAGCACTAAGTAGCTAAGTAAACAAAACACCAACAATAAAATGGAGTGGTGTCATACCAGTAACACTACACCTGAAAGGTCTAGAAAGAAAGAAAAGAAAAAAAGAAAAGAAATTACACTGAAATGGAGAAGATAACTAGTTATATTCAAACTCAGGACTGAAATTGCTAACAGAGGAGGAAAAAGAACAAATAACAAAACAAAGAGGTCTTCTAAAAAAATCAATAATATGGATAAACCCTGATCCAAACTGACTAAAAGACAGAACAAGAATATCCACATTAATAAAATTAAAGATGAAAAGGGGGACATAACAACAGTCACCGAAAAAATGCAGAAAATCATAGGATACACTTTAAAAACTATACTGCACCAAATGGGAAAGTCTAAAAGAAATGGATAATTTTCTGGGTAAGTACAACTTGCTAAAGTTAAATCAAGATCAGATAAGCAATTTAAATGGATCTATAAGTTCAAGTGAAATGAAAGTAGTCAGTAAAGACTCCCAATCAACCCCCACCCCAAAGAAAAGCCAATGGCCAGATGGTTTTGGTAAAGAATTCTACAAGACTTTCAAAGAAGAGTTAATGCCAATAATCCTCAAGTTATACTGCACAAACTAGAAACAGAAGGATAGATATCCAATTTGTTTTATGAGACCTCAGCTGCCTTGATACCCAAATCATGTAAAGTCCCACAAAGAAAGAGAATTACAGACCAATTTCTTCATGAACATATATGCAAAATTGCTCAATTAAATATTTTCAAATTGAATCCAAAAAACACATCAAAAAAATCACCCACCATGATCAAGCAGACTTCATTCCAGAGATGCAGAGATGATTCCACATACAGTAATCAATGAAAGGGACCCATCATGTAAACAAGTGGCCTATGGGAAAACCAAACACTATTATTCTAAAACAACAAAAGTATCAAAAAAAAAAAAAGGACTCCTAATACCATTCTGCTGAACGCATAGATCAGCGTCTTGCTCAGCCATCATCAGAGAAGCTTCTATCTGCAGCATATAGGAGCAAACACAGAGACCCACAGCTAGACACTATACAGAGAGTAATATTTTGAAATACTCAGCACTTAATAGAGTATCCCCATCAAATTAAGGAAGAGAAAGCAAACAGACTGTAAGAACCAAAGGGGAATGGAGGACACCAAGCACGTGAGACCCACTCAGTCAGCAGGATCAAAGCTCCTAAGAACTCAGAGACTGAGGCAGCATGCCATGGTCTGCACTGGTTTTTACCAGGTGGGTCTTAAAGATGAAAGGACACGTGGAGACACGTCCCTCATCCCCAGCCAGAAGCCAATCTTCTATTAATAACCAGTTGCAAATAAAAATTTCGTTTTCACCAAGGGAGTCTTAACTGAGGAAACAAACTGCTCTGAAGGGTAGGCTGCATCGAAAGTCAACAGACTGAACTCAGTGTTATCCTTAGAGGCTCCTTGTTTCATAATATCATGCCAGAGCTTTCCTCTTTTAAAATTTTTATCTTATTTTAATACATATATTTTATATACATATATTATATACTATATAGATATAAAATATTAGTATGCATATATATACTAATATATATAAAATTTATATATTCACTCATTTTACCCTACAGGTCCTTTGTGTATATATAATGGCTTCCAGTTTAGTGGGTTTTTGTTTTTGTTGTTTTGGGGGATGGGGAGGTGATGGTGTGAGACAGAACAGCCTTGGCTGTTCTGGACTAGCTTTAAAGACCAGGCTCGCTTCCAACTCCCAGAGATCTACCTGCCTCTGCCTCACTGAGTGCTGGAATTACAGGCATGCACCACCTTGCCTAGGTCAGTTTTGTGTTTTAAAAGACTTCTGAGTATGCAAATGAGTGATTCTGTGTCTGTTTATTTTATCTACTTTATTTTATTTATGTAATATTTATATTATTTGTTTATTGAGTCTTAAGCTCTTTTCATTCTTTGTTTTGATGAATTTTGATATATTAGGTTTCTTTTACATTATATTTTATTTTGTTATACTTTATTATTATTCCTTAGAAGCCTGTTTGTTTTCTAACAAGAGACAGAAATAAGGTGTTTCTGTTTGGTAAGTCAGGTAGGAAGAAATTAGGAGCAGTAGAGGGACAAGAAACTGTAATCAGATATATTATCTGATGGAAAAATTGTTTTCAATAAAAGGAAAAGGAAAGAAAAAGAAAAAAAAAAACTTGTGAAATCACTGCTCTGGCCTAGCTTAAACTATACTGAACTCAGCAGCCTTGTGTTGCATGGCTTTATTCAAGTGGTAAAAATAATGCATGCTGAAATTGCTTTCTGCACATTTAAATATTTCAGTAGAATGGTAACTTTATTATTTAACTTTGTTTTGTTTTTTTTTTTTTTTTTTTTTGTATTTAAACCTGCTTCTATAATGTCTGGAATGAACACACATTTAATCTACATAAAATTTTTTCACTCTCTTTAACATTTTCTTAATTGTTTTAATATATATATTTAATTTTAAAACATCCTTCACTTCAACAATGCTATGATTAGTTTCTTAACTTTTGAACTGAGACATCTTGGCCTCCCAGCAGAGGGAGAAATGTGTACATTTTTGTTTAGTGCTGATGAGCAGAGTGGTGCTCGTTCTCATATTTATCAGTCACTTCATAAGCTAATGCTTTCATCTACTGGAAGTCATTAAGCTGTTTTTAGATGTTCTGAAAGTCTCTCAGCTCAGCTACTTTTTTACAATCTTGTACTAATCCAAAGAACAGAACTTACATGGGACATCTGAGAAGGCTAGGACATTTAATTCCATGCATATGTGGCAAATCATTACACCTACATACCAAATCTCCTAACTGCCATTGGACTCTGGATGAAATCATGGCTAACTTGTCTGACAATACTTGCGTCAGTGCACCAAGATCCAAAAGGCCCTTCAGTAGGCACATAAAGGTGACTGCAGATAATGTATCTTTTGTGAAGTGGGATGTGAATTTGTATCTTCAGAAATCCTTACCTCCAGGAAGTAACTCCAGGGGACTGGGACCTCGCACTTCAAAGATCTTTGCTTCTGAACTTCTTTCAGGATCCTTTTTCAGAAGTAAGAAATAAAATTCCATAATATTTTCCTCTATAACATAAAAAATAAAATAGCAGTTGTTTATTCCTTGTAAGTCTGTTTATTCCTCTTTCATCGTCCCTTATATAAAAGTATTTATAATGATATAAATTATTAAAGATTTATATGAACAGTTGTGCAGAAAAACCAATAATCTTTAGAGAAAGAGTGACTTATCTCAGAATTTTACAATATTTTATATTCATTTCCAATGGAGACTTTGAATTAGTTGTACATTTTCAACAATTAGGTTTGCCTAACTCTTTTTTACTGTGGATGAAAGGGAATTCTTTGGAAGTCAAGCTGTCTACTCTGGTTATACATTTTCTTGCCCATAAGAAAAATGTTGATTGAATTAGGACTACTACTATCATTATAAGTCTACATCTATTCTGAATGTACAAGTAAATAAATAAAAGTAAATGAAAAGGATAGTTATTTCTTCTTGTTCTAAAAATGATCTGGTGAATACATTTACTTCAGTCAACACAGGATTTCTCTGTATGGACCTGGCTGTCCTGGAACTCACTCTGTAAAATAGGTTGGCCTTAAACTCGGAGATCTACCTTCCTCTGCCTCTGGAATGCTGGGATTAAAGGGTACAGCACCTGGCTTCTCAAGACTTTACAAATGATGTTAAAGGAACGCAAAAGCTATTGCATCATATTCAACTTATGAAATCTACATTAGCAAATACATACTGCCCATAAGAACTCTTCTGGAATATGTGTTAACAGAAAGAGAAGACAGAAAATTTTGAGTGAAAAAATACAGAAAATGTAATAGCAGGTGATAATGGATAACATTTAAATTGCATAAGAGGATGAATTTTATTTTATGTCAACTTGACACAAGTTAGGGTTGTCAGGAAAGAAGGATCTTAACTGAGAAAATAACTCTGTAGCATGACCAGGAAACAAATCTATACTGTATTGTCTTGCTTGATGATTGATGTGAGAGAGCCCAACCCCTTGGGGGTGGCGCCATTCCTGCGATGTATAAGAAAACTAACCGAACAATCCAGGAAGAGCAAGCCAGTCAGGTTGCTTTAGTGCTTGAGTCTCTGCCCTTTTGTTTCCTAGTGGACTAGTGGTATGGAACTGAAAACTGAACTAACCCTTTCCTCCTCAGGTTCTGTGTGGTCATGTTATGTTAACACAGGAATAGAAACCCTAAATAAGATAGTGGTGGGTTATGGGGATAGTATAGTCAGGGTACTCTAAAATAATTTTGGTAAGTAGAGAGATAAGGAGAAGTTAGCTCAGCATGCATCTATCTAGGAAAAGAGCTATACAAGCAGAATCAGAGAAAAAAATTCTTAATACTGAGTTGTGCTCAGCAAATTTCAGAAGCAGTAAGAAGACATTGTAAGAAGAGAAAAGTTACAAGAGTCTTCAGAAGTCTGGAAAATGATATTATGTTCAACATTGTACTCCATGGTAAAGACCCTATGGACAGGAACAGCTCTGGCCAGCCTGGCATTCTAAGTGAGAGTCCACGAATATTACTTTTGTGCAGATTAAAATGCTCTGTTCCTTAAAATTTTTACAAGACGAATAAATCCTGGCATTTTCCTGCTGTAAATTCATCCCCTCCTCCCTGCACACAAATAATATGTAGGTTGCAAAGTGATGATGACAACTACAGCAAAGAAAGTGGTGCTAGGAATGTCTATTCATAGTAACTTGATTGTAAAGCTTCTTAGGATAATAGCAAAGAATAATGAACAGTGGGAAGATCATGCCAGACAAATTGTAGAACTGTCTCCATAACCTTTTCCTATGTAAGACTGCATCCCCCAAGCCTTTCATCTTGTAATTCTTTCATATAACCAAGCATTTTCTTCCCCATAAAATTTCTCCTGTGTTCTAATCAGACTGACCAAAATCTACTCATGAATCATAGATCTGCATGTTTATTTTAACATGTTTTATTATAATATGAAATACTCAAACTTATTTTCATATTATTCAAAAGCACTATTTTTGTAGATAGGCCATAGACCTGTATGAAAATTAAACATTATTTTACTACTAAAGGAACATAGCAATAAAGTGACTCCTAACAAAATTTGCTATATCTGTAAGTCAATGTCTTGTTCAGGCATCATTAGTGAAGCTTCCTCCTGCAGAAGATAGACATTAATACAGGAACCCACAACTGTACAATGTTCAGGGAATGAGAGACCTTGAAACACAATCCTAAGTGAGATGTCTTTGTCAAGTCTCAGAATCATTCAGAAGAGAACATGGAAAATGGTAAGAGCCAGAAAAAAGGAAACCATGTCTTCTAGACACAACAAAGGTGAAGAACATGGGAAATCACAGAGACTGTGGCCGCATATTTATGGCCTGCACAGGTTCAAGCCATACAGGATACTAACACTGAGAGAAACAAGTGTACATTAACAACCATCCCTAACTAAGAAACCAAGAAATTATCTTCAGTTGACACTGCTTACAAAGAAAAAATTAGTTTTCTTCAGTGGAGTCTCACTGGGTATATAAAGTATACTAAAGGGCAAGTCCCATTCACAGAAGCAGAAAGCCATACCAACAGTAACTTAATGGTATTTTTTTGTTTTGGGTCTCAAATGCTTTGTTTGAGCTCTATCATTATTCTTATTTAATCTCTTTACAACTTGATACCAGTCCCTTCCCTTCCCAGTCTCGCCTTCACACCCCCTACCCCTCACTCTTGCTCCTTTTCAGATAAAGGGGTGCCCTAAGAGGTAACAATCTCCCCTGCAATCTCAAGTTGCATCAGGACTAAGCACATCCTCTGGCCCTGAGGCCAGACAAGGCAGCCCAGCTAGGGAAAAGAATCTGAAAGCAGGAAACTGAGTCAGAGACAACTTCTAAGAATAGTTCTTGAGTGGGGAGTGAGGATTGAAAGAAAATTTTAAAACCAACACACTCACTACACTTGGGATCTGTTGGAGAGGGCTGTCAGTAGAAACTGTCAGACCAGTTTATTCTATAATCCCTTTGCATAGCCAGAGCAAAACACCTCAGTACAATGAAGAGGTTCATAGAAAAGTCAAACTTGTTTAGCTCTACCACCTGTCTGTGTGATCCTCACACAAACAAAAGGAAATGAATTTGGCAAAATATCCTGCCCTCTGTCTCAAATAAAAGGAAGTGAATTTGGCGAAACATCCTGCTCATCTCTGACTCCAGGTGAAGCCAGGGTGAAAACCTGTTTTTCTCTGAGAGCTCAATAACAAAGCATACTGACAAACAAGCGGCTCTCCACAGGAGACCCACATGTCAACCATGCTTCACATCTGCTGTATATGTGTGTGTCGAGGGGTCTAGGTCTGTCCCCTCTGTTTGGGCACTATTTACCTGACTGAATTTTCTTATATACTGTGGTTTCCAATTTTGTGTTTGTATGGATTTTGTGCATGCATGAGGGCCAGTGTGTATGTGTGTGTGTGTGTGTGTGTGTGTGTGTTGTTTTTTTCTTTGTTTCCTTTTTTTTTCTTTTTTTTTTAATTCTGGTCCAGTCCTTTTCTGTCTATGTGTGTGTGTGAGAGAGAGAGAGATTGAGAGGGAGGGAGAGATAGAAGGTGAACGTGAAATGTATGAAAAATAATTTTCCTATAAAAAATCTAAACTGTTAAAAAATAAAAAGCAAGTGAAATTTATCAAGCATAAGGAGATTGTAAGAGTCAAATCTCTTCATTCAGGTGAGAGTTTAGAAGTCGTTTCTCCAAAGAGTGATAGGCAGGGAAGGAGGAAGGAAGAAAGGGATGGAAGTGGAGAGAGAGGAAATAGAGATTTATAAATAATATTGTAGCTATGTTAGGCCATCATGTACAACATAAAACATAATGTCACAGCCCTATTAGGCTATTATATAAAAAACTATGATAAACTCAATGTAAAGTATTACTTTTGTGTCTCATACTATATACTGTCATGTATGTCATATAACATATTATCCTTTTTATATTTATTTTAAATTTAATTTGTGTTATATTTCAAGTAAGAACCTTACATAAAGTTTTTTTAAAATAAAATACTTTTGCTGATACAGAAGTGACAGACTAGAAAATTTTCAGCATTTTCAATCCCACATTTGAATAATCAGTTAATAAATTACGTATTTTTCATCCTGCAACCAGGTGTTGAGCCTCAGAGAACCATTAGGATACAAACATGGAGTATTAAGAAGGCTCCAAATGACACACTCAGCTCTTGTGTACTTTGAGTCATGATCACTTATTTGTAGCCAATCTAGTGTTCGGTGCTGGAGATGGTCCACAGACACTGGAAGTTTTGATAGACAGATGTGTCCAGCTGGACATCAGTGTGACAGACTGCACTCAGGAAGCAGAGGTATTATGGAATGAGCACAAGTATAAAAAAGAAACCCCAAGGATGAAGAAGACTGCTTTTATTGCAGTATGTGGGCTGCATGATGGAGACTTTGCTGCTTTTCTACTTTAACAATAAAGACACGCAATTTCCCACACCTACTGGCTGGCTTTCCTGATGCCTTGTTTTAGGTTAAGGTACACAAGAGATCAGTGGCTTCTCTCAAAGCCACCTGTACCATCATAGCATTAAATTATTATAGCTCTTACATAAAAACACATGCCCCTTCCAGGGCGCATGCAGCATCGGTTCACTGGTACGTTTGTTTGCTACGCTGGTAAAATGTTCTAAAAACCAAAAGCTTTCCTTCAGCAAGACTCACTGGCAACTTACAGGTAAATGATCAGACAGTGAGCCATCATGGTGCCGTTTATAGCGCTGCTTGAATTTGTCATGTAGACTTCTTTCATATGCATTTATGATCCAAAGAGCAAAACAGAACACCAATTGGATCCACCTGTAGCTCTCTGCTGGTGCTTTCTAGTAAGGTCCTGCTACTCAAGGACTACTTCCTGTTTCCATAATTTGATGAAATAAATAACAAATCAAAGGAAGCATTTGGAAGGTGGAGGGAGACAACCCTACATCAGACTAGTATTGGGAAGTGTGTCATACCCCAAACAGAAGACAGACAAATCCAGATAGTGCAAAATCACACTTGAAGGTTTTTTTCCCATACCTTACACTCTACTGTATTTGGCAGTGTGCCCACAACTAGAATATTACAATTCTCACAAATACATAGAAAATAAAAGCAAGTTTTACTTGCCCCTGAAGAAATTATTGTTCTTAACACTTTAGGTAGTATAATTGGAACTCATTTAATGAAAACCAAATTTTTTCCAACTTACAGTAGTTTGTACTAAAGAAATCAAAACTTCAGAAGTGACTCCAGTAGTTCCAGACAGTTTTCGCTGATAAAAATCAAAAAGCACAACCTCCAAGTTTGTAGAAATTGGCTGCAACTCTGCAACTGGCAATTGCTGGCGGTTCTTTATTCCGTCCTCTGCCTCCCAGGTCCAGGTTTCGTGTAGGAAAGCCTTTGAAGTCTCTTGGAGTTCTCCTGCAGGGAAGGGGTGTCTGCTAACTCAGATCTTTGCTTTCTGCTTTGCTCCCATATTTCATAAGTGGAGGAGTGATGAACGAATACATACTTGTGTTTAGCTTCTGCTTTTCCTCACGGTATCCCAGAAAGATTGGTTTTAATAGTACAATTCAGACAAAATATTAGCCTGTGTGTTTTTCCAGATACAACTAATATCCAGATAAAATTAAAACATGCGTTTTGCACATTAACTTATGGAGTGCAAGCTAGAAAGTCAAATGTGAAACTGTGTGTGTGTCTGTGTGTGAAAAATATACCAAGTAACTCATAAGTGGTTTTAACTCTGACTTTCCCCCACCTCTGCTTTCTTCTTCCTCTCTCTCTCTCTCTGTCTTTCCTGCTTGCTCTATCTTTTGTTCCCACTCTCTCCTCCCTCCTTGATATGTGACTTTTAAAAGTTAAGTCATTTGGCCTCAAGTTTTCCACATTAGTGTCTAGTCTAAAATGGAATTTCTTCTGAAGGCTTAAGCAAAATCTGTCTAGCTATTTGTGAGTTATGTGAAAATGGAATAAATATGTTTCTCCAGTTATAAAAAAATGCTGTTAAGATTTTTCTTCTTGCTTTTATAAATCAAATTGGGCTGAAGCAATAAACTTCAGACCTGGAAAGATTAGAATCCCACTGGGGAAAAAATATAACCAAACTCAACGAAGCTCTCCTAAGTAATATTTTATTTATTAATCTATAGAATTTTGAAGAAAAGTGGGTTAAGCCTATCTGGTAATTATGTGACTGTCTACCTATCCTGAATGCATTTTTCTTTCTTGCTATATCCCTGAAATACAACGAAATTATAAATTTTATGCACTATAATAGTTAAATGATTATTAATAACTAACTAAATAAAACATTTTAATGACTAACTAAATTAAAATATTTTAATATTAAGCACAAATCACAGTTTATTGGTTTAGGGTCATTTCACATGACTTCTTGTCATATTTTCCCTCTCCCTGAACTCTTTACAGAGCCACCTTTCTTTCCTACTCAGTCAACTTTATGTTTGTTTGTTTGTTTTTTAAACACTTCATGGCCAATTTTTGCCATGAAGAATATTTTTTCAAATATTCTTGGATGTGTGATTTTTTTCTCTCTCTAAAGGATTCATCTTACTGCCGATACACTCTTATAGAAAGCTGTCTTTCTCTTTCTCAGCAGCGAACAGTTGCCAGCAGGTTCCCTGCTTGGCTTAGGACCATGTGCCCGCCTCCCGGGGACCGGCTTTATGCTTGCTGTCCCAGCTGTTATAAATTCACTGGGACGGTGTCCTGCCATTCCCAGAAGACAGTGTTGCCGTCCACCTCTTCTAGCTCTTACACTTTTTCCACTTCATCTTCCCCAATGATGCCTGCATTTAGGGAGGAGGAAACGCAGTGTATATGTTCCACTTCGGCCCGACCACCCTACAGACTCTCAGACTCTGCCCCTTGTTTAGCTGTGGGTCTCTGTGTTAATCACCTAGTATTGCAAATAGAAGCTTCTCTCATGAAGGTTGTGGGATGCATTGATCTATGAGCACAGAAAGAAGTCATTAGGTGTGTGTTTAATTTACTGGGAGCTAAACTGAAGTCCTCTGAGAAAGCAGCAAGCACTCTTAACCGCTGAGAACAGCACAGCCTCCCATGTTTAATATTATTGATGAAGTAGTATGCCCCATCTTTTCTTTATTAAAATCCCATTCCTATGACTCCGTAGTAATTCTTAAAAGAACAGTAGTAGGTTTACTCTAGGGACTATGACATATATTCTTAGTTATGGGCTTAGTTTGTAGTGACTGAAACATCTCTCCAGCCCAGGCCTCTGACTTGTCTAGCCATACTAGTGCTAGATATTGGTTTCATCTCATGGCACAGGACTTTAATTCAAACATAAAATGTCTCGTTACTCACATAATGTTAATGACACTATTGTATCAGTGAGTAGGTCCAGCGAGGTAATTCATTGTTATATCTCATAGGTTCATAGCTGGGTATGACTTATGATTATTTTATTGCCCCCAAGAGCTTGCAGAGGGTGGCAATAACTTGTACTGTTTAGGGATCTATGGGATTTCCAACAATCCCAAAAGAAGTGATCCATTTCTGGCATGGACTTTTTATTAGTTAGCCTCTGGTGTCTACAAGGTAACTAAATATATATATATAGTGTGTGAGTGTATATATATATATATATATATATATATATATATATATATACACACACATACACATATATATCCTCTTTTTATTCCATAGGTCCTTTGTGTGTGTGTATATACATACACATATATATATGGAAGCTGGCAACATAACCTTGTGATTAAGAGTGCTTGCTGTTCTTGCAGAGGACCTGAGTTTAGTTCCCAGTAAGAGCTCACAACATGCTGTAACTCCATCTCGATAAGATATAGTGTTCTCTTCTGGCCCTCAGGGGAACCTGTATACATGTGTCATACTTACATGCATACACACATATGTACACAGAAAGAGACAGACAGAGAGAGTGAGAGAGATATAAATAGGAATTTAAAGGTAATATTAGCTGTATAAACGGACATTTTATTTAAAAAATAGCTAGGATTATGCTTGGCCTGCAGATGAATTGTACTTTTCCTTAGTTTGTTGTAGACTCTGCTTTTGCCTTCCCCACAGTTTTGTTCTATAGGTTGTCCGCTAACCACAGTCAACCATAACATTGCTATGCCAGTACAGTGACTGCAGAATATGTAATTTGAGACACAAAATAGAATACACAGCATACATACATACAGGGAGAGACAGGGGCAGAAAAAGAGAGATGGAGAAACAGAGAGACACACAGAAAGAAATGGAAAGAGAGAAAAAGCACATTTTTCTTTCATCAGAGCATACACTTATTGCTCCACTTTCTCCTGAGTCTTTGCCAAATCTCTTACTGAATCTAATGCACAAATTAAACTTTCGTGCATTGGTGTGTGGATTGGAAGAGGAATGCTGCATTCAACGCCTTTTTCTAGGAATAGTTTCAGGTCTCCACAGGGAATCTTGAAGTGCCACTTCATCTCACTGGGTGGGGGCCTTCTTCAGGCTGCTTTTGTTCTCTGTCCCTTTCAAGAACAGACTGGTTTAACCCTACTCCCCCATGATGTCTCTGGACAAATTTCTAAACCTTGTCCTAATTACCACTCCTAAACTTGAATTTAAAGAACCCTATGGGCCATAAACACCTGCTTCATGATTCTATGTGACTCAAGGCAAGGCACATTGCCATGGCTTTCCACTGGAAGCTTCATAACCTGAGACTGTCTTCCACCAGAGGCAAGAGAAGACAGTGTCTACATTTTCTTTAGTATCCTGTTATACCTTAGCATTATAAAGCCATTTTGAATTCTTCATCACTCTCCTTCATTACTGTATAGCTCTTTGACTACAAGTCAACACACACACACACACATTTACACCCAGTGACTGAGTTTCCTTAATATCTAGAGTGTTTAATTCAAACTTTTCTTGAACAAACCAGGTTCCTTACACTTATTATTTTTAGTTCAGTGATCTGTCCCTGCCAGTCCTAAGGCTCGACCCTAGCAAACTTATCAAGAACTGAGCCCTAAAATAACGTACAGTGTCTTAGTCAGTGAAGAGACACCATGACCACAGCAAATCTTAGAAGAGAATGTGTTTAATTGGGCTGGTGTAGAGGTTCAGAGGTTTAGTCCATTTTTGTCATGGCAAGGATCATAGTAGTGCAGGCAGACATGGTACTGGAGAATTAGCTGAGAGGTCTATATCTGGATTTGCAAGAAGAGAGAGATGCTGGACTTGGCTTGATTATTTGAAACCCCAGAGCCCACTGCCAATGCACACCTCTTCCAAAAAGGCCAACCTCCTAATCTCTGTCAAGTAGTGCCACTCCCCAAGTACCAAACATCTATGAGCCTATGAGGGGCATTCTTATTCAAACCACCACAGACAATCTTTATTTACCAGATTATGAATGTCACAGCTGAAAGCTTTAACTCACAAGGTGCAAATTACCCTATATTCTCTAATACTATGTCCTTGGGTAGTCAGTTCCTTTCTGTCATACTGATCCATCAGGAAAATAAACAAAACCAAAAAAGATTTTAAAAAACCACCAGGTGCACCACATATCCAATCTGAGGCAGACGGAACACAAGTTCAGTTTCCTCTGCAGTCCCAGATTATGGTTCCGGATCCCCCATCTAACCTTCCTGATAGAGCCTCCTCCAGGGACAGCTTCCTTTTGACAACAGAAGTTGAAAAGGACAAATTCCACAGACTGAGGAGCACCACATGTGCATGCTCGTGCACGCACGTGCACACATACACACACACACACACACTCACACACACACACACACACACACTGCCTTTTTAATAGTCCTCAGCTAGACTGCAAGAAATTCAAGTCAAAGTAAACTTGTTGTTTCATGCAGAAATTACTCAAGTGGCAATAATGGAACCAAGGTAGCGTTTTTACAATAAGGCGTTCCACTTGGCTTTCCTCTGCACATTTTCTTCTAGAAACATATAACTAGTTTTATGAGAAAATTTACTTATTTATTTTTCTGCTTACTCACCCATTTCAGCAGACTTCTCTCTTGTATGAATGTATTCCTTTTATGATTTATTCCCATGTTTAAATAAAAGAATGTTTTCTTTCACCATGTGTACTTTTTGAGAGTAAACTTTCCATTTCATATTGAGGATGACAGTGGATAGCTCATGGTTTCCAGGCAGGCTCGACATTCTGGTCCCCAAACAGAGGAATTGCTGTCATCACTCACGTGAGAACCCATTAGCCAAAATGAAATTGCTTGGGTTGGTAATAGAGACAACAGGGCAAGAAAGTTGCAGCCAGGGACAGAAAATACAATTTCTTAAAGCATCGAAAAAGTGCTTTCCCTATACATTTAATACAAAATGCAAAGGAAGGGGGTGTTTTTTAAGATTGTGCACTAGAAAAAATATGTACAGTGAAGAAAAAAAAAAAAAAACACTTTCCATTTAAGATACCTAAAATTTGTTTCCCAAGGCTTTCCTCTATCAACTGTGAAAATTCACTTATTTCAGAAAAAAAAAATATCAGCACTAACAGAATTGCTTTCTTCCTATCAAGGAAAAAGTATTCCAACATGTAGACATAGACTAGTTATCTTGTAATACTTCCACTTACATTTCAAGTGTACAGTACGGTAGTGAAAGTTAGTTTTAATTACCATGGTAAAACTATAAAAGGAAGATAAAATTATGATTAGCCACCAGTATCTTCTGCCCCCTACACAGTCCACCCACATGCATGTCTTTTATATCTTCCAAATCATGATGTCTCACAGAATATGCAGGTTGCTACTTCCATGGCCTGAGTACGTTCATTGGATGCTTTTCCCTTCCACTTGAGTAAAACGTCTCTGTCACCACCACCTCAGTGACAGATCCATTTCTTTAGCAACCATTTAGGAAAAACCTACTAGATACTCAGTCCTATCCCAGACATAGTTCAGGGTTCACATTTCACAAAGGGCAATTAACAGTGGTTAAACATATCAGTTGTAACTATTATGGTCAACAAGAGTTAAGGGCGAAAGGAAGCAGGATTGAAGTAGCCCAGGTGGCCCTTGATAGCATGGCCAAAGAATCAGCTTTAAGCTTGGCACTTGAGAAAACAACTCTTGTGCATGAGCTGGTGAGTCGCATTTATATGGGGAAGCATAACCTAGTGCAGAAACAGAAGCAATCATGAAAAACCCTAGGAAGGCCCATGCTTGACATTAGGCAGATAGCAGGAGAGCCAGAGCAAAGGGACAGTAATGGAAATATAGAGAGCGCCTCAGAAAGAGGCCGGTACTCAGTTGTGACCTTGAAGGGTGTTATAGAACATTAGTACCCTCTGAACGAAATGAAGGTAGCAGAGGGTTGGAGGTGAGGGTCTTAAATAGACTCAAAGCTTTGCAGGTATGTTAAGGCTGATACAGAAGGACTAGATTATAAGGATGAGCTTAGAAGTCGGGATAATAGTTAGGATTCTCCAAAATCAACTTGGAAATAGGGGCATCTCCTTGGAGCAGAGTGGAGGCACAGAAGTGAGGCAGCTGCAGTAGTATGGGTCATTGAAAGTCACATAGAGAGTCAGGACACTTGCTACTGAGCCTGACAACCTCGATGTCATCTACAGAACACACTTAGTCAAAAGGGAGAAGTAACTATTCTCTAATATTTACAGATATGCCATGGCATGCACACACACAGACACAGATACACACACACCTACACATGCACACACACGCACACACAGTGTATAACACAAAGCACACTAAAAAATATATGTAGCACTGAATGAAGGATTAGATGTGAGTTGTCAGCTTAAATGTGACTCTCTCGCACTAGGTTAAGATCTCTTGGCATTTTTGCTAAAGGACCTGATACTTGATCTTGCTTCAGTGTTAATCTTTGTGCACTTCCTGTTTCCTAATAATTTTAGCCCCCAACACTGTGCTATGCATCCAGTGGATTCCTAGAACTACTCTGTGACATTACTGAGTTCATGACAGCTGGACAGTGTATTTTTTTGTCCCACAATGCCCTCTATAACTTCTAAAGGTTAGTAAACTCTATTCAACTACCAAACATCATTCACTGGCTACCTCTCATCAAGACTTCCTGTTCCCTCTTTCCGAGACTGAATGAATCACTAAAGTTTTGAACATTTGTCTCGTGATATTGCACTTGTTACCATGCCCAGTCCCCTTCGGCAGCACAATGAAAACCGTGTTGGTCACACTGCAAGTGACTCACTTACTTCACCATCGCAGATATCGTGACCTGGGGGTCACTGTTCTGCTTTTCTAACTCGGAGATGGTGCAGCTGAGTAGGGCTGTGTAGGGTTCGCATGTCTGGAACTAGGTTGTTTGTCAGTCTGTGGTTCTTGTGGGGAGCATTGTCAACCCAAGTAGCTTAGTGTCATTTAATACTATATATTATACTATATATGTAATATTATACATACTCAAACCATGTATGGTTTTCAGTAAATATAAAGTAACATAATTAATTGAGTTTGATCAAGCAATTATAGAGTTATTTGTCATCTCTCCCCCATCTTAGAACCCTCCATTTTGTTTTTCACCTTTATCCTGAGGCTCCTTTCTCAAGGCTTCCCACTGGCCCCCACCTGCAATTCTTTATACTTTTCCTGTTTTCAGTGATTATTCCATCTTGTATACTCACATGTGAGAAACTGGAATTATGATGAGTGAGGACAGGCAGCGCTTGTCTTTCTGGGTCTGTGTTACCCCACTCGAAAAAGTTTTTCTTGGTCCATCCAATTACCTGCAAATTTTCTGATTCCATTTTTTCTTTTGCAGATGGATAACATAACATTGCTTATAAGTATTATATTTTCCTTTTCCATGCCTCTTTGGAAGGAAATTTAGGTTGTTCCCATTTCCTGGATATTGTGGACAGGGAAGGCAACAATGAACCCAACAGGAAGGACATCAGACCGGGTCCTGGAGCCTTTCCAGCTTCAGGAAAATTTCAGCCTTTCTGGGCTAGTGACATTGTAGGTATTAGAAAGAATACACACACACACACACACACACACACACACACACACACACAAATATATATATATACCAATTTGGTAAATCTACATTCTAAATCTTAGCCTTATACCCAAAGGTAAGTGTAACTGCCACACTTCCTCAAAGAAGCTTTCCTTTATAGAAAATGGAGAGCATCACAGAAAATCATAGCTGCACACAATGCAGAGATCAAGGGACCATGAGGACTGCAGTGCCAATAGATATTGGCCTCCATCTATGGCTCAGTGAACATCAAGAAAAACTAGACTAGAAAGACTGTGAGAGGCAGAATACTAGGAAGTCTTCTGGGAAAAGTCTCTCCTAAAATGGCTGCATAAACAAGATTGGAACTTGTTAACATATTAGTAGACATGTTAGCATGCAAAAAGGCAATTTTGAGAAGAATTAACGTTTTTCAGGGATGAGCCCCTTTGTGGTAGGTTCCTGCAGGCTTTCTGGATGGCAGGGACATGGTTCACAAAGAATAAACCTCAGTTCAGCCCGACTTAGATGCTGGTGCTGGAACAAACTTTGAGTGTCTGACACCAAGTCATTTATTTTAGTCATATTTAAGCACAGCACAATTTTGGAAAAAAATTTCAATAACTATTAACTCAATCCTGTGAGTAAGACAAACCTTAAGTCATCTTTACATTTTGTTTCGCACATGTGTCTTTCTCTGTAAGAGAGGTTCTGTAAACTTAGAAACAGTGCTCAAGAGAAGTCTTTAGGGGGAATGACTGACATAGAAATAATGCCTGTGGAAGTCAGGATTGGCATGGCCCTAAGAGGACATAGATGTCTCTTAGGCTATTGTACAGTACAAGTGACATGATTCATAAGGGTGAGTTTTATGGCCTAGAAATAATGCTCAGGGTTTTAGAAGGGGAAATTCTGGGATAAACAAGCATGTTAATCTAGGATATACACACATCAGAGAGCAAAGGATCATCAGGTTGTAAACTACATCCAGTCCCAGCATTCCAGGAGGAGGACCAGTTCATACCCCTTTCCTTTTTATGCCAGTGTGTTTAATCTTTCTGGCTTCCCCAGTGCTTATATATGTGCAAAAGGACTTTTTGCCTACTGCACGTTTTTATTGGTTGTTGAATGCAAAATGGTTATCCTTGAAACCACATACACACAAACAACAAAAATGGACTCAGAATGTTCATCTATTTGTACACAAATGATGATGATGATGATGATGATGATGATGATGATGATGATGATGAATGTAACCAAAGACAAAAGGCTATCAATTTAAGTGACAGGACATGGGAGGGACTTGAGGAATGGCACCTGAGAATGATTGGAGAGACGAAAGGGGAAATGGAAAATGTTGTAATTCTATTTGAATTATAAACATTTTAATAAAGAAAAATAATGATGCTCCTCTCAAACAATGGTGATTAATAGCCAAAATGTTATACTGTTGCAGCACAGTAAATTCTCACGAAACACTCAGGCACAGGACACACCAGTGCTAGTGACTTTTAATAGCTATATCAAGAAATATGTTGCATAGTGATTTTATAATATAATATGCTAAGTGTATCTGTCTGCATGCTCATACCTATGTATATTATACCACTATAAATCAGAACAGTTTTCATTTCATTGTAGAGATAGCAATTCTGAATTTGAGATACCTGTCCAGTTAATTCACAAAGCACTTGTCAGAGTCCAGATCCAACCGCAAATAGCCAAACTATCCCTGGTGCCTCTATCCTGTTTAAGAGGATGAGTTCTATATCCTTTCAAGAATAAAGGAAGTGGCATAAGCACATGAGATTTTAGTTACAGCAAATATTCAGCAAGGATACTAATTTAGAGTCCTAAAACCCTAAAAATATTTGTTACCCAGAAATTTCACAAAGATGGCAAAGTGATATGATTTAAAAAAAAACAGTGTTTCAGTCCACTGAGTCATTTCCTGGAGATGCATTCTCCACAAACCACATTTATTGTAACATTTATTGTCAGCCTCTCAGGAGCCCTTCTGAGTCCTCAGATTTGGAAAACACAGCAGTTCTTCTTTATTTTCTTGAAATGGAATCATTCAAATCTTCCCTCAGTCAAGAATTGATCAAGCCAAAGATGAAGAGATCGGGTTACAAGACTGCAGCCTTACAGATACATTTTCCAGGTAATATTTAGACCCTCTAATTCCTGCAATAGTATTTTATGTCATCTATGATGGATGCAAATTTATATTGTAGAGTCTTAGACAGGAGACGTTGGACACAAAAGAAGAAAGGGCAGCTGATTTTCTAAATATAATGAACTTCAGAGGCTGATTCAGTATATGTGTAGTTTAGTGAAGACAGTTATTGTTGATACTACAGTTTGTGTCAACCACCACAGAGACATTATGTGCATCTAATAATGTTTTATAACATGTCATTTTCCTTGTCTGTAAATCCTTGCATTCAAGTCTGACATTCCATTGAAACAATATAGTCATTTTTAATCCATTGGCTTTCCATTTTCTAGGTTGCAATAATAGTCCTCCACGTAAACGACTTTGCTCACCATTATTAGATATCTGGCAAGCGCCACTTCTCAGATTGACATATTTAAAAGCAGACACAAAACTAATTACCGCCAGGAATGGAATCAGCAACTAGTAGATACAGACTATAAAGTACCATAACAATGAAGTCAGGCTTTAGCCAGATTAATTGCAATGGATTCTCAAGTATGAGTGTTTTTCCAAAACAGAGTTTCGAGTTCTGGAAAACATTTGGAAGGAATATACCTCATAAATTAAGATTTTTTTTTTCTTCAACATCAATTCTCTCAACAGACACAGACTGCTCTGAAAGTTCTGTCTCTGCTCTCTTTTCTTTTCCCCTGCCCACAACACACACAATCCCACATTGGTGGGATTTCTGATGGAATTTCACTGCTCACAATCTTTAATTAATCTGCTTGCAGATGCATCACCTTCAACACCAGCCCTTTGCCCTGAGAAAGCCAGGGATTTTCTGTGGACAATTCAGGCTTAATTATAGGTATACATTAATTCAGTATGTCATCACTTCAACGAAGATGTCCTGTTACCAATGTCTGTTCTATTTATATAAAATCAAATGCTTCATTTCATTTTTGTTGTCAATGTACCTCTGAGATACTGGATGCAATATCCATTAATCTAAGTAAAACAGTCTTTATTTGGGTGTATTGTGTCTATCTTCTGACAGGATTACTTGAGAACCAATTATGAAAATGTATCTCTTAGGTTCTTTGTCTCCATGTTACCTTGGCTTATTACGGTATGGAGCAGGCTAATCTACATCTGTAGACTAGTGTAGGATAGTTCGTCCATGCTGCATGCCCATATGCTGTCGCCAGGTTCCCATGATTTCTGTGAATCAATGGTGGCTATCATCAGACTCCTGCAGTGCCCTTTTTAAAACTATTTTATTTACATTTCTTATTCCTCTTCCTCCCTTCTTCACCCCAATCCCTTCCAATACCCCAATATCGGGAAGGAGAGAAAGGAGGTTAGAGGGGCAGAGGGGGAAGAGTTATCTTTAGCTACTCCCCCTGGTTGGGGTCACTGGGTTCCTTGGGGTAAATCCAATCTTCATTTCAGGAGATCTCCAATATCTTCTCAACCAACAGCAACTGGGAACAGCAGCGGGGAGCAGCAGCAGCACACTTCTTTCTCTGAGCTCCTTTTCTTTCTTTCTCCAAAGTCCTCCCTCACAATTAAACTATCTTCAGCTGGGAAAGACCTCCCCCTCCCCTCCGAGCCCACAGGAAGCACACAGTTTGTTGCTGTGAACAATCTGAATCAGTCCCTGGGATTAAAACAAAATCATGTTTACAACATTTCCCCCTTTCTGTTTAAAAAAAAGCGGGGGTCGGGGGCTTTTCTTTTAATATGAATAAGACTTGTTGTTTTTTAAAAAGGAGATAAAAATGCTTTTTGGGTCAATAATTTTTGCTATAACTTGGGCTCATAGGCTTTCTCCAACTGTATTCCCTAGTAATGGGAACAGAGACTTTCTTTGGCATGAATTCATTAGCAGGCTCTCTGATCACCTGCCCCTCTGAGTCTTGTCAGGCCACAGAGGAAGACAATGCAGCCAGTCCTGGTGAGACCTGATAGGTTAGGGTCAGATAGAAGGGGAGGAGGACCTCCCCTATCAGTGGACTAGGGGAGGGGCATAGGCAGAGAAGAGGGAAGGAGGATTGGATTGGGAGGAGATGAGGGAGGGGGCCACAGCCCGGATACAAATTGAATAAATTGTAATAAATGATAATAATAAGTAGATTACATGGTTTGCTGTTTTTCAGCTTCTTTAGTTCTTTATATATACTGGATATTAGCCCTCTGTCAGATAAACGGTTGGTGAAGATTCTTTCCCAGTCTGTAGGCAGTCGTTTTGTTTTGATGATGGTGTCCTTTGCTTTACAGAAGCTTTTCAGTTTCATGAGGTCCCATTTATTGATTGTTGCTCTTAGAGCCTGTGCTGTTGGTGTTCTGTTTAGGAAGTTGTCTCCTGTGCCAATGAGTTCAAGGGTATTCCCCAATTTTTCTTCTAACCGATTTAGTGTGTCCGGTTTTATGTTGAGGTCTTTGATCCACTTGGACTTCAGCTTTGTGCATGGTGATAAGTATGGATATATCTTCATTTTTCTACATGTAGACATCCAGTTAGACCAGCATTTGTTGAAGATGCTATCTTTTTTCCATTGTATGGTTTTGGCATCTTTGTCAAAGATCAGGTGTCCATAGATGTGTGGGTTTATTTCTGGGTCCTCTCTTCGGTTCCATTGATCCACCAATGTGTTTCTATGCCAGTACCATGCAGTTTTTATAACTGTTGCTCTATAATACAGCTTAAGATCAGGGATGGAGATACCTCCAGAAGATCTTTTATTGTAGAGAATTGTTTTAGCAATTCTGTGTTTCTTGTTATTCCATATAAAGGTGAGAATTTTTTTTTCCAGTTCTGTAAAGAATTGTCTTGGAAAGGATCATCCTGAGTGAGCTGTCCCAGAAGCAGAAAGACACACATGGTATATACTTACTCATATAGATATATAACATAGGATAAACCTACTAAAACCCTGAACATCTAAAGAAACTAATCAAGAGAGCGGACCCTGACTAAAACGCTCAATCCCCATCCTGAAAGGCAAAGAGGATAGACATCAGAAGAAGAAGAAAACAGGAAACAAACTAGGAACCTGCCACAGAGGGCCTCTGACAGCCTCTGCCCTGCAGACTATCAAAGCAGACACTGAGACTTAAGGTCAACTGATGGGCAAAGTGCATGGAATCTTAAGTAAGAAGTAGGAAATAGTAAGATCTGGAGAGGACAGGAACCCCACAAGGAGAGCAACAGAACCAGAAAATTTGAACACAGGGGTCTCCCCAGGGACTCATATTCCAACCAAGGAACATGCATGGAGATAACCTAGAACCCCTGCACAGATATAATCCATGACAGCGTAGTATGCAAGTGGGTTCCATAGTAATGGGAAGAGGGACTGCCTCTGACATAATCTGATAGGCCTGTTCTTTGATCACCTCCCCCTGAGGGAGAGCAGCCCTACCAGGCCACAGAAGATGACAATGCAGCCATTCCTGATGGGATCTGATAGACTAAGATCAGAAGGAAGGAGAGGAGGACCTCCCCTATCAGTGGACTTGGGAGGGGCAAGCGAGAAGAAGGGGGAGGGAGGGTGGGGTCGGGAGGGTAGGAGGGAGGGGCTTATGGGGGGATACAAAGTGAATAAACTGTAATTAATAAAAAATAAAAAAGATAAAAAATGATAATAATAAAAAGAATCTCATAAAAACATGAAACTGGAAGTCATAATATAAATGCACGCTGCCTCAGTCTCTGTGAGTTCATATGAGCTTTGCTCATGTTAATTTAGAGGGCCTTATTTTCTTTGTGTCCTCCATTCCTTCTGGCTCTTACACTTTTCCTAACTCCTCTCACCCAGTGTTTTTCAAGTAGTTTTGTGTGTGTGTGTGTGTGTGTGTGTATGTGTGTGTGTGTGCACCTATGTGTGTGTGTTTAGTAAAAAAGAGACACAAATAAGAATTCTCCAGGGTTCTTGTAAATCTAATCTGATTGGCATATATCTTATCCTCTCTCCTTGTGACCCTGTCCAATGAGAGCCTCCAGATTCAATCCTAGGTTCTCCAGTGTCCCTAGTTTGATGAACTAAATATAATCTCGTACATGATTTATGCTCCAAAATCTCTTCCTTTGACCTTTCCCAGCTTTCTAACTGGTAATACCATTTGGTTTCTGCCCATGTGGTTTTTCTTTCTGCCCACGTGGGTTTTTCCTCCACACTAACCCATCATGGTCTCCTCCTTTCTCCTCTCTTCAGTCTGTTCCCTGCGATTCTACTGTCCAAACCTTGGGAACCTTAGCCATGCCTACACCATTCTGCTCTGCCCACACATAGGGCATTTAATCAACCAATCAGATATAATGACTTAGGCAGCTTTACACAACAAAGATAGATTAACCAGATCTTGAGGGTCAGCATCAGACCAACCTCCAACAATTAGGGCATGTGAGTAAATAAGATTGTTCAAGAGCATTAGAAAAAGAATCTGCTGCCATTGCACTGGCTTGGAATGCTGCATTAGGGACTCAATGTAAGATGGCATAGCTGGGATAGCTGAAACGTTCAGAAGGTTCGATACTTAAGTTTCTTAACTAAATTAATAGAATTGCTAATACTTGTTAATAGTCTACAAATTTCACACGATGGCATTTTTTTTATTTGTTCTGAAATATCCATCTTCTATCTTTCTGGTCTGCCAGGAGTTGCACTGGCACCTTTAAATATACATCTCTTAACTCATCTTTCTCTCTCTGTCTCCCTCCTACACACACACATACACACACACACACACACACACACACACACACACACAGAGTGATACTTGTAGGAACAAATATTATATTTTCTCACACTGGTGTTCAATTGAATCTGGTGGGTTAATCAGTTCACACTACACAAAGCTGCTCACATTGCATCATGAATGAAGCTGATTTAAGACTGGATCTAGATGTCACATGATTTCAAAGCTGTGGCGGTGGCTGCACAGTTTTTTTTTTCAGTGTCATTCCCTAGATTGTTGTCAATGTGCCAAGAAGAATGTTGTAGTATTGTTCATCCCAGACTATCCATGAAACCAGTTGGCTATGTGCATAGCATAGGAGGCACAGAATGTCCTTTATTGAAATGAGGCAGAATATAACCTTGTAAGAGTCACTAGAACATATCTTCAAATGTCAAAGGATACAACTGGGAAGTAGAAAACCACAACCACTGCCAGGGCACCTTCACCTAGCTTCAAAGAAATATTGTAACCCCTCTAAGCAAAGACGTCAAGCTGTCTGGAAATCCTTAAACAACAGTTTAAGAATTCTTTTCAGATGGTAGGGAAAAATGTAAATTAAAGAACAGATTACATGTTCTCTCATTTTATGATGGAGGATACTCTCTTTTAACTATTGAAGAGTTTAAGTTAGCCTGGATATAATTCCATTTTGAAATAAAAAGCCTTCTTGACTGGGAGTTGAACTCAGGGACCAGGAAATATCACGGAATGTAGACTTGGCAGACAACAAAGTTAACTCTCCTAGCAACAGCCTCTAGGAAATATCACAGAATAAATGCTTCATAAAAAATAGAGACAATCCCCCTGGCAATAATCAATGAGAATCGGTTGGGAATTTGGTGGGAAAATTCTTCCCAATGTTTCAGATACAGTTCAGAAGAATAGCCATTGTGATTGTGTATGCCTTAGGTAATTGTGATTCAGAGAAGTCACCTCACCCCTCTAACTTTTACCTAATCTTGTAACATCAAGGCATGTGCCCCCCTGCTTGCTGTCATAGAAACCCCCTGATCACAGACTTTCCCTTTAAAAACCCTGCTCACTCAGGGCTCGGGGTCCCACTTTCTACTGCTCTGTCAGTGAGACTTGGGTCCCGAGTTTGATCGCTCTCATAATAAAGCTCTCTTGCCATTGCATTGAGTTGTGTCCTGGTGGTCTCTGAGGGTCCTGTGAACCTGGCATTACACTATATTTATGGATTTAACTAACAATGCCAATGTCTTGTACACTACAGCACGATAGAAGCCACAAAGCCTTAGACACACATATTGTGTCTAAGGAAGGGTAGAGGCTAACGCATCTATGCACTGTTGCATTTTTCGTTATTATTTACTATTGCTATATGTTTTACTAAAGCTGCAGTTAATCCTAAACAGCTGTATAGCCAAATCACCACACAGAGACTGGGATTTATTTAATTAACCTAGATCACAATGATGGGCAATAGTTACTCCATCCTAAACCTCCAAGCCCACATAGTTTCCTAAGATTTAGATTTTACCCATTATACTTGCTTTTAGGGATATCTTAGGTCTGGTTCATTTCTCCACTTCATTCCAAGACCTCTTCTCTAGCCTCTGCTCTCCCAGCTTTTCTCCTCCTGCTCCTCCTCCTCCTTTCCCTCCTACTCCTTCCTCCCCATTGTTCAACATTGTGGCTGATTGTTTTATTTTGGCATGTTTACACAAAGTTGAAACAGGTGATACTTAGAAAAAGTATCACAATGCAATGTCCGGATTCAAACCAGAGAGCAGGGGAGAGAAATCAGCATTTGAATGAACAAGGCTAAGATGTATACATTCCAAAAGTACATTAAACAAACAATGCACACATGGACATGTGATTACATTTCATATAGAGGACAGTAGTAAGCAATTGGATGTTTTACATTTGTGACTATTCAGGCAACATAACTTTGTTTTATAAAATTTGCTTTAAACAAATTTAGTTTTTCAAACTTCACATTATTCATTATCACATTGAAAGAACTTTTAGTATATTTTAAAGTATGAGTGATCAGTTTTCAAATATATTTAAGTGTTTAGTATCAATAGTCAATGTGCATTTTATATTCTTCTGCATTTTACATTTAGAGGTCTGCATATAGTATCAAAATTTACACTACCACTATCATTGTGGTCATTTCTGAACATTCTTCTGAGAAGCCTCAGCTCAGCCCTATTAAACTGTAATAAGATTTAAAAAAATTCAGCTAGCTCACAGCATCATTTAATCAGATATCTAAGTTAAGTATGTAAAAATCACACATACACTCACAAATCCAGAAGTGAAAGATGTCAGTACTATAAACTGAAAAATAAAATCTACGTAAGTATTCCCTCACTGCTAAAGATTATTTAAATTTTTACTCTAAAATATTTCAGCTGTATTACAAATTGTTACATTTCTTCATGATAAACACTAGATACTAGCTATATTGTTAAGGGATGTTTTAAATCCCTGACTATTTGAAAAGAGTTATTAGTCATCCTTAGTAACATTGTGGTCTCTCCAAAAATACTTTTGGAAAGAATAGTATTTGTTAGAAGAAAAGCAGTGATGCATTGACCAGCAGGATTCTAGAGCAGAAGCAGTGCAAAAGGCTCCTCCTATGTCCCTCTCCCACCCCTGGCAGTATGTGCAGCAGATTCCAACAGGTGGGACAGAGAAACAACAGAATAATCATCAACTAAAAATGGATACAGCTATGCAGCTTACTTTATTTGAATCTGGCATTGTCAGCCATTTGCCTTATTTGCACAGTCTAATCGGTTTACTGCCAGTGATTGGCCGAAGCACAGTTGTTTGTGATTAGCCAAACCCCAGAAACTTTTTTATGAGAAATATCTACTAAATTAAGTTTCATTTTGTTTGTGCTCCAAATTAAATGGCTATATTTCCAAAGTCTGTCTCATTAGGAACTCAAAGTACAGAAACTGACACTGGCCAACAGTCTTTTTAAGATATTACACTATGCCTGGTATCATTTTAAATGTGTATAAATTTTCTTCTAAAATTACTAAGGCATTCTCAGCCAAAGTTTATAATGCAAGTATCATAGAGGTAATAGGTTTACAGTTATATAGTCAGCATTTCTTTTCATCCAACTGGTAACACACACACACACACACACACACACACACAATTACTATCCACTAAGTTGGAATGTCAAATAAAAGGTGAAGCAGACATCAGAAATGAAAGTCTCTAAATTATTTAAGCTAATGAAGATCAGCATCTAAAACCTGACTATACTAAAGATGATTCAGAATCCTCCTTAAATCCTTTGAATGACACTCTTAGCCCTTAACTCCTCAATTCATGATCTTGATGGTGAATAAACTAATAATTAATTTGTCCCTTGATGTTCAATGTGAAGACTCATGAAATTTAATTTGCTAGGTAAATAAATACTAACACTAAGAATTAATTCCTCCAAATTTTGTTTGCCCTAAGGGCAAACCCTTCCCATAACAGAGCAGACATGGTTAAAAGAAGCTTTCCTCAGATCCCAAAGCTGGCTTTCTAATCCTTGGTTTGGTTTTCATGCCTTGTCAGTATTACTATGAAGCTACAACAGGAAGTTCTACTCTGAGCCTAACCGTGGCTAAGATAAGTTAAAGGTCTACCACACAGGAGACTCAACTATACGCAACAGGGAAAGGACAGTGGCTACACTACCAACTCTGGGCTTGCCCCCAATTGGAATATACTAGTCAAAGCTAAATCATTGATGACATTTAGGGTACATGCTCACTAAACAGAATTGTTAATAGTCTATGTTCTGAAAAGTAGCCAACAAAAGCCAATGGTACATTTCAATTGCCACAGAATTCCAAAAATCCACAGAGAAAAATGTCAGTCACTGGAAATATACCACTTTATGATTTGGAAGTCCTTGAAGTCCAATTATAATAATAAAATACGGCCATGAATTCCATGAGTCTGAAAAAGAAGAAGTATCTGGAAGGGACTGAAAAGAGGAGTAATAAGGCAGAGATGATGTAATTACATTATAATCTTAAAAACAATAAAACATATTGAATATCAAACATTTGAAAGAATGAAGTAGAACACAAGGAAATACTTTCTGAAGCTGAACATACCTGAATCCAGTTCCTGATCCTGCCTCCCCATGGTCATTTGATACTGCTCTAACCTCCCTGAGCCTCACGAGGTTATGTGTAAATCTGAATGAGAAGATGAACTGAACGAAGCCATTGATATCTTCTTAGCTCTTGTCATTTGACTCATGCTGCTCATGGAAGTCCATGTGTGGAAGGCTTTGCCATCAGTTTGTGGCTCCTGGGAGGGTTGGTAGAGCCTTCAGGGCATGGTTCTTAATGGAGGATAAAGTAGGCTGCCCTGAGAGGAACAGGTTTGTTCTGCCTCAGGCTCCCTGCTGTGGTATGCTGTTTCATAGACTTCCTAAACTTGCCGTTCATAGAATAAAAGCTCTGAAATGCGGAGCCAAAACAAATGTTTTCATTTTATATCTTGACTACCTCAGGTTTTTCTTCATGGCGAGGGGAGGGATGATAGCCCACTGGAGATGATAACCGCTGCCTGGCACACAGCGATGACTTAGTGAGCCTTCAAGTGTTTTGATTTCAACAATACCACCTGAACATCTGCTGTGAGCTGGGGATACCCATCAGTGAGCCTAACAATGAACCCAGGCCTTTCCGGAGGTGGAAGATTGCAAACTGAGTAGAACAAATGAGTTCTGTAGCACTGATGATTTTTAGAAAGTGGCAAGCACATAGAAGAAGAAAGCAGCTCAGGACAGGGGGTGGTGAATCTAGTTGCATTTCTAAGTAGAGCTGTCAGGGTGAGCTGATAATGTAAGATCTGTTTAAATCCCAAGAAGAGAAGTGTTATTAAAATTCTGTGTTTCTCTTGTAAACAACATTCATTAAGATAAAAATGTTCTTTTGTCAGTGTTAGTCAGTCAGATTTATTTTCCAAACTCTTGGAGCTCAGCATCTGTCATCCTCCCTCCTCAAAATCTGCTGACTTCACAGCTGAAAAACCAATTGTTTTCAAAGGATTGTATGATCACATCTAGCATGATGTATAAGCCCCTCTCTGACTTCTTCATAACTTCTCACATAGAAATATTGCACATAAGCTGCTTCCCAGCAAAGCTGTGTAAGCTCTGAAATACTCACCTGGCCAACACAGCCACCGGCTTCCTAGAACAAAAGCCCTTCTGAGTTCCAAAGAAAAGCATTCAGTTGCACCTGGGGAATTTTTCCAAGTACTTCCATGCAAGGAAATTACTTTCTGAAGTTTCAGTCTAAGATTTTGGGGGTATTGTAGATTCCTTAGCTCTTTAGGCATTTTAGTTGACTCAAAATACTACTGAGAATCAACCAACCAACCCCAGAAAGTTCTAACTAAAACTTCTATAACGCTCCTCCCCCTTTTTTAAACTTTTGGTGGAGGCTTGGATTCCTAAGATAATAGAGCTTGACTTAACAGGTTGGATTCTGAAATCAAGTAAGTCAAAAAGTGTGTAATGGGAAATTATTTTGAGGGTGGGTATCAGAACCGATTGAGCACAAAGAAACTCAGAGAGCTACACAATTCACAATTACCTCTTCAGAAGCAAAGAAGAAAAAAAACAAAAAACAAAAGACATGCTGGATTTTTTTTTTTTTCTTTAATCACTCACTCTTATTATACCTGCAACAGAAAGCACTCCTGATCCTGGGCAGTAAAATTTAAACAACTTTCCACTGGAAACATTACTGTTTCTCATCAAAGCAAGTGTTTTGGAAACTTGATCCTTCCACTTCTAAAACAAGCCTGTAGTACTTACTTCACTTTTCTGTTGTTTGTATTTAAAAGCCTATTTATAGTTTTTGCCTTATTTTTATTTGCAATGTGAATACAGACTATCTATGCAGAATTAGATGAGTGAAAACTGTGTGACCATCCCAACATATTCTGGATTTCCACTAGAGAGACTTCCTCAAAACAAACTCTTTTATCCAGCAAAGCTGATTGAAGGTTGCTGTCTCTTGGATAAGTTATGGCAGTCTAGTCTGCAAATGTGGTAGTTTTTGTCTAACAGATACAGTGTTTTTGAGAGTGCGCTGACCGATGATCTGCTTTCCTCCTCATTTCCTCCTTAACCTACTTACAAAGCATAACCTAGAAGAAACTTTCACACTTGCATGTTTATACACGCTCACACATGCTCATACACTCAAGCCCACACAGTGCACACACTCAAACACACACACATGCAAGGACGCGTGCACACCTGGGCATGAACTCTCACACCCAGACAGGTGCAAACACACACACCACCACCTGCATGTTCACACCCACAAGCGCACGCGCACACACGGATGTACCACATTCGAGCACACGTGAGTATGTACACACAAGAGTGCACACATACACCCTGCTATTTGACTGCTAACATTGCAGAAGGCAATAATATGTAGAATAAAACTTAACGGAGTGCCGTGTTTTAGCTCCCAACATATGTACTAGCAAACAATGTTTGAACAAACCCTAGCTGAAGGAAAAATAGCAACTGTGGTGGTGAAAGACTTAGTGGATGGCGCTCCGTGCCCTGCACAGGGCCAGACCTTTCATATCTCTGCCTGCGCAACCTTTTGGGGTTGTTGTGGTTTCTTTAAAGATCTGCAAACACCAACTGAAGAAACACTGTTTCTAAACCTTCTGTAGAGAGAAGAAAGTCATTGGTAACACAGTAAATTACTAAAAATAATTCAATCTAAATGCTATAAGCTCTTCTCCGGTAGATCAGAGGTTGGGGTTTATAAGCAGATTATATTTCCGTTTGAAAACGCACGAGTCTGAGGCAAACTGTGGTCTACCACTAGGAACGGAACTTTTCTGTGCCGAGCAGCGCTTCCCGCGCCTCGGTCTGTTGACATGCTTGTCAGTTCCAGACCCCTGAGTACGTATACTGGCCAAACCACGGAGACGGCAGTAGTGGAAGGAAATGGTGCCTGGTCTGTACAGTCAGAGATGCTGCTACCTCAAAATCAGACACAAGCCAGGAATGGTGGCACATGCACACAGTCCCTTCCATGAGGGAGCTGGGGCAGGAGGATTAATTACAATGAATTAGAGGAGAGTTTGAGCTATAAGGGTGATCATGTCTAAAGAAATAAAGCTTAAAGAAAAAACATAAACTATTTTTTCCTCAAATAATTACCTTCAGGGAATGTTTTTTAGAAAACTCACAGATAAGAAACCAACATAACTCTCTTTTTATCACAGATCCCTAGACTATAGATAAATTTTCATGAAGTTATATGTGATAAAACTCTAATAGTTCTTGCAAGTACGTTCTCACATTAGGCCACGTAAATTCTAATATGGCTCACTATCCACACAGAACTGAATCTATTAATTAGGCCTGCCTCTTTTCCAGCTCACAATATCCTACTCCATGTCCTGATACTCACTTTTCTTACCTTGAAATCAGTTACTGTATTTAGAAAAGCAAATGGTAAATGCAGCTTTTTAATTCTTTGTGAACATAATCCAGTCTAACACATGCTTTCACAACAATTATCTATTTTACAATGTGAAAGAACAAAGAAGGCGCAAGAGGGGTCAGGCAATCTCAGACACAGAGTTAAAAAGACAGTGTCTCTTTGACTCCAGAACCTTTGGTGCTTGTCATTTTACTTCACTGTTTATTGAAAGGTAGCTTACAGACAAATAAATGTATAGATATAAACGAAAATATGTACAGAAAAAGATAAATATAAGCAATCTTTACAAGATTATCTATATTGTCCTGGGATAAAGAGCATGGTAGAAAATATGACCGGTCCTCTTCAGCCTTCATTGTCTTTGTCTGTAAGCACGGTATTCACAGACGTAACCACACACTAGGTTTCATCAGCATGCACTAGTGAACACTAATCTTGAGTTTTACATGAATGGCATGCTAAGAGAAAGGTCTTGACCAATTTAAATTAACAGTTGGACAAAATTTAACTCATAAATTGGATCCCACCCTAAACAATGAAATCTTGCCAGCTCCGCAAAGAGTTTTTAAAGCTAGGAAGAGATAGCAACATTGGAAGAAGATACCTTGATTGATTGCAGCTTGGCACTCATCTTATTTGATGAATGATCTGATCAGTTGGTTCCCTGTGATTAGACGAAGCTTGATAGGAGGCAAGGCTCAGTTTCCTATGACAAAATCATAACATACTCTGAAATTAAGTTGCAGTTAGCTCCATAGATAAGCTAAGTTTAAGTTAATCAGGTGTCATGTGTGTTGTGGTGTCGGGCGTGTTGCTTCTTTTTGTGCCTGTAAGACCTATATACATTGTTTTATGAAAGAATACTGGAAATCATGTGGCATTACGTGAATAGTCTTAATCATGGATTCAGTTTATGTAGTACATGTCAGAAGAGTAAGATGTTCCATCTTGTCTGCTGTCTGTTTCTGAATGTTGCGTTTCCAAGCTGAGTTCAGGTGACATTCATGGATCTTTCAGCCAATGGTCTATAGTGATGTCTCACCCTATTGCTTATGTTGGTAATTAATTCACTTTCTTTCTGCAAATTATTTATCTCTCAGATACTCATCAATGTTATTTATCTCTTCAACAGAACTTTTGTTTGTTGGATTTGGTAGTTGTTTGATTTTATTAGTGAAACTGTTGTTTTTTAATTAGTTCCGTTCCTGTGACCTCATCCCTCATAGGAATTTAGGTTTTATTTGGTGTCATTCTGTTGAGCCTGCAGAATGAAGTTAGGTCACTGTTTTAGCATTTCTGTATTAACATATTCATTGGATGTTGTCATTTCCTTGAAGTACTTCTGTGGTTGCATCTACAAGTTCTGATGTTTCTTTAACTGCTGCTGGAGCTTTCTTTTTGACTTATATTTAATTTGGAAGAGTACGTTTTGATTCCTAAGAAATTCAATGTCTCTTTGTATTTTTGCCCTGAGTTCTTAATTCCTCCTTGTGTGACTGAAGACTATCCTTTGATACTTTTCACACAGCTGTGTTATTTTATGATTTGTTTTACAAAAAGAATATATTTTGCTTAAAACCCACTGGAAGTGGAAACTCTTTGAGTCCCTCTTGACTCCTCTTGACAGTAAAGGCTCATCCATAACTTGCTGTACTGTTGAGGGTGTTTGTATAACAAACGACTTTGGAAGAAAGAGACAATGTCTCACCCTAAAACCAAAGGCATGCTTCTTTTTCCTTCCCTCTCCTCCCTTCCTCTCTCCTCCCTTCACCCTCCCTCTGTTCTCCTCTCCTTCCTTTCTCCTTTCCTTCTGCTTCTCACTCTCTCTTCTGTTCTGTAATCCTCGTTCCCCATGGCCTTAATTAAATCGTTGTTTTTAGTATTTTTCCCTATTCTAAGTTTTCTTACTATAGTTTTGATGCACATAAATTTAAGTTGTTATTCTTATTATACTCATGTGGGCTAAACTGCAATGATTTCAGTGAGCAGTAATCATAGTAATGTTGTTTCCAATAATATTAATGCGTGCTGAAATCAGTGAGAGAAAAGTTGATGAAAGGCTTAAGCCTTCCCACTCTTCCTATAGTTCTATTCTCTATCTCCTCTCTCTCCTCTCTGTATATATATAAAGATTGAAGGTTAAAGATTACCAAATTTTCTGAGGAGGGACAAGTTTAATAACATTGGTAAAATACTAATTTGTTAAATAATAGATCAGTTACGAAAAGCAAACTTTCTACTATCTGATCATTTAGAAGAAGACACAGTCACTTCTTTGGTGATCTTTACCCAAATGTACAGCCTAAACCTCACTGGGGAAAAGAAAATACCAAATAAAGCCAACGCTGGCAACAACTGGGATAGTACTGGTGACGGTAAGAGTGGTGAAGGCAAGGTTGTGGAGTGACTTATGGAGCTGTTTTCAGTAAAAGAATAGAGGAGCTATCATTTTCTGAGAAAAGGAGAATTTATCAAGAGTATTGTATTTGTCAAGCCTGTCAGTGATATCCTCTTTCCACCTTCTAAAGCAAAGAACTATTAACTAGGAGAGTAATAATCATTCAGATTTATTGTCTATGCTCGTGACAGTTCAATTAAAATTCGCAGGGCTAACTGTGCATGTCTTTGAAAATTCTAGAATCTTAGTTATGACTTTATTAACACTTATTTTATTCCTTCAAAACTGATGTTCATGAACCACAAAGAAAAAAAGAAAAGAAAAAAGTAAGACATAGGGTACTAATAGACCACCTTGTTCTAATCTTCAGTGTGTTGCTTGTTTGATTTTCAGTATTTACAAATGAATGTGGCAAGTCTTTCTTGATTTTTTTTTGTTTTAACGCAACTTTAATGGCAATTCTATAATGAAGACAGAGTGAAGAGGCTGAGATTCACAGCAGTATTCATAAAAAGAATGTTATTTTCCTTATGAGACTGTGTCAGCTATTAAAGCCTCCAGACAGTGCAGAAGGCTTTCCTAAGTCAGAGGAAAGGCAAGCAACATTCCTTTCACTCCACATGCCCATGCCATTGTGGAAAGCCCAGAAAGCAAATGTGCATTTTTCTTACCCCACTTCCATAAGCTCTTTTGTTTGCCAGAAATTTATGTTAATTGCTGGGAAAAGGGACTACCAATGAACACAAGGGAAACAATTCATGGTATAATTTAAATACCAAATCCAGCAGTAGCCACTTTCCTTTGGATCGTATACCACCAAGATACATTACTGGAAATACTAGCAATTGCAAGTCCAGGTTTTCTCAGAGGGGTTATACAGAAGGAAAACAATCAATAAAAAGAGGTTTGCAGTTAACTAGGGGAATTCAGTTCTAAAAAGTTTCCAGTGTTAAAATGGAACTCTTGGAAGCCTTCTGAGGCAGATACAGAAATGGCTTATTTGCATTTTTAAGGAATGGTTTCTGTGTTCATCAAAATATGCTTTCCATTTCAACTAGTCTCTTTGGTTTCCAGGCTACCAGCAAGATCTCTCACCACAGATAAATGATGTTTGTTCCCATTCATTGGGCATCTCACTTTTATATCTAAATTCTACCAAAGGATACTTATTAGTAACCAGATAATTTATGGAACATAAGAAGCCTCTTAGATCAGTCCTGTGGAAGAATATACACAAAGAAATTATCGTTAAATAGAACACTTCAAGCTGTTCGACTTTTCAGCAACTTGTGAGCTTGGAGGTAAGTACCTTGCCTAGAAGCCAGTCCTGATGAGATCTGATAGGCTAGGGTCAGACAGAAGGGGAGGAGGACCTCCTCTATCAGTGGACTGGGGGAGGGGCATAGGGGCAGAAGTGGGAGAAAGGTGAAACTGGGAGGAGATGAGGGAGGGGGCTACAAGCAGGATACAAAGTAAATAAACTGCAATAAATGATAAAAACAACAACAAAAAAGTTAGTGACATAAGACTAACTAGAAGTGATACAATCTTGGACTCCCTGTATCTAATGGCCCTTGAGATAAACTACAATGCTTTAGATGCCATATTAGGTGAGACCCAAGCAAAACTGTACTGATGTGCATGGTGGCTGAAGAGCTCAGAGGAGCAAGGTCAGACAGAGCTGGTACTGATGTAAGGACACATTCCACCAATTATTGTTGATATGCTTGTCTCAGCATGGCAAATCTATTCTTGGATTAGATTAGGAAAAAGTTCTTTCTTCTTACTCAAGACTCTTTACACCTCCTGTTGTTGGGACCAGTGCAGTCAGCTCACAGGAAAGCCAGATTGCAGAATGATGTCTTGACATCACAATACAAAATACAGACTCTATGTTACACAGGAACAGGTTTGGAGGTTCCAGATATTCTTGGTGACTTTTACTACTAGCTAATGAGCTCTCAGCTTTCTAGATGACGTGCAGTAAAATCCTAAACAATGTCTCTGTTTTAAAAAGTTTCAGGGAAATATGGGCATACAAGTAGTGTCTAGAATAAACTGTATTAATCTAGAGATCATGGCAATTCAGTGGAACTGTGAGCCACACAAATCACAGCTCCAGAGCCAAAAGTGATTAAGGAGGAATTTCATCCTATGACCTCTGGAATGACATTAAATTCCCTGCAAAAAAAAAAAAAAAAAAAAGTCTTTAGAAACATCCATTAAAGTGCATTAAAGTGGTCTTTCTTTCCATCTACTTTCCTTACAAGTTTCTTTCTCATCCATGCTCCTTCCTGACCATAAAGGGGGAAAAAAATCTGCCATTTCTAATCCATAGGGCTTTGTTTTTCTTCCACTTCTGTAGGATTTGCTCATTTATTAATTTTAATAAATAATGGTGAGCACCTTGTAATTGTCATTCTTTATGATTAATTGATTATAGTTTTTATTTTTTTTCTAAATGTTTCATTAAAATTGTGTGTGTGTGTGTGTGTGTGTGTGTGTGTGTGTCTGTGTGTGTGTTATGTGATGTGGAAGCCAGAGGAAAATTTGCTGGAGTCTGTTCTCGTCTCCATATGGGTTGTGGTGATCAAACATAGGACATCAGGTTAAGAAGCAAGTGATTTTACCCACAGAGCCACCTTGCTGGCCCACAGTTCTTTGTTTTTGTCTACAACTGTGATCTCTGTTACACAACTTTCTATCTCACACTCATGAGGTTCAGTCCTGTGTTTGAGTTACAGTGTTAAAGCTTCACACACTAAAACACAAGCAGAGGCTTGTCCAACTGCCTATGTCCTCATTCTTTCTTTTTGATAGTGTTCAAGACTCTGCTTATGCTAGTCTTCTAGGTGATAGGAACACTTCATCTCGGTACCTGTATTGTCCTGCTGGCAGCTAGTCTGCCTCATACACTGCTAAGGTCAGAAGATTACCCAGTGAGGCTTGCCCAAATCTCTGACCACATAGTGGGAAGATAAATAAATTCCTACATGAAGTTTCTCATATTGAAGCTTATATTTCCTAAGGCGTTTTTCATGGAGAAAGACACCTAATCCACTGTTTAACTGGAGCATCACGGGGTGATTGATGAATAGTCTCTTTTATAACTTAAACAAAGAAGAAATGCCGTGAAGACTTATCCACTAGAAAATGTCTCTGCTGTGTTTCACTTTACATTAAAGCTGACAAAGACTAAGCTTGAATTTCAGCATAAGAGATGGATGACCAAACAGTCCTGATAGCCTGTTCATAGTAATTACCTTGTGTAAGTGTGAATATTCTGTATTTTATGGGGTTATGTGGAAAACAGAAGTCAGTGTTGGGTGTCTTCTGCAGTATTTCTCCACCTTATTTATTTATTTATCTATTAATTTATTTATTGAGACAAGTGTTTTGCTGAAGCTGTAACTAACCTGTTGCCAGACAGCTCCAAAACCTGCCTGTTGCTTTGTCCCAAGCTCCGGCTTCTCAGACATTCATTCTCACATCAAACATGGGTGCTAAAGTTCTGAGCTCAGGTCCCCTAGCTTCCTGAACAAGTACTTTAATGACTAAGCCACAACCCTAAAAATAATTTCATTTTGAAAAGCTTAAATTTACTGTAATGTAATTTACTGTAAACTTATTTCCTGAAATTCTTATGGGAAACTATGAAGAAACAAAATAGTGTCATAAGCAGAGCCTAGTTTTCAGAATTCTTGTTTGAATCTGAACAAGTCTTACTTGTTTACGATATCATTCAGATTTTTTTACTTTGTCAAAGATTCTCACAATTTACATATCAAAACCAGTGATGGGATAGTTATAAAACAGCAGATTTTATGCGGCTGTGGTACTGTTTTTACCTTGCCTCTTTTGGCTCCAAGAAGAACTTTGGAAAAGTAAGGTATGTACCTTTACATGATCTGTCTGAAACACTGCAAAAGTTTCAGTAATTTTTAAAAATAAAAACTCTGAGAAAAAAATATCATTGCATATCCTTGACTCCAAACTTAAGAGAGATAAGAGATATCAGCAGGTTACTCTCAGATTAACTATTAGATTATTTAAAATAGATACAAGAAGGGGAGGGGAGAGTGTAGACTTGCACTCACTGATCTTGAAAACCTGGCTTCCAAGCTGAAGGTACAAAGGAATTACTTAGACCATAGCCCATGGCTTGTTTTTACAGAATAGGGTGACTCTAAGAGGCTTTGCTTTTCAACCATTCTGCCTAACACCCATTTTCCTTCACCTACCAGACATGGCCACATGCTCACAATAAATTAAATATGTAGCCAGTGTCTATATGTGCAGACAAGAGAAATTTCCACAAAGTGATGAAGAAAGAAGACCTAATGCTTTGAACTGAAGATGAAAATGCTGGCACACTAACAGTAAAGCAGATCAGTGTAGCAGAATATTGAGTCTAGAAACAGAGCCAAGAACATATGGAAAAGTAGACAGGTTAACAGTTGCATTTCAAATCAAAGATAAAAGTATTAATAGATTTGAAGCAACCATCTCATTGTCTGGAAGTAACTACAGTTGACCTATACTTCAAAACTTTTCTCAAACATTCCAATGTTTTAAAAGAAAGGACATAAAATAGTAAAGAAAAAAAAAAAACAGGTGTGAATTTTAATATAGCATCTTCAGAGTTCTTCAGAGTTTGACCGATGAATTGAAATAAAGTAAGTCACTTACATTAGAAAGGTGCCTGTTAAAATGAGACAGGGGATCATAGCAGGCAGCTTGGGACTCTGCTTGGCATTACTTAAGCAGCCCTTCGTTCTAACAATGTGCTGGACAGCCTGGTGCCTTAACCTGCACCTGCTCCTGTTTCTGAACAATGCACCTATCAACTCTGGAAACTCAGAAAAATTGGGCTACCTGGTAAGTCTCTTCCTTTTATCAACTATCCAACTTGAACCATTTCTATTAATACACATTCCCAACACATTGGGGACCAACCCAACCTGAACAAGTTTTAGCTATATGTACAGTAAGATAAAATGGTGTCCTCAAGTGAACTAGTAAGGAGAAATTTGCATTTATCATCATATGACTATGCATATTTGGAAGAGTGTGTGATTAAAATCAGGTGCCTTATGAGAAAAGACACAGGCAGTAAAAAAAAAAAAAATTACATGACCTAATCTATCAGTCAAAAAATACAAAAGCAACCTCACAACAGCCCTAGTGACCAAACTCATCATTTATTTTTTATTCTTTATTTTTTTTATCTTTTAAAATGAGGAAACACCTTAGGGGATATAGGACTCTTTAATTGATTTACCTGGTCTTGATTCAGCTTTGGTAAATGGAATCAATCAAGAAAATTGTCCATTTCATTTAGATTTTCAAATTTTGTGGCATATAGACTTTTGAAATAAGTACTAACAATTGTTTGGATTTCCTCAGTGTCTGTTGTTACATCCCCTTTTAATTTCTGATTTTGTTTATTTGGATAGTGTCTCTCTACCTTTTAGTTAATTTGGCTAAGGTTTTGTCTATCTTGTTGATTTTCACAAAGAACCAGCACTTGGTTTCATTGATTCTTTGAATTGTTTTATTTGTTTCTAACTTATTGATTTCAGCCCTGAGTTTGATTATTTCCAGCCATCTATTTCTTTTTGGTGTGTCTTCTTCTTCTTCTTCTTCTTCTTCTTCTTCTTCTTCTTCTTCTTCTTCTTCTTCTTCTTCTTCT
>NW_026596244.1:9584768-9598201 GCF_907164565.1 Psammomys obesus | reverse complement strand
CTTCTTCTTCTTCTTCTTCTTCTTCTTCTTCTTCTTCTTCTTCTTCTCCTCCTCCTCCTCCTCCTCCTCCTCCTCCTCCTCCTCCTTCTTCTTCTTTTCCTAGAGCTTTCAGTTGGGCTATTAAGTTGCTTTTATGAGATGTTTCGAATTTCTTCTTAAAGGCACTTAGTGCTGTGAATGTTCTTCTTAGCACTGCTTTCATTGTGTCCCATAAGTTTGGGTATGGTGTGTCTTCATTTTCATTAAATTCTAGGAAGACTTTAATTTCTTTCTTTAGTTCTTCCCTGACCCAGCCGTCATTTAGTAGCTGTTGTCAAAACAAAATGACACCCTACAGATTGGGAAAGGATCTTTACCAACCCTATATCTGACAGAAAGTTAATATCCAGTATATATAAAGAACTCAGGAAATTAAGCAGCAACAAATCAGTTAATCCAATTTTAAAAATGGAGTATAGAGTTAAACAGAGAATTCTCAATAGAGGAATATGGAATGGGAGAGAAACACTTAAAGAAATGTTCAACATCCTTAGTCATCAGGGAAATGCAAATCAAAACGACCCTGCTATTTCACCTTACACCCATCAGGATGGTTAAGATGAATAACTCAAGCAACAATACATGCTGGAGAGGATGTGGAGAAAGGGGAACCTTTCTTGTGGGAATGTTAACTTATAAAACCACTTTGGAAATCAAACCGGCACTTTCTCAGACAATTAGGAATAGTGCTTCATCAATATCCAGCTATACCACTACTAGGCATATATCCAAAAGATGCTCAAATATAAAACAAGGACATCTACTCAACCATGTTTTTAGCAGCTTTATTCGTAATATCCAGAAGCTGGAAACAACTCAGATGCCCCTCAGTTGAGGAATGGATACAGAAATTGCGGTACATCTACACAATGGAATATTACTCAGCAATGAAAAACAAGGAAATCATGAAATTTGCAGGTAAATGGTGGGAACTGTAAAAGATCATCCTGAGTGATGTATCCCAGAAGCAGAAACACACACAGGGTATATACTCACTCATAAGTAGATATTAGACATGTAATATAGGATAAACATACTAAAATCTATACACCTAAGGAAGCTAATCAGGAAGGAGGACTCTGGTTAAGATGCTCAATCCCCATTCAGAAAGGCAAAGAGGATGGACATCAGAGAGGGAGACAACAGGGAACAGGACAGGAGCCTACCACAGTGGGCCTCTGAAAGGCTCTACCCTTCAGGGTATTGAGCAAATGCTGAGACTCATAGCCAAATTTTGAGCAGAGTGTAGGGACATTTATGAAAGAAGTGGGAGATAGTAAGACCTGGAGAGGACAGGAGCTCCATAAGGACAGCTACAGATCCAAAAAGTCTGGGCACAGGGTTTTTTTCTGAAACTGATACTCCAACCAAGGACCACTCGTGGAGATAGCCTGAAACCCCTGCATAGAGGTAGCCTATGGAAGTTCAGTATCCAAGTGGGTTCCATTGTAATGGGGACAGGGACTGTCTCTCACAGGAACTGATTGGCCTGCTCTTTGATTACCTCTCCCTGAGGGATAAGCAGCCTTGCCATGTCACAGAAGAAGACAATGCAGCCACTCCTTATGAGATCTGACAGACTAGGATCAGAGGGAAGGGGAGGAGGACCTCCCTCATCAGTGGACTGGGAGAGGGACAAGGGTGAAGAAAAGGGAGGGAGGGACTGGGAGGGTAGGAGGGAGGGAGGTACAGGGGGGATACAAAGTGAATAGAATGTAATTAAGAAAGAAAAAGACAAAAATTAAAAAAAAAGAAGCACCAAAGAATCATTAGGAGCCCTTGAATATCCTAAGCTTGACTATTGCTTTACTTTAAATAAAGTTTCATAGCTACATTTGCAAATCTGTGAGGGATTTTATTTCAGTTCTTTGAGTAAAAGGCCACAAACCTGGAAACACCCTACCTGGACCCTGACTGCTAGGAACATAAAGATAAATAACATATTGAAAAAATTATTAGTGGCATTCATCACTGACAAAAGATAAATTATTCTAATGATAATGATAATGATAATTCTAATGATAATGCAATGAGCTCCACAAAATCCAAAAGAAAAAGTAATATATAATATTTTTTTATTTGTGTTAAATATAATGCACAAGTTTCTAAATAAACAGAATATCTCTGCAGCGGTATGAGGAGAGTCATCTCCCAAGAAGAGGATGAAAATGGTCAGGATACATTCATGTAAGGACTTCTGCTCTGTATTACCTACTAAAAATTAAGTAAGGATAACCTTAACAGTTTTAATTAAAAAGCTCTAATAACATTATATCTTAATTCAAACTCCTGATGGTTGCTCTACAGAAACAAATGCTCAAATCCTTCACATCAAACTGGTTTCCCACCTAGTGAAGTCTGATATGTGTTGGGTAGCTGGCTTCATTAAGCATCTAATCCCAACATATAGCCTTCCAAGCAACCACATTGGTGGTAGCCAATGGCCCATTGGTCCAAGAAACTCAAGTGGCTCCCATGATCATTTAAGAAAGGTACTGACTTCGTTTTCTTCCTCTGTGGACTGGTAAAGCTGCTCCCTCCTAGGTGGAAGTGATCAAAGAGCCAGCCCATGAGTTCATGTCAGAGATGATCCCTGTTCCTATTATTGGGGCACCCTCTTAGACACTGAGCTGCTATTGGTATTTCTGTGCAGGGTTTCTAAGTTATCTTCATGCATGATCCTTGTTTGGAGTATCAGTCTCAGAAAAGACCCCTGTGTCCAGATTTTTTTTTTTTTGTTCTGTCGCTCTCCTTGTGGAGTTCTTGTCCTGATGAGAGCTGATAGACTAGGGTCAAATGGAAGGTGAGGAGGACCTCCCCTATCATTGGACTGGAAGACTGGCATAAGAAAAGAAGAGGGAAGGAGGGTGGGGTTGGGAGGAAATGGTGGAGGGGGCTGCAGCTGGGTACAAAGTGAATAAACTGTAATTAATAAAAATAAAATAAACAAAAAGAAAGGTGCTGAAATGAACACGCTGACACACTCCAAATTGTACCATCTTGTTTCACGTTATTGAAAAACAGAAATCACTCTTTGTAAACTCCAAATGGAGACTCATGGATGAAATTCTGGGGTGCATATAATCTATGTGTAGAAGTGTCTTGGATCTTGCACAGCAATACAATTAAATACACAATTAGCCCATCCAATGTTGGATGTGCTTTGAGATTTCTGTGTTATTATTAATTGTTCCAGGCACAATTAAACAGTCAGTCTTTAGAAGGTATGTGGACTCATACTGTTCATTTTGTCAGCCTCTTTCAGCCAAATGATTTACATGTACAGTCCGCAAGGCTAGTGTGTACCGTACCTGCACAAAATGCAAAACAGAAGAGAAAGCCAGTGAAATATCCAGCTGCCTGTTTTTTGTCTGGAAAGAACAGTCTGCATTCATACTTATTGTTTTGTCTTTTAGTTCCATTCTTGAATCCATTTTGACAAAGTGTTCTCCCAGACTTTCAAGTAAAGTAAATGGTTCTTTAAAAATTGGTCCTTGAAACGTTAAAAGCAAAAGTTTCATGGTGGCTTTTTTCTTATTTTTTATATACTTTGGATGAAATTATAGACGTGATTTAACAGCATGACTCTTGTTCTCCTCTTCTTATGTAGGTATTTATTTACCAGAATGAGTCCTACCACCAGGCCTAAGGAATGCCAGCTGTCCAGAAAAGACACAGGAGACAAGATGGAGAGGTTGTGTAATTGGAAGCTTGGTGGTAGGATTACTCAGTGGAGGAGGTGAAGAGAGGAACTGCAGAAGAAATTGATCCACAATTAATTAGTCTGTAGAGCCAGAGCCAAAAAAGCATATCCCACACTGCCATCCTGGTGAGCTGTGAAAACAGCTGCAGATTAAACACTCTGTCTCTTTAAATTCATTCTATTTTTGTACTTTTAGGGGAAATATGCCACAAGGACAAAGCAGACTGTAGCTAAGAAAAATGTTTATTTATGAGCATACCCTATTGGTTTGGTTTAAGATGATATTACAAGACAACAAATGGTCTCAAGCTCATTTGGCAACTTTTATGGTATTATTATTTATCATCATCATCATTATTGGTATTATTGTTGATTGTAATGAATATACAATATCATGTAGTTTATTAATATGCTAGAGCAAATATTAATATATACACTATGGGAATAACACTAAGTACAAATATTGGAAGAGAGTGGGCCCTTCCTTGAGTTTTGGATGCACTGCTGTACCTTCTACTCACCTTCCTAAGTTTAAGCTCTTTGGAAGTTGAGTTACTTTTAGCTAACTTTGTATCGCATGAGCTTTCTTCAGCAGTGAGTCAATCTTTTTCTGGACGCATAGAGCAACCTGCTCATGTCGCACAGCAGTTTTGCAGTTGACAAACCACCTGTTCCTTGTTATCCCTCAGTTTTCGCTTTCATGAAATATGTTCTTCACAGAGCTTGGTTCTGACAAGGCATGTAGTGTTGTGGATGTAAACATGTTTTTGTTTTGATCCCAGGTGTAGGATATGGGGCTGATTCAGTCTGTCCACAGCAGCAAAATATTTACCTCAAGTGCTTGCTCTGAGAGAGACTCTTTGCCAGCTGCAGATAGTTTAAATCTGAGAACCCTGGAGTGGAGAGGGAATAAATACCACGGACCAGAAAGAGGAGGGAGCTCCGAGAAAGAACAAGGCTGTGGTCGCTCCTCTCTAATGCTCCTGCTTGTTATTGATACAATTGGAGGAGAAGTTGGAGATATCCTGAAATGAAGATTGGACTAGGCCCAGGGAACCCGATGATCCTAACCAGCAGGAAGTAGCTAATGAGGACTTCACCCTCTCTCTTCACTAATCTCCTTTCTCTCCTACCCAGTATTGGTGTATTGGAAAGAATTGAGTGGAACAGGGAGAGAAAGATGTGTTAAGAAACCAAAATGAAAAGAGTTTAAAAAGTGGCCTACAATGAAGGCCTCAGGGAAGCATTTTTGTTGCAGACTAGAAAATCAAACTTTCATGAAGACAGACACCAACTAGGGAAATAAAGGAACTTAGAGAGGCCCTAACTCAAATGGACCTAATAGATGTCTACAGAACTTTTCACCCAAACTCAAGATAGTATACCTTCTTTTCATGGAACATTTTCCAAAATAGACTATATAGTTGGCCCCAAAGCAAGCTTCAACAGATACAAGAAGATTAAAATAATCGGAGGAGCCCAAGATGGTGGCGCCTGGAGAACACTGTGTCTGAGAAGCAGGACAACACTGCATGCAGCGACCAGGAAACTCAACTCTGGGCCCTAAAACTACAGCGATCGTGTTTCCCAGGTGAGGGTAGGCTCCCACAGCATGGGAATCAGTCCGGTCCACTCTCCGGCCACACAGCCAGAACCCGGAAGAGATCCCTGGTAACGCGGGCTTTGGGTCTCCGCGCTGGAGCCACAAGCCTGCATGTCCCGATCACTTTCCCAGGCTGATCAATGGGCACAAGGGTGCCTGAGACTGAGAGTCTCAGTCGCAAGAAAACCCCACGGGGAAGGAGAGTTGCGAGACTGATCAGGGGTCACCCAGTCTTTCCCTGGAAGGTCTTGCTGACCACGGGTACCCACTGCCATCACAACTGAGCTCCCGCCGTGCAGGGAGAGCAGCTGCGCGACCAGCTCAAAATCCCTACTCCCTCTTCGGAGGAGGCAGGAGGCGTCCAGCAGAATCTGCCACAGACCACATTGTCTGTACCCCAACCCGAGATCAAAGCTGAGAAAACCCAATCCTTTCGGGCACTCCCCCAAACGCCACCAAAATCCTGACCGGGGCAGAGCAGAAGGATAAAGAGGCACACAGCAGCTTCACAGTGCCGGGACCTCAGTGCTGCCGGCTGCTCCTAGCAAACAAACTTCAGCTCGGGATCTGGGACTGTGGTCATTCAACACATCCTGAGACTCTCCTGGGTCCAGCACAATAAGGTCTAGCACCAAGTGCTATCACCTGTGCCCCCCCCCGACCCCTGGCAGAGAAACTCTGGCTCAGGATTGGGACTGAAAAGTCCCAACCCCTTCTGACACTCCCCTGAGAGCACCGCCATAAGCTTGCCCTAGCGAAGGGGAAGGTCAGAGGGGAAGGACAGAGAGGCAGCCTGCCACAGGACACAGCATCCAATTTCCAGCTCACCCAGTGGCCCCTAGCAGAGAAACCCAAGCTCTGGATCTGAGGACACTCAACCCTACCTGGTACTCTCTCAGGATCAGCAAACATAGATTCTACCGCCAGGCTGCTTCTGGCAGAGAGATCTGGGCCTGGGATCTGGGATTGAGAACACTCAACCTAACTCTTTCCGCGCTACCCCAGGACCAGTCAACATAACCACTCCTGGCAGAGGGAAAGGACAGAGAGGCAGCACACAGGAAAGGTGGACACCGAGTCCTGCGGCCACAGTGTCACAGAGCTGACTGTTACCCTACCCGTGCACTTCCGCAGCAGGACCAAATCAGAGAGTAGAGAGCAAGGGGAACCCCTGCACATTCCAACTGGTCCTGCAAGAGAGTGAGTGAGCCTTCTAGGGAGAGTTTACCCCAGACCCAGGGCCTCTCCACAGAAGCAACCAGACGAGATCCCTGCCACCCAAATCCCTAATGTGGGCATCATAGGGATTCTTGGGATAACGACACCAACGTTAAACTTCTGCCTTGTGGGTCCACCAGTGTAAACCAGGCAAACAATCCCTGGATCTCAGACAGAACTGCATAATAGTGGCGTGAAGACCACTGCAAGAGTCAAAGAATCCGCACATGCACACTGCGCCCTCTAAAAGCACATGCGAATAGCACCAGCATCACATTCCTTACTTAGGCAAAACTGAAACCACAACACACACTTCCAAACCAGTGAACCTCTCTCATCTTCCTGAAAAAACAGTCCAGAAAACAGAAAGAGACGATCAGAGCCCAAACTACAAACTCGAGGAATAAACAGTGAGGGTTATAAATAACCAGATGGCTAGAGGCAGACGTAAGAATACTGACAACAAAAAACAGGACATAATGACCTCACCAGCAACCCCACAAACCAATGGACACTTCAATTCACTAGATATACAAGAAAACGACCTCAAAACTATGTTTCTTCAGCTATTAAAGGCCCATAAAGATGAAATGAACAAAGCCCTCAGAGAAATAGCCAAAGAAATCGAGACTAACCAAGAGGAAACAAATCGAGCTCTCAGAGAAATGACCACGAAAATTGAGGCAAACAAAGAAGAAATGAACAAAGCTCTCAAAGAAGTGTCCACATAGATGAAGTCAAATAAAGAAGAAATAAACAAAGCTCTCATAGAAATACAGACAATTATAGCCAAAGAAGTAGAGGCACAATTAGTGATACATAGAGAGGAAACGGACAAAAAAATAGGAGCTGTCATTGGAAAGCAGGACTCCACATTCAAACAGATGAAGGAAATGGTGCAAGACATGAAAACAGAATTAGAATCAATAAAGAAAATACAAATAGAGAAAAACCAGGATCTGGAGAACATAGAGAAAAGATCGAGAACTACAAAGGTAAGCATCACCAACAGAATACAAGAGATGGAAGAAAGAATCTCAGGAGCCGAGATACACTTGCAGAAATTGACATGTCTCTCAAAGAAAAAATAAAATCAGAAAAGTTCCAAGCACAAAACATCCAAGAAATCAAGGACTCCATGAAAAGACAAAACCTAAGAATAATAGGAGTAAAACAAAAAGAAGACATCAGGCTCAAAGGTCTGGAAAATATTTTCAAGAAAATTATAGAAGAAAACTTCCCCAACTTAAAGAAGGAGATGGCCATAAACATACAAGAGGCCTACAGAACACCAACTAGACTAGACCAGAAAAGAAATCCTTCACGTCACATCATAGTCAAAACACTGAACCTACAGAACAAAGAAAAAATTCTAAAAGCAGCAAGGGAAAAAGGCCAAGTAACATATGAAGGTAGACCTATCAGAATCACACCAGATTTCTCAACAGAAACTATGAAAGCCAGAAGAGCCTGGACAGAAATCATACAGTCCTTAAGGGACCACAGATTCCAACCCAGACTACTATACCCAGCAAAACTTTCAATCAACATAGATGGAAAATTCATAATATTCCATGACAAAACCAAATTTAAACAATATCTACATAGTAACCCAACTCTACAGAACTTACTAGAAGGGAAACTCCAATACAAAGAAAACAACTACATCTAAGGAAACAGAGGAAATAGATAACTACACACACACACACACACACACACACACACACACACACACACAAAAAGAATACAAGCAATGAAACTCAGTGACACCACCAACCCCACATCAAAAGTAAGTAACAATTGTTGGTCACTAGTATATATCAACATCAACGGACTCTACTCTCCAAAAAAAAAGACACAGACTAACAGAATGGTTGCGGAAACAGGATCCAACATTCTGTTGCATCCAAGAAACACACCTATGCAACAAAGATAAACACTACCTCTGAGTAAAGGGCTGGAAAAATGTTTTTCAAGCAAATGGTTCCAGAAAACAAGCTGGAGTAGCCATCCTAATATCTAATAAAATAGACTTTCAACCCAAGTTAATCAAAAAATATAAGGAGGGCCACTATATTCTCATCAAAGGAAAAATCTACCAAGAGGACATCACAATTTTGAATATCTATGCCCCAAATACAAGAGCACCTACATTCGTAAATGAAACAATATTAAAGCTTAAGTCACACATTGATCCTAATACCTTAATAGTGTGAGACTTCAACACTCCACTCACACCAAGGGACAAATCGACTAGACAGAAAACAAATAGGGAAATAAAAACACTTACAGAGTCCCTAAATCAAATGGACCTAATAGACGTCTATAGATCTTTTCATCCAAACTCAAAAGAGTATACCTTCTTTTCAGCACCGCATGGAACCTTCTCCAAAATAGACCATATAGTTGGTCATAATGCAAGTCTCAACAGATACAAAAAGATTGAAATAATCCCTTGTATTCTAGCTGACCACCATGGAATAAAGCTGGACCTCAACAACAACAGAAATAACAAAAAGCCGACACGCACATGGAAACTGAACAACTTGTTACTCACTGACAACTGGATTAAGGAAGAAATAAAGAAAGAAATTAAAGACTTCCTAGAATTCAATGAAAATGAAGGCACAACATACCCAAATTTATGGGACACATTGAAAGCAGTGCTCAGAGGAAAATTTATAGCACTAAATGCCTGCAAGAAGAAATTCGTAACATCACATACAAACAACTTAATGGCCCAACTGAAAAACCTAGAAAAAAAGAAGCAGATACACCCAAGAGGAGCAGACTCAGGGCTGAAATCAATCAGTTAGAAACAAATAAAACTATTCAAAGAATCAATGAAACAAAAAGCTGGTTCTTTGAGAAAATCAACTAGATAGACAAACCCCTAGCCAAACTAACTAAAAAGCAGAGAGAATCTATCAAAATCAGCAAAATCAGAAATGAAAGGGTGACATAACTACAGACACTGATGAAATTCAAACAATCATTAAGTCATACTACAAAAGCCTATATGCCACAAAATTTGAAAACCTAAATGAAATGGACAATTTTCTTGACAGATTCCATCTTCCAACATTAAGTCAAGATCAGGTAGAAAGACTGAATAGCCCTATATCCCCCAAGGAAATTGAAGCAGTCATTCACAGTCTCCCCTCCAAAAAAATCCCTGGGCCAGATGGATTCAGCACAGAATTCTACCAGACCTTCAAAGTGCTAACACCAATTCTCCTCAAACTATTCCACAAAATAGAAACAGAAGGTATATTACCAAACTCATTCTATGAAGCAACAGGCACCCTGATACCTAAACCACACAAAGACCCAACAGAAAAAGAAAACTTCAGACCTATCTCTCTTATGAACATTGACACAAAAATACTCAATAAAATACTTACAAACCGAATCCAAGAACACATCAAAGATATCATCCACCATGACCAAGTAGGCTTCATCCCAGGCATGCAAGGGTGGTTCAGCATATGTAAATCCATCAATGTAATCCACCACATAAACAACCTGAAGGAGAAAAACCACATGATCATCTCCTTAGATGCTGAAATGCATTTGACAAAGTCCAACACCCATTCATGTTTAAAGTCTTGAAGAGATCAGGAATACAAGGCACATATCTAAACATAGTAAAGGCAATATACAGCAAGTCTATAGCCAACATCAAACTCAATGAAGAGAAACTTAAATCAATCCCACTGAAATCAGGGACAAGGCAAGGCTGTCCACTTTCTCTGTATCTCTTCAAAATAGTACTTGAAGTCCTTGCTAAAGCAATAAGACAACTAAAGGACATCAAGGGGATACAAATTGAAAAGGAAGAGGTCAAAGTGTCACTATTCACAGATGATATGATAATATATATGAGCAACCCCAAAAATTCAAGCAGAGAACTCATTCAGCTGATAAACACCTTCAGCAAAGTGGCTGGATACGAAATTAACTAAAAAAAAAATCAGAAGCTCTCCTGTATACAAAAGACAAAAGGGCCAAGGAAGAAATCAGGGAAACATCACCCTTCATAATACCCACAAAAGACATAAAGTACCTTGGGGTGACTCTAACCAAGCAAGTGAAATACCTGTTTGAAAAAAAACTTCAAGTCTCTGAAGAAAGAAATTAAAGAAGATATCAGAAGATGGAAAGATCTCCCGTGCTCATGGATCCGTAGGATTAACATAGTGAAAATGGCCATCCTGCCAAAAGCAATCTACAGACTCAATGCAGTTCCCATCAAATTCCAACACAATTATTTACAGACCTGGAAAGAAAAATTCTCACCTTCATATGTAATAACAAAAACCCCAGAAATTTCAAAACGATCCTTTACAACAACAGATTGTCTGGAGGTATCTCCGTCCCTGATCTCAAGCTGTACTACAGAGCAATAGTAATAAAAACTGCATGGTATTGACATAGAAACAGAAAGGTAGATCAATGGCACTGAATATAAGACCCAGAAATAAACACACACACATCTATGAATACTTGATTTTTTACAAAGAGGCTAAAAGCATTTAATGGAAAAAAGACAGCACCTTCAACAAATGTTGCTGGTCCAACTGGATGTCTACATGCAGAAATATGAAAATAGTTCCATATTTATCACCCTGCACAAAACCAAAGTCCAAGTGAATCAAAGACCTCAACATAAAGTCAGACATACTAAATCAATTAGAAAAAAAGTGAGGAAGATCCTAGAACTCATTGGCACAGGAGACAACTTCCTGAACAGCACTCCAACAGCACAGGCTCTAAGATCAACAATCAATAAATGAGACCTCATGAAACTGAAAAGCTTCTGTAAAGCAAAGGACACTGTTGTCAGAACAAAAAGACTGCCTAGAGATTGGTAAAGGTTCTTCATCAACCCTATATCTGACAGAGGGCTCATATCCAGAATATATAAAAAACGAAAGAAGTTAAAAAGAAATCCAATTAAAAAATGCCTTATAGTAAAAAACAAATAGAGAATTCTTTGTACAGGAATATAGCATGGCAGAGAAACACTTAAAGAGATACTCAATGTCCTTAGCCATCAGGGAGACGCAAATAAAAACGACCCAGAGATTTCACCTTACATCCATCAGAATGGCTAAGATCAAAAACTCAAGTGATAACACATGCTGGAGAAGATATGGAAAAAGGGGAACACTTCTCCATTGCTGGTGGGAATGCAAACTTATAGAACCACTTTGGAAATCAGTCTGGCGCTTTCTCAGACAATCAGGAATACTGCTTCCTCAAGATCCAGCTATATCACTCCTAGGCATATATCCAAAATATGTTCAAGTACACAACAAGGACATTTGTTCAACCATGTTTGTAGCAGCTTTATTTGTAATAGCCAGAACCTGGAAACAACCCAGATGTCCATCAACGGAGGAATGGATACAGAAATTGTGGTACTTTTACACAATGGAATACTACTCAACAATTAAAAACAAGGAAATCATGAAATTTGCAGGCAAGTGTTGGGATCTAGAAAAGACCATCTTGAGTGAGGTATTCCAGAAGCAGAAAGACACACAGGGTATATACTCATTTATAAGTGGGTACTAGGCCTGTAAGATAAGATAAGCATACTAAAATCTGTACACTTAAAGAAGAAAAACAAGGAAGAGGACCCGGAGTAAGATGATCAATCCTCACTTAGAAAGACAAATGGGATGGACATTGGAAGTAGGAGAAAACAAGTAACAGGACAGGAGCCTACCATAGAGGGCCTCTGAAAGACTCTACCTAGCAGTGTATGAAAGCAGATGCTGAGACGCATAACCAAACCTTGGGCAGATGCAGGGAACCATATGAAAGAATGGGGAATTAGTAATACCTGGACAGGACAGGAGCTCCACAAGGACTAAATATATCTGGGCATAGGGGTCTTTTATGAGACTGTTTCTCCAACCAAGTACCATAAGTACCATGTATGGATATTACCTAGAGCCCCTGCTCAGTGTAGCCCATGATAGCTCAGTATCCAATTGGGTACCCTAGTAAAGGGAACAGGGACTATTTCTGACATGAACTTAATGGCTGGCTCTTTGAGACACACAAAACACACACACACACACACACACACACACACACACACACACACACACACTGAGGGAGGAACAGCCTTGCTAGACACAGAGGAGGACATTGCAGCCAGTCCTGAAGAAACCTGATAAGTTAGGGACAGATGGAAGGGAAGGAAGTCCTCCCCTAGCAGTGGACTTGGAAAGGGACAGGGATGAGATGAGGGAGGGAGGGTGGGATTGGGAGGGAATGAGGGAGCAGACTACAGCTGGTATACAAAGTTAATAAACTAACTAATATTGAAAAATAAAAATTTAATTAAAAAAAGAAATCACACTTGATCATGTAAGCACATGGAAGGTATGTTTCCCACTATATTGTTAGAAAATGAATATTCTCTCTCATGCAAACCCATTGTCTCGATTACTTTTCTCTTGCTGTGATAAAACACTATGATGAAGGCAATTTACAGAAATGAGTGTTTATCTAGAGATTATTGTTTCAGAGTCTTACAGTCTATAATGATGGAGTGGAGTAAAAGAAGGCAACTGAGTAGATGCTGAGTACTCACATTTGAGTTGCAAGCAGGAGGAAGAGAGAAGAGTGGGAATGGCAGGAATCTTTTGAAACCTCACAGACTGTTCCCAGTAATACATCTCCTCCAAAAAGGACAAGCTCCCAATCCCTCCAAACAGTTCCACCAACTGGGGATTAAGTATTCAAACACTGGAGCCTATGGGAGGTCATTCTCATTTAAACTGTCTCATATGTCTATATCTATATCTATCTATATCTATATCTATATCTATATCTATATCTATATCTATATCT
>NW_026596244.1:9580625-9584758 GCF_907164565.1 Psammomys obesus | reverse complement strand
TCTATATCTATATCTATATCTATATCTATATCTATATCTATATCTATCTATATATTTCCATATTCTCTTTTTCCCCCAGTTCTGAGGATTGACCCTAGGGCTTTCTACATGCTGTGCAAACATTCCAATAGTGAGTTACATCCATAGCCTACAAATTGCACTAGAATATGATTGCTGAAGAAAAACAAATAGGCAAGAGAATGGTGTGGTGAGAGGCCTTATTACTAGAAAACAAATGGACATGGATCTGCCCCTGATTCCTTCTACTCTTCCTAAGTGAGACATGGTTTAGAAGGGAGGGTTGTGGGATTGCCATTGTGAACTGAGTGAATAGGGAAAATAGTCTTTTGTTTTGCTTGCCTTTTGCACTCAGTAAGAGTGACTACTTTTAAGTAAATGGCTACTTACTTTTTATTGTCATTTTATGGTGTTTTCATAGAAATGCATTTGAAATTTTACACTTTGCTCATGTGATTCTCAGGGTTCAGATAACAAGAGACAAGGACAATTTTAGACGTACTGAGAGGAAAACAAAACAAAAATTATGATTCTATTTTTTTTTCTGAGACAGGTGATTTGATAGGTAGCCCAGGATGGCCTCAACACTGATATCTTCCTGCCTCTGCCTCCTAAGGGCTGTCATTATGGTTATGTGCCGTCATGACTAATAGTCTATTCCAATTACACGACCCAACACATTGTCTAAGAGATCAAAAAGCAACATTGGCATAATAACACAAAAGGGTCTTATATAAAACTCTTAGACCTAATCAAATATAAACAATAATTTGCCACCACATTCATCAGCTCAACAAAAACACATTTAAACAGGTGCCAAATACAATTTAAAAAGTGACAGTGTTGACTCTCCAGTCTTTTTGACTCAAAACCAAATTAGAGCAAGTGTGAATTCATAACGCATCTCAATGATGACAAAACTCAGAGTTGGTTAAAGTCCTCTTTAACCAATTCTTCTATCTTTACCTCCTATAATCTCTTCTAAACAACATTTTCAGCTTCCTCACATACTTCTTTAGCATTTCCTTATGTGGCTACCATGCTGGCTACAACCATGCCATTACCGCAGAAAATTGCAAGCAAACTAAATTATCATGGTCATGATGAGGTCAGTAGCCATCATCAGGGAGAGCTGAAGATGCTGTACATCTTGTATGTGATATCTCTTAGTTCTGCTCACAACTGCTCACAGGCAAGTGTGTGATTAATGAGAAAGTGAACTCTGGTCACTTGTCCAAATTCACATTCTTTGGATATATGGAAGACCCTAGCTGACAAACATCTTTTCTGAGGGTTTTGTTTTCTCTTTCACTTTTCAAATGTTATAAACTGCCCTTGTCCAGATGTCAGCATCATTCGTAAACTTGTTTTGCTAGAAACTATAGTTATCAACAGTAAGTATAGAATGGCTCAGATTCACTTTCTGTAAACTCATTGAAATCCACATTTTTGTCACTTCTCAGGTCTGGATTCCACAAACAATATATTTTTTTTCCCTGTCAACACCAGCTCTTTGAATGAATTCTGGAATGACTCTAAGATGTTTTCTGCTTTTTTTTCTATATTTTATAGTTTGCACTAATGGTGGAAAAGTGATGAATCAGGCTATCTGAGCTTCAGCCAAGTCGAGAGAGCTTCTGCTCTGCTAGGATCCCATGCTCTTCACTGTAATTACATTCACACACACACACAAAAAAAAACTATGTGAAAATGTTTTTATAGAGCAAGTGAATAGCCTGTGTTCATGGGTTTAGTGCTCAGCAACAAAAGAGACAGAAAAAATAATTATCTTAATATACTGATAAATTATCAATATTCTATTCAAATCTATGCCCTTAGGGCAAGACTTTTAATATTCAGAATTGAACACTTATCTGGAGGATGTATACTGTTAGTAAGAGGCGAGGGTTGCTTTAGAGAAAAGCATGTGACTGGTTGGACTTTATGTATCTTTAATACCCTGAATATATATATATATATATATATATATATATACATATATATGTATATATATGTGTATATATATATGTATATATATATGGTATATAAAATGTATGTACAGAATCAGTGTAGTGAATATATAATATATATGTTTAGTAATTATACAATATATAACAGATAACTGGTAATCTATAATTTATAATATATTTATTATGCATATAATTAGTGTAGGGAGCATATTATATATTATATATGATATACACATATAAAATCAGTGAATATACATTAGAAAAAGATATTGCTCTATGTGGACTCACAATGTATTTGACATAACACAGATAAGTTCAGATACAGAATGACTTTAAAGCTTAATAATTCTAGCTCTGCTTTCCAAATAACAGCCAAAACTGAGATTTAAAAGTTGAATATGCTTATAATCAGATGTATTTGGATTTTGGTAAACAAACTTCGAGTTTGTGTGAAGAATGAATCAGATTTTCATTTTTCATATTCTTCATGTCTCTTGTGCTTCAGCCCACTGTCTTTAATTGAAGCTTCCAAAAATAAATTTTGGATACATAACCTTTTCTCTCTCCCATTCTATTTTCTCTAATTTTAATTAATTAATTTTGGAAAGTATTTTTTTTTACTTTTTTTTCTTTATTAATTACACTTTATTCACTTTGTATCCCCCCTGTGGTTCCCTCCCTCCTCCCATCCCAACCCTTCCCTTCCTCCACCCTCTGCATGCATGCCCCTCCCCAAGTCCACTGATAGGGGAGGTCTTCTTTTCCTTCTTTCTGATCCTAGTCAATTAGGTCGCCTCAGGAGTGACTGCATTGTCTTCTTCTGTGGCCTGGTAATGCTGCTTCCCCCTCAGGGGGAGGTAATTAAAGAGCAAGCCAATCAGTTCATGTCAGAGACAGTCCCTTCTCCTATTACAGTGGAACCCACTTGGATACTGAACTGCCATGGGCTACATCTGTGCAGAGGTTTTAGGTTATCACCATGCATGCTACTTGGTTGGAGTATCAGTCTCAGGGAAGACTCCTGTGCTCAGATTTTTTTTGGTTCTGTTGCTCTCTTTGTGGAGTTCCTGTCCTGTCCAGATCTTACTGTTTCCCACCTTTCATGAGATTTCCTGCATTCTGCTCAAAGATTGCCCATAAGTCTCAACATCTGTATTGATAGTCTGCAGGGCAGAGCCTTTCAGAGGTCCTCTGTGGCAGACTCCTGACTTGTTTCCTCTTTTCTCCTTCTGATATCCATCTTCCTTGCCTTTCTGGATAGGGATTGAGAATTTTAGCAAGAGTCCTTCCTCTTGATTAGTTTCTTTAGGTGTACAGATTTTAGTAGGTTTATCCTATATTATATGTATATATGAGTGAGTATATACTGTGTATGTCTTTCTGTTTCTGGGATAGCTCACTGATGATCTTTTCCAGACCCCACCATTTACCTGCAAATTTCATGATTTCCTTGTTTTTCATTGCTGAGTAATATTCCATTGCGTAGATGTACCACAATTTCTGTATCCATTCCTCCACTGAAGGGCATCTGGGCTATTTCCAGCTTCTGGCTATTCCAAAGAAGGCTCTACAAACATGGTTGAGCAAATGTCCTTATTGTGTACTTGAGCCTCTTTTGGGTATATGCCTAGGAGTGGTATAGCTGGATCTTGAGGAAGCACTATTCTTAGTTGTCTGAGGAAGCACCAGATTGTTTCCAGAGTGGTTGTACAAGTTTACATTCCAGCAGTGGAGGAGGGTTCCCCTTTCTCCAGAACCTCTCCAACATGTGTTGTCACTTGAGTTTTTGATCTTAGCCATTCTGATGGGTGTAAGGTGAAATCTCAGGGTCGTTTTGGTTTTCATTTCCCTTATGACTATGGATGTTGAACATTTCTTTAAGTGTTTCTCTGCCATTCGATATTGAGAATTCTCTGTTTAGCTCTGTACCCCATTTTTTAATTGGATTACTTGATCTGTTGGTGTTTAACTTCTTCAGTTCTTTATATATACTGTATATCAGTCTTCTGTCAGATATAGGGTTAGTGAAGATTCTTTCCCAATCTGTAAGCAGTCGTTTTGTTCTCATGACAGTGTCCTTTTCAGTTTCATGAAGTCCCATTTATTGATTGTTGCTCTTAGAGCCTGTGCTGTTGGTGTTCTGTT
>NW_026596244.1:9576200-9580225 GCF_907164565.1 Psammomys obesus | reverse complement strand
CAAAAAAAAAAAAAAAAAAAAAAAAAAAAAAAAAGCCCAGGGCCAGATAGTTTCAGCACAGAATTCTACCAGACCTTCAAAGAAGAGATAACACCAATACTCTTCAAACTATTCCACAAAATAGAAACAGGAGGAACACTACCAAATTCATTCTATGAAGCCACACTCACCTTGGTACCTAAACCTGACAAAGACCCAAAAAAGAAAGAGAACTTCAGGCCAATCTCCCTCATGATCATCGATGCAAAAATATTGAACAAAATACTTGCAAACCGAATCCAAGAACACATCAAAGATATCATCCACTACAACAAAGTTCATCCCAGGCATGCAGGGTGGTTCAATATAGAGAAATGCATCAATGTGTTCCACCATATAAACAAACTGAAGGAGAAAAACCACATGATCATCTCCTTAGATGCTGAAATGCATTTGACAAAATCCAACATCCATTCATGTTTAAAGTCTTGTAGAGATCAGGGATACAAGGCACATACCTGAACATAGTAAAGGCGATATACAGCAAGCCTATAGCCAATATCAAACTCAATGGAGAGAAACTTAAATCAATACCACTGAAATCAGGGACAAGGCAAGGCTGTCAACTCTCTCTGTATCTCTTCAACATTGTTCTTGAAGTCCTTGCTAGAGCTATAAGACAATTGAAGGAGATCAAGGGGAGAGGAAGAAGTCAAAGTATCACTATTTGCAGATGATATAATAGTATACCTGAGTGACCTCAAAAATTCTACCAGGGGAATCCCACAGCTGATTAACACCTTCAGCAAAGTGGCTGGATACAAAATTAACTCAAAAAATCAGTAGCCCTCCTGTATACAAAAGACAAAAGGGCTGAGAAAGAAATTAGGAAAACGACACTCTTCACAATAGCCACAAAGGACATAAAGTACATTGGTGTAACCCTAACCAAGCAAGTCAAAGACTTTTATGAAAAATATTTCCAGTCTCTGAAGAAAGAATTAGAAGAAAATGTCAGAAGATGGAAGGATCTCCCATGCTCATGGCTTGGCAGGGTTAATATAGTAAAAATAGTCATCTTACCAAAAGCAATCTACAGATTCAATGCAATTCCCATCAAATTATTAACACAATTCTTTACAGACCTTGAAAGAAAAAATCTTACCTTCATATGAAACAACAAGAAACCCAGAATTGCTAAAACAGTTCTCTATAGTAAAAGATCTTCAGGAGGTATCTCCATTTGTGATCTCAAGCTGTACTCTAGAGCAACAATACTAAAAAATGCATGGTACTGGCATAGAAACAGAAAGGTAGATCAATGGCATCGAATAGAAGACCCTGACATAAATCCACATACTTATGGACACCTTATTTTTGACAAAGATGCCAAAACCATACAATGGAAAAAAGACAGCATCTTCAACAAATGGCTGGTCTAACTGGATGTCTACATGTAGAAAAGTAGTATTTTTTAAAATCAAGTTATTTTGGAAGAACATATGTATCCCAGGATAGCCTGAAAGTTTTTAAATTTATTTATTACAATTTATTCACTTTGTATCCCAGCTGTAGACCCCTCCCTTGTCCCCTCTCAACCTCTCCCTCTTGTCCTCCAATGCCCCTCCCCCAGTCCACTGATAGGGGACGTCCTCATTAGGACTGATTACATTGTCTTCTTCTGTGGCCTGGTCAGGCTGCTCCCCCCACACACTCATGGGGAGGTGATCAAAGAGCCAGCCACTGTGTTCATGTCAGAGACAGTCCCTGTTCCTCTTACTAGGGAACTCATTTGGACACTGAGCTGCCATGGGCTACATCTGTGCAAGAGTTCTAGGTTATCTCTATGAATGGTTCTTGATTGGAGCCTAAAACTTTTTTTGCTCCTGCTGCAGCTTTTCAGGGCCTGGGTTTTAGAATATTCATGGAAGAAAGAAAATAATGCAATTAGGATTACATTTGAATACTGTATAAATCCAGGGATGTGAAATGTTTATATGTATAAATTATGTTTTAATAAATTCTTAACTATCTCATTATGCAATATACTATCCAATTTTTCATTTCCTATGTGTCTGTATTAAAACATTTTAATATTTGACCACTACTGAGGTAGTGTATTTGATGAAAGATTAAAAGTTTTATCTTAGTGAAAATTCAATACATTAAAGGTCTTTTATCAGAGGCAGACAATCACAGGAAATTAAAAAGCACTGCCCATTTCTCATTGCATAGGTGCATGGTTGAATGATCAGCAGACAATACTAAAATGTAAATATATTTCATGCTTTTAATTAAATTTATTCAATACATAAAACAAAGACATTATGTATATGTGTGTATGTATAATGCGGTAGCGCATGATCTGTCCACACGTGCACATATTAAATAGGTGGCAGAGCACACCACAGTGCTGTGTCCCACGTTTTAAATGAAAACCTAAGAATTTTAACTACAATGACATTTGAGCAATTTTATAATATGCTGGTGTTTCTCAAGGTTGTAATATTAGCAGTTGTTATGAGCCTTTCAAAGAGTCAAGGACATGAAGCATTGCATAGTTTTATGAGATTCTGTCGGGGGCAAGAGAATGACATTTGCAGTCCAGTCCTCCAGTCTACAGTCTGGGCCCAGAAGACACTCCCCTGAGATGAGGCTGATGGTAAAACCTCATAAGGATCACTGCACACCAGGATGGAGGGTGTGCAGGCTCTCCGGTTCAGGGAGGGTGTCTGGTTGCTCACACACAAGATTTATGATTTTGAATGATTAATCAGCAGTGACCATGATTTGTTTTCAAAGAATTTCTCTTTGAAATGTCCCTTGATCTTGATATATTACTGTGGGCCGATCTACACAGGGAAAAAGTGGCACCAAATGCTGCAAGTGCTTTGAGGGGAGTTTTATGTGATCATTAGATTTCAAAGCCATGCTCTTGGGGTAATCTTCCACCTGCAGATCTGAGCATGATTGTTTAGGAAAACTCCTTCTTCCTCTCAGGAGCCCTCCTACTCACCTCCCATCCCCTCTAGAACCATTTGAAAACACACAGTGATTTTTCTTTGCTTTAGAAGTATTTTGTGACATGACATCCATTCAGTTAAAGTAATTCACATAGTGGCAAAAGGAAACCCTGTGGCTCAGGGCACAAGTGCTAGGTGTAGCAAGGTACCCCTCTTCTAAGTATTTCCAACTCCAGCTTTCTGCAGAAGTCCCATCAAGTACTTCACGTGCTTGTCATTGCATCCACTCCCAGCCACAGTAAGAAACAGAATGTTTTCCTCTGAAGTGCTTTGACATTTACTGCTTTGCACAAATTGAGTGTTTCAGGTACCAGCAAGTACTGCAGATATGGAAGGGAGAAAATCTATTGCTTTTCATATTGCTTTAGTAAAAGCTGGAGAAATTCCTTACAGTTGACATCTGTACAGAAGTGTGTGTGTGTGTGTGTGTGTGTGTGTGTGTGCATGTGTGTGTGCATGTTTGTGTGTGTGTGAGAGAGAGGGAGAGAGAGCCTCAGCTGCTTATAGATTGAAGAAATCTCTATTGCATCAGCGGGCAGGAATTATATTTCATTCAGCTCTTTGCCATGGTAAAGGAGGCAACAAGATCCAGATGTTTGTTCTGGGTGTTAAAGTGTGTCTGCTTTATAATCGTTGTCTGAGCCCCAAACCCTTGCTTTATAGTGCTTGAAAAATTGATTTCACCCAGCCTTTGGTCAGAGTTACAGAACTCCAAATATTTTCCCATTAGTCCTTAGAGTAAGTAACTTCTGATGTGCTTAGTAGCTTCAGAATTCCAGGATTCATGGGACATTGTAGAGTTTACTGGGAAATACATTTTGGAAATGAAAATGAAACAGCATGCTGATGTTTTCATAATGTGTCAAACCAGTGTTATAGATTGAGAAAATCATTAAACTCATGAATGATGCAAGGGTTCTTCTGAGTAGAACATATATATATATATATATATATATATATATATATATATATATATCACTGACATATATATATATATATATATATATATATATATATATATAT
>NW_026596244.1:9565091-9576100 GCF_907164565.1 Psammomys obesus | reverse complement strand
TATATATATATATATATATATATATATATATATATATATATGCCAGTGTAACTTTCTCAAATAAGTGGTGAATTTGTGGGGTGTGTGCGTAAGCATGTATGTATGAATGAAAACACGACTGTGAAAGATTAGGACAGCTGCGCCAAAGATTAAAACTCTCTATCGAGAAGCTGTGAGCTGAAAAGACATTCTGACTTTTTGCCATCAAAAGAAAGAAGTGACTGAAAACATACTACCATAAAGAGAACATTCAGATTCCTTTCTCCACTGTTTCTACCTCTGATATCCCAAATTTTTTCATTGTTGAAGTTAAAGATGGGTGCCTGTTTATTTTTGATGGCAACACAAACTTGCTTCAAATGATTTGGTCTTTTGAAAATTTTAGAAGCTTATTAAAAGTGTGGAGTAATATAAATCATTTAAAGAAAAAATATGAAAAAAAATTTCCTGAAGGGAATTGAAATAACAGCTAAGAGACTTCTGAGCTGAGTACATTACCATCCTCAGGCAATAAACTTTCCTCTAAGGTTTTGAGATAGCAAAATGGCACGCACACTTAGTGGCTTTTGTTGGTGGTGGGGGTGGTATCTTAGCATCAGACAGTATTGCTATCAATCTAATGCCACAATTCCCCTTACAGAGAAAACTGAGTGGGGGGGGCGTGCATGTAACGGTGACCTCTGCATGGTGTATGTGCACATTCAACAGTACACTTATGCGCACTGTAGAAACCCATGTGTGTGCTTCCAGTAGAGCATGTGTAGATCCAAGTATCAGGCATATTCCTGGTATTGTGACAGTGTGGCACACACATGTTTGAGACTGTAACTAAGTTCTAGCTATTGGTAAGTTGCGTTTACTGATTGTAAACAATTAACATGTTAGTGTGACATGGCATTGAGCAAATAAGTTGTTGTATTTTTAAAAATATGTAACTTTTTTTACAGGGTTTCACTTAGCAACCACAGCAAGCCTAGTGCTCCCAGGCTAGGCCAGGAGAGCTTGAACTCAAAGGTCTCCTGACCTACCTGCCTCTGTCTCCTGATTGAACCAAGAGGGGGAGCCACTGCACTCTAATTTTAATGAGAAGTAAGTACGTAATCTTTTGATCATTCAAAACACACTTTAGTCTCAAATTTTTTCACAAATTTATTCATTTAATTTTTATAATTTTCCTTAAAATTTTTGCATGCACTGTGGCAAATTTTGGAAAAATGATGAGTTATTTCTATTGTTCTTTGTTATGGTTCTGACCTTTGCAGATTCAAAAGTGACGAGCTTTGTTGATGTGCTGTCTGCTATACAAATTTAAAGAGAATAGTTAGACAGGCCTTCCCAAATCTTAGACAACCTCTTCATCACCCTCTGCTGTTCTCCAGGGATTTACTGTGTCAAAAACTCCTGCCATGTCAACACAGTGGAAGAAGGATTCATTTTGCTTGAAAATTTCAGAGTTCAGTGTGTGATTACTTGACTCCTGGTCCTTGCACAGAGCATCCTGTCAACAGGAGCATGTCACTGCAGGGGCACCGCTTCTTTAACACCAGTGGATATGCATGGGAGACATATCTAAAGCTGTGGGCCACTTCTCATGTTGAGAGAGCAGCATGAAGAAGGGAAGTAGAGGCTATTCTTCATTTCGTAGGGACAAGAGACAGGAGCATGCTGGAGTCAAGATGCCACTAAAAAACTATGTCCAGGGACCTAATTCATCCTGTTGTGTCCCACCTTATACAGTTTCCAGAACCTCTTAAAACAGCCCCATCACTTGGGAACCCAGCACTGAAAACATGAGCTTGCATGGAACATTTTAGACTGAAACCATGAGGAGCTCTCTCTAGAATGGATGGAGATGGCATGGTCCTCTTTGCAGACAACTTTGAGCAAGACAATTCCTAGAAGAGGAATTATCCTCATTTGAATTCTAAGTGATAAACCTTTGCACTGCTTTAGACTGCACAACTGGTAGAAGTTGTCCAACTGGTTCACTATCTTGTTTTAAAATATCTCTTGAAACTAGCTATAAAACATTGTCATGTACATTCAAATTCATGAAGTTTTTGCATGGTATTATTTATAAAATGGAAATCAGAAGAAATATGTGTTTATTTTTCGTAAAACTTAAGTGAGAAAAAGCAGAAACCAATTATCCTATTGTTTTTAAATAAATTCATCTGCTGTGTTTAAGGAACCATTCTTTTCAGCAGATGTCTTTGACTGTCCCAACATAGTGATGATTGATGCTGTGGGGCGGACCTGTGCAAGACTCAGACTGGTCAGCAGAACGGCAGCCCAGGCAGTGCCCGAATGACCTTCTCCTTCACATCTTGCTGTCATCTGGCAGCCACCACAGCTGTGGAATAATGGCATTGACTACATAATCCTCCAAAGGAAATGAAGGCAGTTAGGTTTTCTGAGGTTGAAAGAGAAAAAGAAAAAGAAAGCCACAATTCTGTACCTTCACACTTTAGAAGAGAAGAAAGCCTTCAGTTGCAGGCAAGGAAATCTGAATCTTTTTCCTTTACATAGCTATAGAGGCATCCCTCCTGCACGCACGCGTGCATGCACAGTCACACCGCGCGCGCGCGTGCGCGCGCGCGCACACACACACACACACACACACACACACACACACACACACACACCTGGCAGGTATGCAGTGTACTGTGGGGTCACTGCCGGAGACACCCACTCATTACACTGGATATGTGTGGGAGATATGGAAGCAGTGGGCCCACCCTCCTGTTGAAAGGGCAGCAAGCAGAGTGTGCGTGAAGAAAACCAAAGCAGATCACTTTCAGGAAGGTCGGCTAGGAGAGTGCTGTGCCCAGAGGCTCTCTCTAGCCAAGCAGCAAGCAGCGTGGCCTGTCCTGACAACTACACGGGAAAGCATGGCAAACAAGGTGATTAAAACACTCAGGCACTTGTTGCCTTTTTGAAAGCTCTAGAGATTTATTTGAAGACTAGAAAGAAACCAGTCTTATTCTTTGGATGCCGATGTGGGCAACACTGTGCCGGCAGGAGATGGCCTGGGGCTGAGAGCAGCCCTTCTCCCGGGACAATCAGAGTAGAAGGGCAGCATTGCTCCTCTCCCTCAAGTCTCAACAGCTCTCTTAGAAGAACAGGAAACCAGCAGAGCTCAGACATTCCAATATTTGAGATAATTTGCTTTGCACACTGTGGTGTGATGTGGTTTGTTTCATTCTGCAGTGTTGAAGATTAACCAAGTCACAGTATGCTAAGCATGAGTCCTCTCACTGAGCTCATAGTGAGTTTTTTTTTACACCAGCCCATAGTGACTTATTTTATTTAAATGAACAATTTCTACAGATTCAAACAAACAAACAAACAAACAAACAAACAAAAACACCCTAAGTGTTAAGTAAAAAGAATTCTAAACATTCTAAACGGCTCAGCTGCCAGAGGTTACAAACTATGGACAAGCATTTACTTCCACTAAGAGTGCCTGTGTGACGGTTCAGTGTTGTTGATAAGATGGTCCCGCAAAATAAAGACTACAGTCTGTGGCGGGTAATCTCTATTGTTGGTTTCCTGAGATTTACGGCCACCATGGTAATTCTTTGTGTGCTTATGAGTTTCTGGAAAAGTTTACCTAAGAAGGGAAAACCCTCTGGATCTAAGCAACACTATCCCATGGGTGTGCAGCCCAGAGAGAACGAAAAGGAGAAAACGAGCTGAACACCAGCATTCGCTTCTCTGTCCTTCCTGAGTGCAGACGCGACGTGAACAGGTGCCTCACACCTCCTGCTGCCGCGATTCCTCTGCCAGCATGGACTGTGCCTTCAAGCTGTGGGTGAAGCAAACCTTCCGCACCCGGAGCTGCTGCAATAAGGTGTTTGGTCTTGGCAAATGAGAAACGTAACTGCTCACCATCCACAAATGCTTCCTTCACAACCGGGCCGGCTGCGGCAGCTCAGGGACCCTAGACATCAGTCCATCTCCTCAGAGGAGCAGTTTTCTCACTCCTCTATCCATCTCACCCAAAACAAAAGCCAGACTCTACACTTACTTTCTTCACACAGAAAACATAAAATAATACCCAGATAGCGGCCACTCATAATAGGAGATGTGTGACTACTCCAATAGGCAACATGTACTGTTGATTCACAAGACACTCCTGGGTAAAGGCAAAAAGGCAGGAAGGGAACTGAAAAGGACAAAAAGTCCCTAGGTGATCAATATTATCACCATTGCACCCAAGAATTTCATTATGTACGAGAATCATGTAAACTAGTGAGAGAAGCAAAATGAAAGCCCTAAGGACAGAGCGATTGCTCTGGCTTTTTGACTGAGGTATTACTTGCATAGACACGGTCTTGACATGTATGTCTTGATGCCTGTAGGCCACATGCACTATAAGACAGCTAAGAATGTGGTCTAACACAAAAGCATAAATTGATTTAAAGCAAGAGGGAGTTAGTGAATTTTTCTAAAGGCTAGTCAGTGGGCTCTCTTGATCCTTTGTTTCTTATCCCCTTTCTTTTCTTATTTGTGAGTTGGCATATGCATTTGTAGGAGCATAATTTTGGAGACTGTTATGTCCCATGATCTTTACCTAAACTGAAAGCCTGTATGAAGGAAATGAAACATTTGATATGTTCAAGCACAAACATATCATTTTGTGATAAAGAGAACTTAAAATGATCAAATGCTCCAATCTCCAAAGGAAACATCTTTAAAGCACAGCTTTCCAGGTACCTCAGACTCCATACTGCCTGCCTGTAATTGAAAGCTTTCCACCTCCTCAATAGTCATTGCAATAGGAAAAAGTTGCCCTGTGTTTGGAATAGATAGTTAAATCTTTTGTGTGTAGTAATATTGTTTTTATTGTATTAGTTTGCAAAGGCTTCAAGCTAGTTGCCACAAACAGCACTACTGTACTGTGCTCAGCTCTGCAAGCCAGAAAATCTGTGTTAGCCTGTTAGGAGGGTTGTATTCGACAGTGAACCTGCTCCAGATTGTCTTTTCCTCCTGTCTGTTGTTTTGGAGCAGTTTTCCATGCTCTCCAGCCTGAAGATCCTGGCCTCATACGGCGTTATTCCATTTATGTGTTGTACCCAGAGTTCCCTGTGGAAAGACGCATGCATAGTGTAACAGGGGCCTCTTCTGCTTTAGCGTGTCAACATCCTGGTTAACCTTGTCCGGAATAACCCGCCGAGGCCCAGCAGATTGCAGGTCAACGCATGAATTGGGGAGTGCGATCAACTTGTAGCACATCCAAGATGAAAGCCTCATAACTATTGAGACATCACCTGCTGGCATCCAAAGCTAGCACCCGTGCTCGCGATCAAGGCTTTCCGTTCAGTCTCACGAGTCACAGACTGTGACACTGTCACACTCAGACCATAGTGACAGCAGCGAGGATACACTTGTGTAGTCCAGAAACAGAAGCACAGACTGTGTGAGCGGTGTGGACTACGGCTAAACAATAAAATCATTTTGGACTCAGAATGCACTCTCTCTCTCTCTCTCTCACGCGTGCACGCACTTTGACCCACTCTCTGTGCTTGCATATGTATGTGTCTACTTCTCCAGAAATCATCAGAGTCTGGCCCATGACTCTGCATTTCCACATCTCCTGATGACATTTGATCACATGAACAAACCCAGTTGCCCCGAGGCTGTGTTCTGTGATTCACTGTAACTGATCCTAATGCAGATTATTTTTTCTCTGAACATTCTGTTAGTCAGTCTCATAGCTGTCATGTCATCTCTTGATTATTCACTACTTAAAGCACCCTGTGCATCCTTCTTTTATCTTAGGTGTTAGTCCTGCCTGTTCAACCTATGTCAAGTTAAGTTTTCAAACAATATATTTGGAATGTAGTCCTGATTTTCACACAGTTCAGCATTTCCTGTTCCCATGACAGATGTTACCAGACCTTTCCCCCGCCACCGCCCATATCATGCAGACTGCAAAATTATGGGAATTCTTAGACTCCTTTTTTTTGTAGATTCTATGTCAAATAACTTGATCAATTTTCTCCAGGGTCTCTTTAATGGGTCAGAAAGTTAAATAATGCTCCCACAGGTAACCTTTGATGTGACGGATTGTCACATAAATATATCCCGCCCCTCTAGAGAAGCCAGCAGTCCAGAGAGGAAATTAATATGCCAACTATCTTCACAGGATGCTTTGGCCCCAACTGCTTTGTAACAGCAGTTGGCAGTCAGGTGGCGCACAGAAACCAATGGCATATTCTGTAGTGTGTAAGAAATTATGATTTAATAGCTTCAAGGGCAGGTAAAAGGCAAACTGGCTGTTGTGGCTACTATCCAAAAAGTTCATATAAATGGGAACTAGATGTAGCTTTGAAGTGGAAGGGTCTTTTTTTCAGAGTCTTGAAAAATCTCACTGGAAAACCAAGGGCGGAGGAGTGGGTTAGTGATACCCTGGGTTCAGTCCTCAGCACAGAATAGAGGATTAAGAAAAACAATGCAATATACCTCTAAACATAAAAAATACAAATAAAAGACAACGAGGCCTATTTCCAGAGAGGTTGCAATCTTAGTAGATGTGCAATTGCCGAAATCTCTTCCCATTCTGCAGACCTCAGCTTCACTAAATTAATACAGACTGAACCCACTGTGAGTTTCCATTTCACCCCAGTCAGGATGACTAAGAAAACAAATGGCAGCAGATCCTGCAAGAATACGGAGAAATGAGTAGTAATTCCCTGTTGCTGGGACTGTAAACTGCTGCGGCCACTAAGATACTCATTGTAGCTGTTTCTCAAAGTTAAAAATAGAAACACCATGTCACTCAGCAGTATAACTCCTGGGAATATATCCAAATGTCTCTAGTTCCTACTAACAGATGTATTGCTGCTCTAGTCACAATAACTAGGAAACAGAATCAGTATTGATTTCTATCAATAAATGATGGGATAATGAAAATGTGCGATATACACAAAATAGAATTCTATTTAGCACTAATGGAAAATGCTTACAGGAAACTGAGTAGAATTAGAAAATATTATAGTCATTGAATAATCCAGAAAAATTACTCTATATATGTTTTCTTTAATATGCAATTTCTAACATTGAAATTAGATTCATGTGTTTAACTTAGAATTAGTAATTATAGTGATAAGAAAATAAAAAAGGAGCTGTGAGAGGTAGAGGAGTATTTTTAGGAGTGGGAAGAGAAAAACATATGTTAGAAAAGTAGGGATGGAAATGCTTTCACGGGGAAGTGGGCAGAGTATTAAGGGAAAGGAGAAGGGGAAGAGCCAACCAGCATAAGGATGTATGGGAAAACCACTACTGTATAAACTAAAATTATAATTCAAAATAAAAGTTTGAACAGATGTATCCTATATCTGTTAATACTACTCCCAGGATCCATAAGTTTCTATCTTTATTTTTTTCTATTTTAATTTGATCACAACATTTTCCCTTCCCTTTTCCCCACTAATCCCTTCCGTATATTGTCTCCATTCTCCTCCACATTCATGGCCTTTATTTTTCACTAATTGTTATTGTATGCATATAATTTAGCCTCCTCAATATGGCTTGTTTAGTCTATATAATGCTACCAGTATGGATGATTTTTCAGGGCTGAAGTGTGTCACTGGACAGCTAAGTGGCATGCTCTTTCCTGGGGAAGGCCACTCTTACATTCACATCTTTTCTCAGCTGCCTGTAGTTCTTCACATGTGGTTGAGGATTTATGGGGTTTTATTAGCCCAGTTTGGCATGTTCACTGATATCTACTTGTTCAGCTCATATTTGAGCAGTCATGTTGGCCAGGTATGGGGCTTCTGTATAAGCTGATGGCCAGAGAGCTGTCAGAGGTTCCCGGAACCAAATACATTACTGCTATTGGTTTTGGTTCTCTACCAGAACTAGATGATTAGACCCTAATGCTAAAGATGATTAGACCCTAATGCTACAGTTTGGATAGAGGTCAAAGAGCAATCAAGCTGGAACTGAGCTGGGAGTATCCTTCTTGCTGGCTGCCTGATGGCTTACAAGATGCTGTGCAAACATAGGAAAGAAAAAGACTACAGCATTCTTTTTTTGTAAATACATTCTGAATGCTTCAATATTAACACACCGAGAAGGATGTGTCCACTGGTTCAATAGTAGCAACAGTGTTTTGAAGACTAAGCACTTCTTGACAATTTCTGAGACTTGTTCTGTGAGCTTGAATTTGGCCATATAACTTTTGTCTGAGTCCAGAGACCAAAAATCCTAGGAGAGACTAACTCTCTGACATTTTGCTAACTGCACATGTAACCATTTGTGTTTATGCCCATAAACTTGTGCTTCTCTCAGTCTGGGTCAAAGAAGTCTTTAAAAAAAGGTGACAGTGAATGCAGAGTCTCACAAATGGTCAAAATGCTGCAAGTGTGTAATTATTCGGTGCTCACTCATAAACAAAGCATCTACATTAGTCTCTTCAAAGCTGAGTGAACATCATAGAAAGGAGGATAGAAAAGTACCAGGAGTTGAAGGATGGAGAATAATGCTACAAGATATGTTTTCTGGATATGTTATGAGTGCCACAGTTGCAAAAACATAAGTGTAGCTTCCAGTGCAAAATTAGCAGATACTCACAAAATGTTGTGAGAATGGGAGGGAGAATAATTAGGAAGAATATGATCAGCAAAAATGAGAGACACACAGAGAGGTTCATGAAAAATATATCCTAAGAATATATGGAATTATAAAAATAAATTTTAGAAGAGAAGACTGCATTCTATTAGTTCTTGAATTAAAAAGTGATGTTAACTTTATTCTGTTGAATTTAGCCATTTATGAAATAAATGTAAAAAAAAACCCTACAAAATACAATTACCACCTTTTCTATATCTTTATGTATTTAGGCATTATTCAACAATATTTCAAAATGTTAAATATTTTACTGTATTTAGCCAATCAAATTTTAAATCTTCTTAGATGGTTTCGGGAAGTATACATTTTAACACCAAATCTCTAGCAAAAGCAAAAATGCTAATACTATCTAGAGAAAGCAAGCATGAAACTTCAGTGGTGGACTTGGTGCTATACACTTGTAAGCCACCAGTTTTGGGAGATGGAGGCTTTATGCTAGAGCTCCAGACTTAAAGTCCTCTGAGATGATAGGTAGTCCATTATATTTGTACCACATATACACACTGAATAATTATTCAGTTAAGAAGAGCTGGTCCTCAGCACTGCTCTGCCATAATGTGGCCTGGGTGATGATGGGGTAGGTGGGGTAGGTGATGCTCTCCCTATCCCCCCACCTCCCACCCCCCACCTCACCTCTCACCACCTGCAACAGTTGGGAGAGATGACTTTGTGATCACGACAATGGGTGAGTGGGCAGTGTCCTTCACTGGCTGCAACACTTGGGAAAGAGCCCTTTACTTTGCCTGGGAAGCGCAGTAGAGCTGGCCTTGTGGAAAGGGCACTGGCCAGCCATCCCTGAAAGACTAGAGTGTGGAGAAGCTGGCCCAACCAATTGTCTGCTGTGAAGTGGTGTGGGAGTGGGTGTGATCCAACCCCCATGCTATCTGTCTGGATTGCTGGTCCTGAGGGCGTGAACACAAGAGAACTGGCCCTCCCCCACCTCACTGGCCATGCACCTTGCCTGGAATAGAGTTGTTTCTGATGGTGAAGGCATGGCTGACCCAGCCCTGAGGGTATGAGAGTAGAAGAGCTGTCCCTGACCTCTGCAGGCTGCAGTGCTTGGGAGTGGGAGCTTTGACTGTGCAGCACAGTGGAGCTGGCTCTGGAGGTGTGATGCAGGAAGTGAGCCAGCCCTAAGGCCATGAGAGCACGAGAGCTGAACTACCTTTCTGCTAATGGCAGCACTGGGTAGCTGAGCAATGTTGGAGCCAGAGTAATGCTGGAGAGCTCACCCTGGTGGTGGGGGTGCAGGAGACATCCAGGCCCAGACTCAGGGCTTTGAGCTGGCTCACCCCAAAATCTACTCCATCTATGAAGTTCTGGAGAATGTAAAAGGACCAGTCCTATAGGTCAAAGCTGCAGGATCTTCAAGACATAGAGCATTAACTGGGAGGATATTTTGTGATGAACCAGTATTAATAATGTCACCAAAGCTGGAGGTCTTGAACCAGACCATTGACTGATTCCAATGAGCATTTGCAAGATATGTGTACAGATAGGTATACTGTGGGACACACTGTGACGTACTGCAGTGTGTCATACTCATCCACACTGAGATGTTGTCTATGCAGTGGTGTGTGTTTGTGTGTGGTAGTTCGTGAGGAGGGTGCAAGTGTGAAGAGAAGATATGAGGGAATGGATGAGCGGGACTGGAACACATGATGAGAAACTCGTGTTTTTTAAAAAGATGTTTATATGCTATTTTAAATTTATCACAAATTATTTGTATACATTTATGAAATGTAAAGTGTGCAATAAACATAGATTGTTAAATTTAAATCAATGATAATCTAATTTGCCTACTGTTTTTATAGAAAACTTTATAGAAACAATGACTTCTTCTTTGCTGTATGATTGCCATCTAACTCATATGATCTAACAGGATGCATCCTTGGGATGGAGGAAAGAAGAGGAACATGGCAGAGGAAACAGATTATTTTGTAGACTACCAGTCATTTTCTCACTTAAGATGGAGACAACTGTTACTTGGGCTTAATTATTGTTTATCTAAAAAATAACCCAGAGTCACCTAATTCTGAAGAAGACTGAAAACTACCAGTAAGAGCACCCACGAAACAAAGTGGCTGCGATTTTTGCTACCTGGCACATAGAACTTGGACACTAACTGGCAAAGGTCTGAAAGACTGCAAGGGGTTAAATTTAGCTTTACCAACACTATGTGTAAACACAAATATTCCTCAAACTTTCCTTACTCAATATGTAAAACCTATGGTGGCTTAAAACCCTCCACAGGTTTTTCAAGATGTACCTTTTAAACTTTTACTTAAATTGGAACATTAATACAAAAATACAGGCTACCAAACACACACACACACACACACACACACACACACACACACACACACACA